>NC_058415.1:33379337-33540939 GCF_002201575.2 Neomonachus schauinslandi
TCTTTCTTTCTTTCTTTCTTTCTTTCTTTCTTTCTTTCTTTCTTTTTCTTTCTTTTTTCCTCATTCCTTACCTCCTGATGTCCTAGACTGTTGTTTAAGTGATGGATAGATTGGAACCAATTGTATGCATTTAACTATTCCTGCTCTTGCTTCTGAGCAATTGTGCTGGAGAGGCAAATAAAATAGAGGGTAACTCTCTGGGGGCAGCGGAAATACACATCAATCTGCTGCCACTGCAGGGTAATATGGATGATGTAAAGCCTCGGCAGCCAAAGATCACAGCATATTGTTCTTCTGGAAGGAAGGGGCCATCTTGAGGAAAAGTAACAATAACAACAACTATTTTGTTCTCATCTGTGGCTGTCCCACAGCCTCTCACTCCTTAACCCACTGCACACACACACAATATGCATGTGCACACACAGACACAGAAACAGAAACAGAGCAAAATATAGGATCTTAAGAATTATAATAAGCTGTTGATTACCAGATTGCTGTAAAATGGCAACTTATACCATTTCATGATGGCCAGACTAGAATAGATTTGGTAAGAAAGGCTTTGTTCTTAATTTCAGGAGGTTGGCTTTCTGCAAAATCCCCTGCCTCTTTTATTCTTGTTGTTTGCTGTTGCAGAAGAGATTTCCTCCTAGCTTTTTCCCTGTGTGGCTCACAGAAATTATGGAGGATTCATTGGGTCTGTTACCAGCAGGAATGTTAGCCAAATTAGTGAGTGAGAACTCTGGAAAAAGAATTTCCTGGGGATTTTCAGAAGTGGTCTTTGTATTTGTTTTGTTTTTACTGTTGTTCCTCTTGAGGAAAGAAAGAAAGCAGCAGCCCCTGGAAAAGATGAGGAAGTGAAGGCCTGCTCCCCTTTTCTCTTCCCCTCACTTGACTTTGGAGCATATGAAAGATCAGCGCTGAGAGTGTGAAGAAGTGGGGAGAACACTGCTCCTGTCCCAGTAATTGTGGAAACAAAACACAAGTGAGTTTTCTGGAGAGGTCTGAGAACTGGAGCATGGGTCCCATTGAGCTAAGGTGGAAAAAGGAGAGGAAACCTATGGGACAAGACGTTTCCTTGCCTGTTAGGCAATCATGAATTAAGCAGAGGACATTTAACTAATTTGTGTTTTGTTTATTTTGTTTCATTTTGTAAATATATATATGTATTTGGTTTGGTGTTTCAGCTTCTACATATTCTCTTCAGACATAGCATTTTTTAGCTTGCTTTCTAAGCACCAAGGCTGTAAAAGCTGCTTAAAAGCATAAACCTTAGAGGTGAAAGACCTGGGTTTAAATCACAAGTCTGCCATTTACTAGCTGTTTGACCACTGGTCCTGGAGCCACAAATAGCTGATTTCAGTCCTGACTCAGCCACTTACTAGTTGAGTGACCCTAGGCAAGTTGCTTAAATTTCCTAAGTATGAATTTCCTCGTGTAAATTGGAGATAACAATAGTACCTAATAATAGGATTGTGTAAGGATTTAATTAAATAATACATGTGCACTTATAGAACTTTCAGAACTGAGGCATATACAATAAATGTTCAGTAAACATTAACATTTTAAAACTTATTCTATGAGCTTAACTATGCATAAATGCTTGGGGAGAAAATTTGCCGTCTATTATAGTATTTATTCTGAGTGACACTTGGTTGTTGCTATGTCAAGTGAAGTGCGACACCTCACTTCTCCATGCCCTAAAGCACATGCATGTGCAAACACACACACACGCACACACACCCCCCCCCCAGAAATTTGAACCTTTATAGCAGAGATGAAAATACATGGATTACACCTGTAAGTAACAGGCAATGGTGGTGATTTCAGTTATTGAACCTAAGCTGACTCAAAACTATTTTCTAAAATTCTAATCTAGAATAATAAACATTGTCATAGATGCCTTCCTTCACCAAGCATTTGTACCTGAAGAAGTCAAATGTACTGTTCTCATCTTTTGTCAAATTTTGGCAGCCTCATACCAAACAAACACTAATTAATAGATGACATTTGAACACCCTCATTGTGATTCGTGGAAGCCCAACTGTGTGATAATTTACCCATGTTTGAAAAAAGATAGAATAAAAGAAACTCTTTTTTTTTAAAGACTTTATTTATTTATTTGACAGAGAGAGAGACACAGCGAGAGAGAGAACACAAGCAAGGGAATGGGAGAGGGAGAAGCAGGCTTCCTGCGGAACAGAGAGCCCAATGTGGGGCTCGATCCCAGTACTCTGGGATCATGACCTGAGCCGAAGGCAGATGTTTAATGACTGAGCCACCCAGGCGCCCCTAAAAGAAACTCTTGAAGACCTCTTGTTGTTCAGGTGTCCTGGCAAACCGTTTTTTTTTTTTTAAGATTTATTTATTTATTATTTGAGAGAGGGAGTGGGGAGGGGCAGAGGGAGAGAGACAATCTTCAATCAGGCTCCCTGCTGAGCTCAGAGCCCCATGCAGGGCTTGATCTCACAGACCTGAGATCATGACCTGAGCCAAAATCAAGAGTGGGTCGCTTAACTCACTGTGCCCCACAGGCGCTCCCTTGGCAAACCATTTAAATTAAGTTTTAATCACTAGTGGTGACATTTCTGTTCAAGCATAATGAAGTATGTCTGTACATATGTAAAGCCCCAGGAGGCAAGAGCCCTCACACAACATGGAAACTTTGGTCAGGCCTTCCCAGGAAACCACAAAATGCTCACGGGCCACTGGGAATAGCTTTAGATTTTCACAGATAAAACTGCTTCAGAATGGTGAACTTTGCTGTTCATATAATCAATTTTAGCCAATTCTTCTTGCCTCTTTTACTCCCCAAAAGGGGATATACTTGTAAAAATCAGAAGTGTCTAAACAAGAGGAGGAAGACATGGTAGCATGGAGAGGGGGGATAGGATCAGAGGAGAGAGAGAATGAAAGAGAACCAGAAACCATATTGCAATGGTTTATAACTGCTTTCTCTTAAAATGTGTCAGTGATCAAAAAGTCTCTGATTAATTTTTACAGTTCCCATTCATTTCTTGTGAATACAGCTAACAGCAGATGCTCACTGATGCCTATTTCAGTCTGGCATATGACCCCTGCTTCTTTGTTAGTATCTGATATATGAGGACAATAGCACTGAGCATAGAATTTACATGGCTAGTAAGTTTATTACCCAAAATAATGTCAGCTTTTTCAACTGTGGTTGCAAGAGATCAACGAATTGCTGTGAACAATTGACAAACGCAGAGTTTGAGTTTTAAGAGTTTTTTATAGCACACTCTATGGAAGGCATGGCTGAACTATGGACAGAGGAGGAAACATGAACTCTGAAAGAAATAACCACAAAGATGTTTTATAGTTTATTTTCATAGACTCAAGATTGCTCAATGGCATGCCTTGTGGAACTAAACGCCTCAAGGCTAACTTAGCACATATGCACTTTTTAATACATCCATACAAATATAAGTCTGACAACTCAAGTGGTAGATGAGGAGACGTGCCACACAGATTTCCTTTCAAGGTGAGACTGGTTGCTCAGCTGTGGGGAGTGTGGTCAGCCAGCAGCCTCCAGCTGTCAGCTCCTTCAGGGTGGATCTCAGCTGCAAAAAGCCTCCCCACGCAAGGTCAGAGCCTACACTTGGTGACTGAAGGTACGCGTGCGCGCACGTGTGTGTGTATGTGTGTGTGTGTGTGTGTGTGTGTTGGGGAAAGGGAGAATATAAAGATTTAGCTATTTTGGTCCAAAATGCATAGGGGCATTTCTGACAAGCAATATCTGTTCTAGACGACCCCCTTCCCCTCCCTGGCCTAGGTTGGCTCAGGCTTTTTGAAGCTGCATGACAGTCCTATCTCTCTGCCCAACTGTGCTTCCTCCTAACTTTCACAGGTGTTGATCCCCAATAAACACCTTGCACCCCAAATTCCATGTCAGCATCTGCTTTTAGAGATCCTAATCTGTGCCTAGACATGGCTGCAATTTCTTACTGGAACACTGGTTTTTGTTTTCTCTTCTCCAGAATCTAAAGGGCCCTTAGGGCTCTATGATACCACTGCACTAAGCTTGAAGCCACTGCACTAAGATCAGAAGTAGAAGTAATATGGATTCCACAACTGGTGGAATTTGATATTACTTTAGTGAGGGCAGGGTGAGTCCATACAGGATTAAGTGAGGGCTGGGAAATTAATCTACCAACTTCTTGAGGATTTACAGTAGAATATGGAGCTGGGGATGAAAATACGGTGTGAATCACATAACCCCTGACTTCAAGAGGAGCATAGCCTAGGAGAGGTTAAGAGACTAAGCAGACCAAATTATCTTTAGGAAAAAAAAGAAAAAGAGTATAGGATTGGGGGAAACAGAGAACAGAACACAGACAAGGAGACATAGTGGAGGACAGATGGGGGAGAAAGAGGAGAAAGATGAATTCACACCAGCTTAGCATACAAAGACATCACATAATTCATCGGAGGAGAAATTTTTCTCTTTAGTCAATTGTCATATTAGTGTTTTGAGACTAGGTTATATTTCTAAGAAAACTCATTAAACATTGCATATAAAATGGATAAAGTAAGGAAAAAAAAGAAGAAAAAAGAAGGAGACTCTCAGTCTCCTTAAAGAGTTTGTGGTGACTTTCCATCTAATTTTCTTGTGTCTCCTCAGTTACTACCTCTTTCTTAGGCTCCCCTCATATTTTTAAACCTTACTCAGCATGGATTGCATACTTCCACACAAATGTATAAGTGTTCCTTCTGTTCAGGAGAACCAGCCCTTTGCATTTGATCCTTTCAGTCTGGGCAGATGGGAGCAGGGTGGCCAAACCAGTGCAGTCAGAGATTTGGATGAAATCCATTTGACTGCTGGGGTCCTTATATCAGAGTGAATGCTAGCCAATGTCACATAAGAATATATACAAATTAAATGCAGACATGAGGGCATATCAAAGAAAAGAATCAGCAAAACTGTAGTACTGAGGTTGTTAGGTAAGTGAATTGACTCAAAAGAATTTAATTTAGAAATAAGTCTGCTTGAGGGAAAGTAGCTTAAGTAGTAAATACAGAGAAAGGAGGTAGAAGAGGCCAAGAAAGATTAAGAAGTTAAATGAGAATAAACAGATAGGGAAAATCTTAAGAATTATTAATGAATAAAAAGGTAGGAAAAATAAGAAAGGATAATAGACAACCACTTTTATTGCTAAAGGCTTTAATTTTCAGTGTACTTCTACCTATTTTCTCACTTTTTTCTTACAACATCCTATGAAAACTGGAGAAGTAATTTTTTCCTTCATTTTTAAATGAGGATACTGAGGTTTGGAGAGGATCAAAAGTCCATTTTTATAAATTGCACCACTAGTTAGTGAAAACGTTGGGATCCGTGTCCCATTCTCTTGTTTAGATCTCTTCTCATTAGACCTTGATTAATGTCTTCTGGGACTAAGGAAAGTGAATACCGAGGTGCCAGGACCTCAATTCTTTATACAACCCAAAAAAAACTTGAAAGAAAATAAAGAACTTTGTCCTTAGAAACAAGCCATCTGTTACAGAGCAGAGCAAAACAGCCAGGCATTCGTGAGCTTCACATCAGTCCTGCCAGGGTCTGGCTGGGCAGCCTCTGTTGCAAGCTGTTTAATCTCTAATTCCTGTAAATCAGGAACAATATCAACTGGCTGATAAAGAGTTTGGAGAAGTTTAGGGCAAAGTAAATGCAACAACAACCACCAGCTTAGCTTTAGCCATGACCAGCTCTGTAAATTCTTTCTCTTTCTGGGGCAGATAAGATCCTTTGAGGTTTATCATTAGCCCAATGCCTATACTAACAAGATGAGTATTCATGCCTTTCAGGCCATGATGTTTAGATTTTTTCTTTTCCAATTAACAAAGATGATCATTTTCATTTCAAAAGAAATGCATATTAAAATCAGAGCTAGTTCTTACTTTGGTTTGCCTCACATTTTATTAATCCCTTATAATGCATCATCGACCATATCAAGGAATGATGATAATGTATCTCTTTTATTCCTTTCTCTTTTTAACTCTTGTCTCATCCATCCATTTCTTTTTATTTTTAATTGTGGAAGGCAAAGTTATAAAAATGCTCTTTTGAAATTATTAGGAAGAAATCATGATAGATCATTTTTGAAAGCCTTGTGTTTTACCACAACAATGGCAGAACTCAAAGATGGGTGCTTTGTGATAAACAGATATGATGTGTTTTATAAAGTGGCAAGCAAAATTGCACCCTTGAGTGCCAAGAATGGCCTTGCTGCAAGGACTTTGCAGTTCCTTTCCTCTGCCTGAACACCTTTACCATAAATATGTATCTCTCTTGATTCTTCAGGATCCTTCAAGATTTCCTCAAATCACAGTCCTAGTTAAGCCTTCCTTAACAACCCTATTTAAGATTCAGATTTCCCCTAGTATGCTGTACTCCCTTTTTATAATTAATTTTTTTCCCAAAGAAATCATTGACTTCTAACATCCTCTATATTTAATTATAAGCTAGAGTCAGTCAACTGGAGCGATTGAGAACATGGACTCTGCAGCTAGTCTGACAGGGTTCAACTTCTTACTTATTTTAGAACTTCTTACTAGTTCTGAAATTGTGGACAAACTATTAAAAGTTATCTGGAAAATGATAAATAACAGTAAATATCTCATCATGTTACTGTGGAGATTAGATTAATGCCTGGCACATAATAAGCCTTATATAGAGGTGAGCAATTAAACACTTATTTCCTGCCATTAGAACATATATTCCATGAAGGTGGCTGATTTTATCTCTTATTCACTAATGTATCCCCAGTGACTAGGTTCTGACACATAGTAAGTGCTCAACAAATATTTAGTGAACAAATGAATGAAGGAAAGAAAAATGCATGGAAATGCAGCCAGTCCTTTTGTATACAGGGATGAAAGTCTACAGTTAAATCATATTTGGCTGCACCCAAAGACACAAGTTTGGTTAGCTTTAATTTCTTGCCCATCCTCAAATTTTTACATTTAAAGATCTTCAGTGTGTGCCAGGTGGAGAATTGATATATTAAACTTTTCCCTCTTCATCCAGATGTTGTTGTATTCAGGTTTGCAAGGGGAAAAAAAAAGTTATATTGGGTGAAAGTTTCAGAATCTGTGATTCCCATAATTTCCTCAAGCACAGAAACTCCTTCTTGTTTGTGTACTTAAGAAAATTACTCATCAGTGGGAGCACAGCTTCACCAGGAAAGGGAAGGGTGTAAGGGTTGTCTGAACAGGAACAGGGTGAGGAAATCAGGACAGAAGGGTCATGGTTCCAGAAAAGTATTTAGGTGGAAGTTAAGCAGGGAGAAAAAGGCAGGTACCCACTGGATATAACTGGTGTTGCAAGATAATGTTTTGATATATTAATCAATGTGTTTCCCCTTCCCAGGCTCCTTCTCTGAAATATTACCAAAGAAAATACCAAAAGAAAAAAAGAAGTCAAAGCTCAACTTTTGAATATCAAGATGAACTTGTAAATATTGTGGCAGAGAGTGGTGTAAGAAAAAAAGAGGTATGAGTTTCAAAAGCCTTGGTTTGGGTTTCCAAAACTCATAGCCCTGAGGGACACAGACCATAAAGTTTATGCACTAAGTAATAGATGGGAAAGAATACCAAGTTGGCAAGACCTAGTTTTCCTCATCCCATCTTGCCCCCACCCCAGCAAGGTTAATTTTCTCCAGGCTGCATGAGAGACTTAAGCAAGGGGAAAGTAAGATTTTATATACCTGGGTGTCCATGAGAAGGAGTGTTGTGCCTCTGTTCTCTCTCCAGCTGAGACCAGAGGCCAGGACTTTAGAAACCCAGATATGTTGAGGAGGTCTGATGGTAGCATCAAGGAGTATACTGCTTGCTAATTGGAGTGGGAAGAGGCAGGTAACCTTGGCTGTCTCCTCTGTGCCATGCAGAACATGTGAGATGAATATACAGACTTTTGTTCAGTATTAAGTAAGCTTACAGCGTTTCTGTGTCCTAGGCATGGTGTGAGGATCCTTAGAACTTTCACCACATGCCTGAAAGCAGTTTAAATTCAGCCAAAAGAGCAGTCTGAGGGCTTTGCCATCTGAAGAGGAAAATATATTCTTTATGTCTTTTATTTTCTGTATTCTGATGTTTTGACATCAGAGGTCATGCTAACCCTGGAGGGACTTATCTCTCCCAGGATTAGCCAATTTCTAGGGATAGTAAACAACTTGCTAGTCTAACTAGCCAGTTTTTTTTTTTTTTAATGCAAACCAACCAATTCAGAACCCACTGCCAAATACCTTCCTTATTGGATCCTCACACTCCAGGCCACTATCTACCTACCCTAATCACTCCAGAGCCAGGTACCGCCAACTTATGTCCCAGAACCCACTGAAATTATTCAAACTAGCCAATCCTAAATCTGTTTAATCTACCTTGACTAATACAGAAACCACAGTAGAGTCTCTTGCCCATGGTTCCTACCTTCCCCTGCCTTCCAATGACCCTGGTGCTTTCCCATGTGGCACCCCATGGCACATGGCATGCCCTTTCCTCTTGGAATCTGTGAGTATAACAAACTATAATGGCAGTCACCTCTGGATCTGTTGGCCTTACCATAAGTAAATAATAATATAACCTGTGTTAAAAGAGGGAGTATATTGTAGATCAACAAACAGAAACGAGAATTATAAGGCCAGTGGACACATGAAGGCAGGGGACTAGTTACTCTCTCCCCTGATATATGCACCACTGAAGCCTTCTAGAACAGAGCCACAACCTGGGAAATGAAGAAAATATCTTGAGTTGATGAAGAAAGTCCTAAAATCAATGAAATAATCCTGTATTTATTATGAAAAAGCTGAGATGAATCTGAGTTGGCTGAGATTTAGTTTTAACCACCCACCAGAACATACGTCTAAAACAGAAATTAGTTTAAGTTGTAGAAAAGTAAAGAAAATTATATTTCCTGTGACTACAAGCTTATAGACTATAATTTGGTTACTGGAATGGGTAGAAAAAAGATTTGGCATAGAAATAAAGAATGCAATTTACTGAAGAAGTTGGCAAACTATGGCCCATGGGCCAAGTACAACCCTGTTTTTGTAAAGTTTTGTTGGAACAGAGCTACATTCATTCATATACGTATTTTCTATGTTTGATTTCCAGCTACAAAGGCAGAGTTGAGTAATTGTGAGAGAGACTATATGTCCCACTAAGTCTCAAATATTTACTATTTGGCCCTTTGCAAAAAAAGTTTGCCCTGAACTAGAGTACAACCTCAGCAAAGGCTAAATTAATCTTGTGAATGCACTCTTCTGACATAAGATCGTTTAAATTTCTCCTATTGAGAAGAGGCTTGGCCTCAAAACCTGGGGTAGGTGGCCCAGTTCCAGGGGTTATGAGAAATATGAGTAATAGGAACAGCAAATAGGTGGCACATCATTACAGTTGCCCTCAGAGCTCCTCGTGTAATCTCGTTCATGTGTTGGGTGTCTATTTACACTTGATGATTTGATTTTATATCTGGAATGTATATGTTTTGAGTTACTTCTGGGCAGTCCTATCTGTGAATGAAAGTGGTTGTAGTGACTGGGTAATCTCATTCCCAGAGTTCTAGTCCTCCAAGGATAAGAACACAGAATGGGGAATCGGGTGGCATAGGTCTTAGTTTTAATTTGGTCACACTTTCTGTTCAAGCCATCTAAACTGGTAGGGTTCTCAACTGGAGGTGATAATTCATCTCTGCATCTCAGGGAACATTTGGCTATATCTGGAGACATTTTTGGCTTTGACAACTGGTTGAGGGCTGGTACTATAAGCAGGGTATAGGCAGGAGGCACTATAGGTAGACAGAGGAAAAAAATGTTGCTAGACATCCTACAGGGCACAGGATATCTCCACACAATGAAGTCTTATCCTGAATCAGGATCTCATAGTGATATTAGCACTCTCATATTCATTGAAGCATTATTCACAATAGCCATGATATGGATACAATTTATATGTCCATTGACAGGTGAATGAATTTAAAAATATGGTATATACAGGGGCACCTGGGTGGCTCAGTCGTTAAGCATCTGCCTTTGGCTCAGGTCATAATCCCGGGGTCCTGGGATCGAGTCCTGCATCGTGCTCCCTGCTCGGCAGGAAGTCTGCTTATCCCTCTCCCATTCCCCCTGCTTGTGTTCCCTCTCTCGCTGTGTCTCTCTCTGTCAAATAAATAATTAAAAATCTTTAAAAATAAATAAATAAAAATAAAAATAAAAATATGTTATATACATAAAATGGAATATTATTTAGCTTTAAAAAATAAGGAAATCCCTTAACCTATAACAACATGGATGAACTTTGACAACATTATGATAAGTAAAATAAGTCAGCCAAAGAAGGATACATACTGCGTGATTCCATTTATATGAGGTATCAAAAATAGTCAAACTCACGGAAACAAGGAATAGAATGGTGGTTATCAGGTGCTGCGGGAGAGGAAGTGGGGAGTTGCTATTCAACATGTATAAAATTTCAGTTATGCAAGATGAATAAGTTCTAGAGATCTGTTGTGCAAGAGATCTATTGTGCCTATAGTTAACAAAACTGTATTGTACATTTAAAATTCTGTTAAAAAGGTAGATCTCATGTTAAGTGTGCTGGCCACAATAAAATCTTTTTAAAAATTGGCTAGTCTAAAATGTCAATAGTGCTGAGCTTGAGAAAAACTGACTTAGACTTTTTGGAGTTCAGTTTCCATCAGCTACATATGTGTTCCACCTCACACCAGTTTTTCCAAGATAAAATGAGATTATTATGTAAAAGATCCCATATAATAGATGCTATTCTCAGTATTCATTAGAAATACTAATTTACTGTAATAATATTTGCTGTAAAATGCTAAGTATTCCTGTCATCTTACTCAATAGGTCACAACTGATCTTTTTCCAGATTATTCCATTTTACCGAATCTAGTCCTAATACTGAAATTAATCATGTCCTAATCTGGCTCAGGGAACATTCCTTTGTTTTAACATTTACCACATTACATTAGTTATGCATCTCCTTATGTACACTATCTTTCTCCTTGAGAGTCTGGATTATACCTCACTTCCATGGTGCCAGCCCAAATTCAACACTCAATAAATGGTAGAAGTAGGTTATTTGAAATGTCCAGTTACAGATAGATGTGAATTGTTGAAAAACATTGTATCACTTAGGAATGCTTTCAACTGCAAGTGCCCCCAGACTTGATTGGACCCAAAGGAATCTCACTCTTTAGCAAGAAGTCCAAGTCTGGAAGCGGGTGTCAGCACTCTCTTGGTTCTTTGGTTTTCCCTTAACGCTGGTCTTTTTTCTTCAGCTCCAGGTACCTTTGACCATGCTCAAGGTAGAAAGTAGAGGGAAGTGAGGAGTGTTGCTTAGGCTGTATCCATACTTTAATTTCAGTAAATAGTAACTTTCCTAAAAGTATCTTTGGTTCACTTCTGCATATATATCTTAGTCTGGAAGTGGGTTACATACAAACTCTTCTCAAAAAAAAAAAAAAAAAAAAGCTGTGAAAGGGAGCTCATGATTCCAGTCTCTATGTTAGAATATGAAAGGGAGGAGGGTTCTGACAGTGGCTTTAGGGAAACCATCCACACTATATTTCTTGGGTATTCAGACCATAGTAGTCCATTTTGAAATAAACCTGATATTCATGGAGCTGGAAATTAAAAAGAGAAGGAAGATATTTAAAGTAGTTACAAAGCCAAGAAATGATATGGACTTTCTAGTTAAAGATGAGAACTTCTTTAATTTTATCTTCTCTCTAAATATAAAATGAGTCCCAAAAGATTTCCTGTAACATGTAACATGTTTGCCTACATGTTACATGGCAATATACCAAGAACAAAGAAATTTCGATTTCAGGTTTTAAAAATTATCAGTATATTTATAACCTATTATTTTAAATGAAATCAATTATAAAGAAGGCATAGCAGACCTTTGTTATTTGGGGGGACTCCAGTATATAATTCCTATTCCCATTTGGGAGATAACACCCAATGATACAGTAGTGGGAGACATGGTGTCTTTCCTTTCATCCATAGAACATAAACAGAAAAGTTTCCTTCTTCCTGTGGTTTCATAGCAGGGCACAGCAGCCACAAGACCTGGTCTCCGCCAGCTGGATCCTACCTGGGACTTGAGTTCCTTTGCAAAAGGCTGTTCTTGCCAGACAGTTTCTATTAAAATATCCTTGATGCACATGTTGTGCTCTTTCTGAAAAATTTCTTTTTCCTTTTTTAAAAATATCTTAAGTCAGTTGTAGGTTTGCAAATAAGAATCTGATAGCATAACTATTGGTAGAGATATATACTTCTGCTTGCAAAGTTGAAGGTCAAATAGTTTAAGTGTACGACAAAAATGTTTGCATCCTATGTTTTTTTTTCTCCTTGCAAACTAAAGGTAAGATTGTTAGTCTAAAGTAGACAAAAAGCCTTCAAAAGAAGAAAGGAAATATAAATAGTTTCCAATCTGGCATTTTGGAATTTGAGGCTTATATACTGTGAGCAAAACAAACTCCTCCTGCTTTATGAATTCTTCATACATTTTCCCTTTAATTCCTTATCAAGCAATGGGTTTGTCTATTAACCAAGACCATACACAAAATATATTTCCTTGGTTCCTTTTATTAAATTTTTCCTTTGTGATTACCAGTTGAGAAGTTAACAAATACAGAATCGCCTGCCCAAGCATAGCAAATACATAAAAACGAAAAGAACAGCATTGATAAAGCTAGTATAGATGAAGCTGGGGTCTCATGAATCAAAACTAACACACATGATGATAATGGAAATATCTTATCCACATCTGATTTGCTCACATATAGTTATTTAGATAACAAATCACACTCTCCTGGGTAGGGAGCCTCCGATTTGATTTCAGTCGCGTAGTCCAAGTAAATATGAAATGACTGCCAGCACAACAGACATAAATCTTTACTATCTCATGTTCATCAGTCTCCGCATTGGCAAAAATGGGAGTGAAAAGGCATTTTCTCCCACCTTGTTTAGTACACAATTACATGGTTTAAAGAAGATAAGAATTCCAAACTGTTAGAACAATAACATTACTCATGGTTCTCTGAGGACCTAAAGTATTCCCTCTCCCCCAAATGTAGGCACAGCAAAACAGAACCAGTAGGAATGAAAAGTGTTAATTGTTTCATGTTCTTTAATTTGGGGCTTAATGGCACAGGCTGTGTGCCACTGAGCAAAATACTCATTTGCAGAAAAAAGCTGTTGCGTGACACATTTCTGATTAAGCACAATTTAAACGAATTCTAAGAAAACTCGTACATACTGCACATGCCATAAAATAAGCAATGCACTTAGAAAAAAAATGAACATGTATGAGCAATGTGGGTGAATTACAATTGCCCTGGGAGTCTTGGTTTTACTTTTCCTCGCCCTTGTAGGTTTACGTGATTGCTCTAGCAAAGATATTGACAAATGGATATAGCTGTGTGGTGAGGCTTCGTGGGTTTAAAGAAGTGGTATTGCTGTGAAAACACTCAGCTGTCTGAGTAACAGGAATTGTCCATGGGTGCATTTGCTAGCTAGTTCGCAACTCCTGCATTGATCTCTGCTAACCGGAGTGCCTCTCACTAGCACCTGTCTGTGTCCTTGGCCCTAAGCAACGAGGCTTGCCGCATAATGAGTTGTGCCATGACGATTTTCAGCCACTCAGAGTTTCTTCTCCCTTCTCGGTTGTGAACTCATCTGTTTTCTAAACCTTCCCAGAACAAGTCCAATCCATTCACATTGTTCCTTTGGGAATATCTGCTTGAGATGGCAGTGGGTGGAGGGAAAGACTTGCTGCTATTATATGAATGTGTCTTGATCCTGTTTTTTCCAACTGATGAGAAATTCCTTAAGGACAGGGCCCATTTCTTCTTCCTTCCTTTGGTGATACAGCAGAAATACAGAGCACATAGCCCATTAGGGAAGCAGCTCAGTAATGCCCTCCTCCTCATTCCATAGAATCTCCTAATAGGAAGAAAGTGCTTCTCCTCTAGGAAAGTGCTTAACTCTAGGCAATCTAAATATCCACTCCAGGATGTAGATCGTTGCCTTCCTAATGTTGAAACTATTAGCATTCAGTCACATTCCAGGAACACATAGAAGACATGTGAGTAATACTTCTGCTTCTACTGGCTTCCAAAATAAGTACACCGAGGAGAATAGGAAATGTTTTAGTTGCATAGGTGAGGTAAGAATATTACAAAGCAAGAGGAACTGGCATCCAATGGGTGGGGTTAGGTGCAGGGATAGGATTGTGATATGATCATATTGACTTCTTTAGTGACATTCCTGTAGATGATGGCTGAACAAAAGTAACTGACTTATGCAAGGCAGACTTTTCTAAGTCCCCTCTGTCATATAGTTTAGAGTGGATAGCTGGTCATGGTTTTTGTTTTGTTTTGTTTTTGTTTTTTTCATTATTTAGTATAGAGAAGTTTCACATTCCTTTTAGAAACAGAGAGAGGGACTGGAAGAGGTGAACTAGTGTTAGAAGAGAAAACAGATTAGAAGGCAGAAGTGTGATGGTAGTGCTGTTGTCACCTGGGTTTCATCAGTAATCTCAGGAAGAACTAGACCGGCAAGAAAGAGAAGGCCAGGCTGGGCAACAGGGACAATGGCAGGGTCAACCTGATAAAGGATGCAGTGCTTAGTCAGCTTCAAGCATCCACACCTCTGATACACATCCACATGACGAGAGCTGCATAGGGACTCTGCCTTCAGTGTCGTCCCCAAATCACTGAACATTTACTGAAAATTCTGATGATCCAAGCTTCATACTAGGGCCTAAGAATGAGGAGATTAGGAAAACATAGGGTCAGTCCTCCAAAAGCAATAGTGTGTATAGGTTCAGAGCTGAGATTCGGGGGCCACAATACTGGATTTGAAACTGGCTTGGCCACTTACTGGCTGAGAAATCTTGGGCAAGTTATTTAACCAATCTATGCCTCAGTTTCCTCATCTGTAAGATCAGATAGTTATATTGTTATTACAAAGATTTCCCATAAGGATTAATTTGAGTTAATATATAAAAGCAGTTAGAATAAAATGCTAGCAACATAGAAGCAATATATCAATATTTTTAGCCAGCTGTAATCTGCTAGGGAAGATAGATATATTACTAGAGGGCTTTAACATGAGGAGGTTGAAGCCAAATCCCTGAAGTCTGGAGGCACACACCATTAACAACAAATTAAGTGACAAACAGGTTTAGCAGTGATGGTTGTGGATCACATAATTATGACACAAAGTAAGTGCTTTAATAGACTTAATTTCCAGAAGCTCTTGAATCACACATGTGTGGTTTTGGAGGGGCTTGGCCCTGTATGCCTTCCAAGGACAACTCCGGTCAGAGAGAAGATAGTGAGGACTGAGGGAAAAGCATGGGGAAGGTTGCCTCCAGTTCCTGATTTTGGGTCTACACAGGAGAAGAAGCGGTTATTATTTCCTCCCTTATGTGTGTACTTGGCAGTAGGGAAAGGTTTCTCATACTCACTTATCACTTCATGACTATTTCTATTGCAATAAATATCAACAGATATGAAATGTCTAAGAAAGAAAAAGGAAGGAATTGTCATTATTAAATTTCCTCAATGACTCCCTAATGCCTGGCAGCCTAGGTGGTTATACTGTGACAAGAACTGAGCCCTAGAAGCAGCTCGGATCTCCACACTGCTATGGCAAGAGGTCCTGTAGGTTGGGCTGGTTTCCTCCAAAGGACGAGAAATGTGGCCAGTACACAGGGTGCCATTGCCTGATCATGAAAATGTTTCTGTTGTTTATGAGTTAATCTGAACTGTTCACGAATGAAAACGCTATGGGTCCTCTGAGTCCAGCTTTTCTTTCTCATGTCTTCTCTCCTTTTCAAGACAGCCAGCTTTCCAGTGAAATTCACATCCTAGGTAAGACCCTTGCTGCATGGGTAAGATAGCAGACATCAAGCCTCACTGATGATGTAAGTCATGACCAAATCAAAACCACTGCTCTGTGTCCTGTCCAAGAGAGATATGACATTTATATTAATATTTGGCTAAGTTTCTCAACTAGTGATTGATGAACTAAACCTCATTTTCATAGCAAGGTGATGTAATTTTCCTCTTTGGCTGATGTTTGCATTGTAAATCTTTTAGAGGGCAGGAATGCTACATTCTTACCATGTAATAATATCTCAAAGTGGGACTATACTGGAAAGAAGATTTTTTTTTAATAGAGTCTGAGAAATAGTGCATTTCATATAAAAATAGTGCAGTCCACATACAACTTAAAAATACATTGGGCGGGAGCCTGTCAGATAACTAGTTACTACAAGAGTGGGAAGTGATTACCTTTGCAAGGGTATTTGGGCCCTTTCAAAGCCCTCATGGTTCCTTGTGCCAAGGTTGGCTGTCATCTGGTAAATGAGGTGTTAGGGAGCCCTGGACTTTTAGATTATAAATACCTTATAAATAATTAGATGTCCTTTCTCTCTAACACCTCATAATTCCCATAGCCTAGCTGTGGAAATAGATTTCATTTTATTTATTATTAAAAATATTTTCATTTAATGGCAACTTTAAAATTCAAGTTTTCATTTTGGCCAACTAACTGTCATTTTAAACCAGTTTTAATGGGTCAGAAGCCTAAGCAGGGGATCACTATTTGGAAAAAATTTCTTCAACAAGAAATGGACCCAATTTTTACTTAACTGAAAAAAAAAGTCATTTTCTATTCGCCTTGATTAAATTTTCCTTTAACTTGAGTCTTAAAAATAACATTTACACTGCTGGGCTTGCAAACATTTTCTAGATTTTCTTGGTAACATTTATATATATTATTCCACTACTTGTGCAACCACAGAAGTGATCTGTTTTTCCTTTGGGCTTTCTCCCCACTTTAACTTCAGCCAAAAATGAAGTGCTAATCCCACATTTTGGGCAGACATCTTGCCTGTTTCTAAAAACCTCAAGCACCAGCTAACATTATCAGAGAGCTTTTAAAATGCCTCTACAGACACAGGCTATGTAGTGGGAAATGGATTGTGAAAAATCCAGGAATACCAAGGGCTGTTTTCCTCGCCATGTTGGAAAGTGCGTGTCCTCTAAGCACAAATGAGGAAGGTCTCTTCTCAACTCTCTACCAGCATCATGACACAGTATGCCTTAATCTTGGTAAACATTTGTCTGCTGCTACCTAAATGTAGAGACAAACAAGCAAACAAACAAACAAAACCCCTGAATGTGTGTGTTTCCAGCAAAATGTAACTGCTCTATTCTATGTTGCCTTGGGTCAAGAACACTCTCTCTGTACCACATTCCACCCTTTCCTTGTGGAGTTTACAAATTGTGTTTTCAAACATAAGAGAATTTCTACACAATGGAAAGTGAAGTTCAAGTCTTACAGAAATAACCTAAGGGCACCCAAATGATAACAGAGGCTATTAATTCAGAACTCTAAAGTAAGTAGTCAGCTTGTGTTTGGTAAGGAATCAAAGGCAGGCAGGGAAGAGAGAAGGCTTAATAGTGAAAAAAAAAGGAGGGGAGAAGTCCTCAGACATGCTCTGGTTGGAGTTTGTTGGCGTGTAAAACTGGAAGCAGCTAACTAGAAGCAGGGATCTTATGCGATTAATTGGGGAGCATATTTGACTTTCTCTGACTGGTCCTGCATTGGAAGGATGGAGTGGAGGAGGGATAGGGAAGTATGCAGTCATTGACCAAGTCCTGACCATCCCAAAACAATTGCTACAGATGTTATAGGTTGACTTCCTGGGTATGTTATATGGATCAGAGTTTACTGTCATACATGGTCTAGCTATTGTCTATGTATTCAGTCTGTGGGTCTATGTAAAGGAAATACTCATCTACCAGTGAAGGTTGAGAACTGCTTCATCCTTTAAGGTAGCCACTGGACTTCTGCAGCTATTGAACATTTGAAATGTAGCTAATCTGAAATAAGATGTGCTGTAAATGTACAAATACCCACTGAATTACAAAGCCTCCATATAAAAAAAAAAGAAAAAAAAAGAACTCAATAATGATGTTTTTAATATTGAGTGCATGTTAAAATGATAATATTGGGGATATATTCAGTTAAATAGATTATATTATTAAGATTAATTTCACCTCTTTTGTTTTGCTTTTTTTTTTTTTGTGTGGACAGGAAATAATTTTAAATTTCATATGTGGGTCACGTCTGTGGCTTGCTTTGACATATTAAAATCTCAGTGAGACTTGAGTGTGAGGGTGATGTTTTCCCTGGAAAATCCTTTACAAATCCTCACATATTATACATATTCCATAAGCAGAGCAGAGCAGCTCATAGTGAGAAGTCACTTTTTTGGACTCAGGAGATGAGGAAAGAAGACTTATCTATTCAAAATATTTCTATTTAAAAATTTCATAGGCTTGGCTCTATATATCTTTGAGAAGAGGCTGCACATTAGTTTAGGAAATCCTTTTAATGTACCCTTTGATTATATAAATACCAAATAATAGAAGAGAGGGATTGAATGGAGGAATTCTTAGCTGGCATTAAAAACTAAAAAGGTTGCTTACTGAATTGATGAGATTATTGTGGTATAATTTTTTTTTCTCTTCTCTAGAGAAAGAAGCTAGCAGCCAAACATGAGAACAGGACCCTGGGATTCAGGAGGGACATAGCAGTGTCCGTACTTCTGTATGGCAGTCAACTGGGTGATAAGGAAGAAGGTATCTCTAGGGGAACCCTTTTGATGGGAGTTGAGAAGTAAGTCTAATAACCAAAAATTCCTTTTTTAATATGGTCAAGTCTGTAGAAAATCGAAGCATTGGGGTTGGGATTGGCACATATTCAAGGAATGAAAGGAAGGACTTGTAAGGGAGGAAAAATTATTTTTCTTCTATCTTTTTGGTTCTTTGCTGAGACCCTCCTCCCTCTCCATAATAAAAGACAGATTAATAGAAGAAAAACATGCAGAAGTTTAATAATATGTATAACTCCTCCATTTACATGGGAGAGACCCATGAAACTAACTCTGAAATAGCCCAAGTCACCACCATTAATATCATTTTCAGCTAAAGACAAAAGAAGATGTTGGGGGTGGGAAAGCTAGTTATAGGAGGTTATCAGGCAAATCACAGTAAACAAGGGTATGGTTGTTATGCAGATTTAAGTTCTTGACTTCCCCATTGAGTTTCTAGAGTTCTTCTTCCTGGTACGGAAAGAAAGACACCATCATTTCCCTTATAAATTTAAATATCTCTTACAAAAGGGTTTTCTACTTGGTTTTCAGAGCTTCTCCCTTGTCTGCTGAATTTTTTATTGTTGTTTTTGTCTTTTTTGTTTTTTTAATAACTAGTTCAAAATAATCCTTATACCAAAGCAGCATATTTTGGAGTGGTATATTCTACTCTCCTTCAGACTGAATACACATTTTGGGTGGATAAAGCACATTCATTAAATCCTCTACTTTCATCCATGTCCTTTGTAGTGTGTTTGTTCAAAAACAATCATTTAAAAGAAGACACCCAATTTTAATACCATAAAACTATTATCCACTATTGTCTTCCATGAATCTTTTTTCTATTGGCTCAAGAAGGCAAAACTGCAGCAAGTCTCAAAGGGTTCATACTGTTGAATGGGTTGCTGTAGATTAAAAATAGCAGAGCAGTTTATCTTTGGCTGCTGGGGTATTGGTTTACTTTCCTCACAGAAACAGGCTTTAATTACAGAGCAAAGAATAAACTAGTCTTGATTGCTCCTTGGAAAGACTGACATTTTGGTCTCTCCCACAAAATACTTATTGATGTTGATGTAAGGGAAAGAGAAGAGTCAGAATACAAAGGAGCTTTGTGTTGCCAGCAGTTGGGAAAGCATCTTTTGTCTTCCCAACTTAGCAGTTTTGATATGGAAGTCAGCACGAGAGAATAAATATCAAACACAACATTGTCATTTTCACAATCTCTTTTGTGACTGTATTTTAGAAAACACCCACAGTGAGACAATTGAAGTTTTTGAGCTTCTGGAGGAAAAAGAAAAACTGACCACATCCCAAATTTATGCTTAGGAAAAAATGTCATTTACAATTTTAGCTGCATTTTCCACATGTGTTGAAAGACAGATGATGATTTAACATCCAAAAAGAAGAGAAAAACCCTCATTCAGAATAATTGGTGACATGTAAACCCCACTGTGAATGCAGTTTGTGTTTAATTAAAATGCATATGCAGTGGTATATTTCAAAAGAAGAGAAAGTGTTGGGTTTTCAGGACTAAAAATGTCAGGAATTCTTTTCCCACCCCATGAAGGGTTTCATAACAATTCCTTAGAGTAATATTTATTTTAAGTAGGTAAACATATGCTATTAGCTAGATAAATAAGGTAGATGGCAAAGGATAACGTGTAAAAAGAAAGAGATCCATCTGAAAACAATTCTTAAATGCACAGGTTAGGGATAACATTAGGAGCAACCATCAAAGGGGCAGTGCAAATGGAAAGATTTTCATTAAGAAATATACCTAGCTAGAAATATTTTCAGATTTTGGTTACAAATGACAGCTTCTTAGTTCTTGGCTTGAGGTCTTACATTTTTCTGTATTGTCACAGCAAGTCCCAACAAGATGGAGTGGAGAGTGAGAGAGAGATAGAAAGGAAAAAAAAAATCTTTCATTGATTCCACAGAATACAAAAGCAGGACATTTTATTTGTACATTATTTTACAAAATGAGAGAAAAATGAAATCAAACAACATTTAAGAAAATAAAAAGGCAATGTGAAAAATTTCTGAAGTCCAATTTCTTAGCATTCCTCAAAAGAGTGTGATATGAGTAGGGAGATATAAGGACTTCAAAACATGAATTCACTCCTAGTCAGTTTAAGCTAGTTCTTGGCACCCTCAAACCCTCATCATTCTCAAGTGTGCAGAAGGAATGCTTTAAATAACTCATGAAAATGGCAAAGTAGAATTTCAGATTTCAAAACATTTCAGTGCAAAGCAACCCAAAGGAAGAGCATCAAAATCATCATTCTCTAACAGTATTCCCCACCCACCCCCCTCGTCCCGGGTCTGTGGCAGCATGGTAGGACACAATACAAAGCAAATGGAACATACGTACTCCTGCTTTTTAAAGACTGCACTGATAGTTACTTCCTTTTTAAATTGTGGTACTGAGTCAAGTGTCCTTTTATGGACTGACAAAACTCTGAAAATAAATGAAGTTACTTTTATAAATGGTAGGACAGTAGCAATATCCCATGGTAAAACCCATTTCAATGAAAAATTCCTAATAGGAAACTTGCTAGTGTTAGAATTATATTCAACTAGTTTTTAGTCTACAAGCCATTACGATTATTCAGCATGAGCTCCAGAGATATTATTTATTTAAAGGTAGGTTAAAAAAATATTGAGATACTGGGTTTACTGCTTTAGAATAAATTGAGAAAATGGCATTCATCAAACATAGTATTGATTGTCTAACTTTCCTAGGTCAACTGATCTCAGAGTGTGACTCCCAGATTGTGTCCGTCATTCCCAAAGATTGGGTGGATCAATGTGAACCTCTGTTACAAGTGGGAAATCCGTAAGGAAAAGACAGGACTGTCATTCTGGGGAGGTAACTTGAATTCTCACTTTCTGGAATAGTGCCATGGGTCTGAATTCACAGACGCTATGGTACTGTTATGATTAGTCAACTCCCTAGGTCACAGTGGCTCAAATTCTGCCACTTGCATTTTAACCTGTGCCCCAACTGTTTTATTTGTTATATTGCCACCTGTGCACTCAGACTAAAACAGAGGGGATGGCTAGAAGCCATAACATTGATGGCCAAGGTCAAAAAAGACATGAAATTTCACTGGGCTGCCAGTGGAAAGGGTTCCTATCTCTGAACTCATCTCAAAACAGTAACTACCTTCTCATCAAGGAGTTATAACTATACCCTTAAAATAAGCATCCTCTTCCAATAGACTCGCTATGATGCCAGTCACTAGCTTAACAAATGTGATCTCTTTTAATCTGTAAATAGTATTAACTACCTGAAAAGACTCATTTGCTGTAATTCCTAGAATTTTGTATATTTAAGTCTGTGACCTAAACAATAGATTGTAGAAGCTTAGATGAGATACCTGATCAGATCAGAGCAAATAATTTCTCTCTGATTCAACACTGTATAATTTATACAATCATTTCTTTATGATATGTGGTAAATGGGGAAAAATATAAAGGAAGATCAAATTGGGAAGTGCTTATTTTAACTTGTACTATGGTCAGGAAGAGGTCTCTTTTATCTCGAATCTTATGTATGAAACTGTGGAACATAATAATAAGAGAAAGGATCTTGGAATCTGATCAAAATATGAAAACATTTGTGGTTTCTCATATAAGGCTAACTAGCAAAACTGGGTCAATTGTAACACATTCAATAGGATTAAGGTAAGTAACTGAAATTCATCCTCTGCATTATCTTAGGGTCTATGCCAAAGTCCAAGAACAGAGAACTTGTCTTTAATGTCAATAAACATTATAACTACTAAAGTTAAAGATTATTTAATTTCCAGAAAAAAAATAGAAAGGTCTTTCTTAAAAGTGGCAAAGTTATGATGGAGGTCTCCTAGAATTTGATTGAGTCACTTGCCTCACTGGACCTCAACTTCCATATTTATAAAGCAAAGTAAATCATCCAGTTGGTCTCTAAGTTTCTTTTTAGCACAGAGAACCCTTGATTCCAAGATATTCCCAGTTGCCAACACAGTATCATATTACAAGATAACAATAAGCCCAGTTAAGATATTAAAATAATACTAATGCTTTATCTCCTTGTGACTTGGCCATTGTCTCTGCTCTTACAGTGGATACATAGCATTCTGTTTGTGTATCATAAAAAACTACTAGTTGCTACTTCCTATGACATAAAATTGGAATCTTTAAAGGACATCTCTTAAGTATTTATCCTTGGTAAATAAAACAGATCTTGGCATAAGTACTTATTTGTTGTCGAAGTAGGTATGAAATCTTTTAGTGAAAAGTCAATGGTCTAGGAACTGGTTTGGATTCCATAGGCTAAACTAAAAGATGGTTTTATTTCAGTGGTACTTAATATCCTGAATTAAAATTTGGATTACTCTGTAGTTGGAATACTTATTAATTTATTAAGTGCATGTGAAATCATGCTGAGAATGTGCAAAGATTTCAGCAGAGCCTAACTTCTATTTCACTGCATGAATTCCTCTTTTTGTTGAAATTCTATGAAGCTTCTAAATTGTGCCTACCTCCTATAGCACAGTTAGTATGTCTCATGGGAATAGAAGGGATACCAGACCTATCCCTGCCCTTCATAGCTAACAAATACCAAAGCCAAAATGAAGTTGGATAAGGTGTGAGCAGTAATGAGACTGAGATAAATATTGTGTTTGCTGTCTAGTGTAACTGAATGATATACTGGTAGAGATAAGCAGCTAGATTTCTTGAAGTTGCAAGCACAGTTGCATTTGCAAAGCTTATAGGGGGAAAGGAAATGAATGCATTTTTAAATGAGACTTTCAATGACCATTTCTGGTGGATTCCATAACCTCATATACCATGAATTTAAGCCAATGAGGACTAAAATTTCTACCTAAGCAAACTCTACATTCTACATTCATCTTGGACTCAGGGTAAGTCTTTTTGCCTCCTTCAAAAAAGAAAAGAAAAAAAGCAACCTATTAACTGGACTCAGAAAATAAATCAGGATCCGATTATGTAGTTTAGCTGGCAAATTAATTCGTGAATTTTCCAACATTTTTAAAAAGACACGTGTTGAAGTGCTGAACTCCTGCCCCTGGCAGAGCTTTTAGGGTGCTTTTGAGATACGCAGATACAGAGAGAAAACATGTAAAATAATGACAAGCATTTTCACGATATTTAATGATATTTGCTCTCAGAATTCTATTAATTTAAGAGAATGACTTGCAACTGTTATTGCATTAAGAAACTTGGCAAATGCTAAAGTATATTCCTGCTACAGCACTGACACAAAAGAAAGGAAGCCATTCATAGAATGTGTATATATATTTGTGACTATTCTTATTTATTTTGTTGTGATTTGCAGTTCCCAGAAATTTGCCTCCTTTCTTCCTCCATGTTGAAGAAAAGTATACACACATGGCATTGCATTTCTGACAATTGGTATTCCCCTGAAGTGCTAGCCCTGACTAAAAAGGAGATGCTAATTCCTAGGAAAGCTGTTAATGAATCCTTAGCAACTGCCTTATGGATATCCCAAAGATTAGTTTTTTTCTTGGCAGTATTCATCATTCTTTGCTTGAGGGCTAAGCTGGATAATTCTTAATTGTAAGAGAGATACCTGAGCATTGTAGATGCTTCCCATGTCTTACTCCAGATGCACTAAATACCAAGAGTCATTATGACTACCCAACATACACCAGATCTAAACTCTCCTTAGAAATCTGTTTGAAGACCACTGTAAATAGATGAAACTTCAAGAATGATCTTCAGGTTATCCTGGGAAGACTGCTATGCTAAGCTTTCTCTTAAGATGCTTCTACTAATATTATAGAATGTGAGAAACTTTAAATGCCTCCTCTCCCTAGGGCCTTTTGCAATATGCTTCATATTGTTAAAAGTAATTGCTCTTTGGTTGTTTGTGACTAAGTTAAAAATAAAGCAATGGCACTTTCTTTACTGACCCAGCTGGCTGAACCATCTCACCCTTCCACCTAGGAAGGGTAACAGAAGAGTTATATCCAGACAATCTGTTCATCAAGACACAGATATGTGTTGTCCTGAGGTCCAGCAAAGACTCCTGTGATGACTCTACTTCACCATACATTTTTGGAAACTGAATCAGTAAGCCAGAAATTAACTAGGAAAGGGAGAACACATGAAGACAGGGATCAGTTTAAGTTCATCTGAGTTCAGTAAAATGAATTGACAGCTATCAAAAGATTATGGTTTCAAATAAAATTTTGGTGTTTAGTTAATAATAATGTACCGATGTTAGTTTCTCACTAGTGCTAGTGGTATGTATGAATCAGTATAGTGTAATTTCTATGAGACACTGTGTTCTGTATGCTGTGCTATATGTCACACTTCTGGCAAATATACTATGGTTACATAAGATGTTAACAGTGGGGAAAACTGAGTGAGGGGTAGAGAAGAAATCTGTGTGCTATCTTTGCAACTTTTCTATAAATCTAAATTTGTTCCAAAATTTCAAAAAAATATTTAAAAAAAATGCCCTCTAAACTCATTCCTTTTAACTCACGATGCCCTATCTTTATTTCTTCCCATTCTTTCTTTTCCCCACTTGACCCTGCTCCCCAGCTTCTTCTTATGTCTCCAGGCTTACAGCTCAACCTATTTTCCATCTGGGATTGCTGCAGAGGCTCAAAACCCAACCCATTCCCTTCCGAGTGCCAGTTTCTCATGAACACTACACTTCTAGCCCTGTGCTCTCTCTTGCTTGCTTTCTTTCTTGTGTTTTCTCTCCTTGTTTATTTTTTAAATTGTGCAGGTCTTTATAGTTTACAGAGCAACTTCCCATGCACTTTGTCTTTTGATGCTCATAATATCCAAGTGAGTTGGTCTTAATTATGATTATTCTTTCATATTTTTAAAATTTTAATTCCAGTGTAGTTGACATACAGTGTTATATTGGCTTCAGGGATATAATACAGTGATTCAACAGTTCCATACATTACTCAGTGCTCATCATGATAAGTGTACTCTTAATCTTTTCACCTATTTCACACATCCTCTCGCCCACCTCCCCTCTGGTAACCATCACTTTGTTCTCTATAGTAAAGAGTCTGATTTTTGGTTTGTCTCTCTCTCGCTCTTTTTTTTTCGTTCCTTTGTTTTGTTACTTAAATTTCACATAGGAGTGACATCATGTGATATTTACCTTTCTCTGACAGGCTTATTTTGTTTAGTATTATACTCTCTAGCTCCACCCTTGTGGTTGCAAATGGCAAGAATTCATCCTGTTTTATGGTTGAATAATATTCCATTGTATATGTATAACATTTCTTCGTTATCCATTCATCTATTGATGGGCATTTGGGTTGCTTCCATAATTTGGCTATTGTAAATAATGTTGCAATAAACATAGGGATGCATACATCCCTTCAATTTAGTGTTTCCACATTCTTTGGGTGAATATCCAGTAGTATGATTATTGGATTGTAGGCTAGGCTAGTTCTATTTTTAATTTTTTGAGGAATCTCCATATGGTCTCAACAGTTTGCTTTCCCACCAATAGTGCCCAAGGGTTCCTTTTTTTCTACATCCTTGCCAACACTTGTTGTTTCTTGTGGTTTTTGTTTTAGCCATTATGAAAGAGGTGAGGTGATATTTCATTGTGGTTATGATTTTCATTTCCCTATGATGAGTGATGTTGAGCATCTTTTCATGTGTCTCTTGACCATTTGCATGTCTTTGGGGAAATGTCTGTTCATGTCTTCTGTCCATTTTTTAATTGGGTTGTTTTTTTGCTGTTGAGTTTATAAATTCTTTATGTATTTTGGATACTAACCCTTTATCAGATATGTCATTTGCAAACATCTTCTCCCATTCTTCTCCCATTAGTTTTGTTGGTTGTTTCCTGTGTGGAAGCTTTTTATTTTGATATAGTCCAAATAGTTTATTTTTGCTTTGGTTTCCCTTGCTTCCAGAGACATAATCCAGAAAGATGTTACCATCAATACCAGAGAAATTACTGCCTATGCTCTCATTTAGGATTTTTATGGTTTAGGTTTCACATTTAGGTTCTTAACCCACTTTGAGTTTATTTTTCTATATGGTATAAGAAAGTGGTCCAGTTTTATTCTTTCTATGTGCCGTCCAGTTTTCCTAACACCATTTGTAGAAGAGACTGATTTTTTCCCATTACATATTCTTGTCAAAGAATAATTGTCAAAAGATTAATTGTGGGTTTATTTCTGAACTTTCTACTCTGTTCTGTTGATCTATGTGTCTATTTTTGTGCCAGTATCATACTATATTGATTACTATAACTTTATAATATAACCTGAGGCCTGGAATTGTGACCCCTTCAATTTTGCTTTTCTTTTTCAATATTGGTTTGGCTATATAGGTCTTTTGTGGTTCCATACAAATTTTAGGATTGTTTGTTCTAGTTCTGTGAAAAAATGCTGTTAGTATTTTTTTTTTAATTTGTGATATTTTATTTATTTATTTTTTACCATTGGACATTCTTTCCTGCTTTGTTGAAGATGAGTTGACCATAGAGTTGAGGGTCCATTTCTGGGCTCTCTATTCTGATCCACTGATCTATGTGTCTGTTTTTGTGCCAGTACCATACTCTCTTGATGATGACAGCTTTGTAATAGAGCTTGAGTCAGGAATTGTGATGCCACCAGCTTTGCTTTACTTTTTCAACATTCCTCTGGCTATTCAGGGTCTTTTCTGGTTCCATACAAATTTTAGGATTATTCATTCCATTTCTTTGAAAAAAGTTGATGGTATTTTGGTGGGGATTGCATTGAATGTGGGATTGCTCTAGGTAGCATTGACATCTTCACAATATTTGTTCTTCCAATCCATGAGCATGGAACGTTTTTCCATTTCTTTGTGTCTTCCTGAATTAGTTTCATGAGTATTTTATAGTTTTCTGAGTACAGATCCTTTGCCTCTTTGGTTAGATTTATTCCTAGGTATCTTATGGTTTTGGGTGCAATTGTAAATGGGATCGACTCCTTAATTTCTCTTTCTTCTGTCTTGTTGTTGGTGTATGGGAATGCCACTGACTTCTGTGCATTGATTTTATATCCTGCCACTTGACTGAATTCCTGTATGAGTTCTAGCAGTTTTGGGGTGGAGTCTTTTGGGCTTTCCACATAAAGTATCATATCATCTGCAAACAGTGAGAGTTTGACTGCTTCTTTGCCGATTTGGATGCTTTTTCGGTTTGTTGTCTGATTGCTGTGGCTAGGACTTCTAATACTATTTTGAATAGCAGTGGTGAAAGTGGACATCCCTGTGGTGTTCTGACTTTAGGGGGAAAGCTCTCAGTTTTTCCCCATTGAGAATGATATTTGCTGTGAGTTTTTCATAGATGGCTTTTATGATATTGAGGTATGTGCCCTCTATGCCTATACTCTGGGGAGTTTTGATCAAGAAAGGATGCTGTATTTATCAAATGCTTTTTTGGCATCTATTGAGAGGATCATATGGTTCTTGTTCTTTCTTTTATTAATGTATTTTGTCACATTGATTGATTTGCGGATGTTGAACCAACCTTGTAGCCCAGGGATAAATCCCACTTGGTCATGGTGAATAATCCTTTTAATGTACTGTTGGATCCTCTTGGCGGGTATTTTGGGGAGAATTTTTGCATCCATGTTCATCAGGGATATTGGTCTGTAATTCTCCTTTTTGATGGGGTCTTTGTCTGGTTTTGGGATCAAGGTAATGGTGGCCGCATAAGACGAGTTTGGAAGTTTTCCTTCCATTTCTATTTTTTGGAACAGTTTCAGAAGAATAGGTATTAATTCTTCTTGAAATGTTTGGTAGAATTCCCCTGGGAAGACATCTGGTCCTGGGCTTTGGTTTGTTGGGAGATTTTTGATGACTGCTTCAATTTCCTTAGTGGTTATAGGTCTGTTCAGATTTTCTATGTCTTCCTGGTTCAGTTTTGGTAGTTAATACATCTCTAGGAATGCATCCATGTCTTCCAGGTTATCTAATTTGCTGGCGTAGAGTTGCTCATAATATGTTCTTATAATTGTTTGTATTTCTTTGGTGTTATTTGTGATCTCTCCCCTTTCATTCATGATTTTGTTGATTTGGGTCATTTTTCTTTTCTTTTTGATAAGTCTGGCCAGGGGTTTATCAATCTTGTTAATTCTTTCAAAGAACCAGCTCCTAGTTTTGTTGAACTGTTCTCCTGTTCTTTTGGTTTCTATTTCATTGATTTCTGCTCTGATCTTTATTATTTCTCTTCTCCTGCTGGGTTTAGGCTTTATTTGCTGTTCTTTCTCCAGCTCCTTTAGGTGGAGGGTTAGGTTGTGTACTTGAGACCTTTCTTCTTTCTTGAGAAAGGCTTGTATTGCTATATACTTTCCTTTTAGGACTGCCTTTGTTGTATCCCAAAGATTTTGAACAGTTGTGTTTTCATTTTCATTTGTTTCCATGAATTTTTAAAATTCTTCTTTAATTTCCTGGTTGACCCATTCATTCTTTAGGAGGATGTTCTTTAGCTTCCATGTATTTGAGTTCTTCTGACATTCCTCTTGTGATTGAGTTCTAGTTTCAAAGCATTGTGGTCTGAAAATAGGCAGGGAATGATCCCAATCTTTTGGTACCGGTTGAGTCCTGAAATGTGACCAAGGATGTGATCTATTCTGGAGAATGTTCCATGGGCACTAGAGAAGAAGTTGTATTCCATTGCTTTGGGATGGAAGGTTCTGAATATATCTGTGAGTCCATTTGGTCCAGTGTGTCATTTAAAGCCTTTATTTCCTTGTTGATCTTTTGCTTAGACGATCTGTCCATTTCAGTGAGGGGGGTGTTAAAGTCCCCCACTATTATTGTATTGTTGATGTGTTTCTTTGCTTTTGTTATTAATTGCCTTATATAATTGCTGCTCCCATGTTAGGGACATAGATATTTACAATTGTTAGATCTTATTGTTGGACAGACCCATTAAGTATGATATAGTGTCCTTCCACATCTCTTATTATAGTCTTTGGTTTAAAATCTAATTTGTCTGATATAGGATTGCCACCCCAACCTTCTTTTGGTGTCCATTAGCATGGTAAATGATTTTCCACCCCTTCACTTTCAATTTGGGGGTGACTTTGGGTCTACAATGAGTCTCTTGCAGACAGCATATCGATGGGTCTTTTTTTTTTTCCCCCAATCTGATACCCTGTGTCTTTTGTTTGGGGCATTTAGCCCATTTACATTCAGGGTAACTATTGAAAGATAGGAATTTAGTGCCATTGTATTGCCTGTAAGGTGACTATTACTGTATATTGCCTCTGTTCCTTTCTGGTCTATGTTGCCTTTAGGCTCTCTCTTGGCTTAGAGGACCCCTTTCAAGATTTCTTGTAGGGCTGGTTTCGTGTTTGCAAATTCCTTCAGTTTTATTTTGTCCTGGAAGCTTTTTATTTTTCCTTCTATTTTCAGTGACAGCCTAGCTGGATATAGTATTCTTGGCTGCATATTTTTCTCATTTAGTGCTCTGAATATGTCATGCCAGTCCTTTCTGGCCTGCCAGGTCTCTGTGGACAGATCTGTTGCCAATCTAATGTTTCTACCATTGTAGGTTACATATCTCATCTCCTGAGCTGCTTTCAGGATTTTCTCTTTGTCTCTGAGACTTGTAAGTTTTACTATTAGATGTCGGGGTGTTGACCTATTTTTATTGATTTTGAGGGGGCTTCTCTGTGCTTCCTGGATTTTGATGCCTGTTTCCTTCCCCGAATTAGGGAAGTTTTCTGCTATAATTTGCTCCACTATACCTTCTGCCCCTCTGTCTCTTTCTTCTTCTTCTGGGATCCCAATTATTCTAATGTTGTTTTGTCTTATGGTATTGCTTATCTCTCGAATTCTGCCCTCATGATCCAGTAGTTGTTTATCTCTCTTTTTCTCAGCTTCTTTATTTTCCATCATTTGTCTTCTATATCACTAATTCTTTTTTCTGCCTCATTTATCCTAGCAGTTAGCGCCCCTATATTTGATTGCACCTCATTAATAGCCTTTTTGATTTCAACTTGGTTAGATTTTAGTTCTTTTATTTCTCCAGAACGGGTTTCTCTAATGACTTCCATGCTTTTTTCAAGTCCAGCTAGTATCTTTAAAATCATTATTCTGATCTCTAGTTCTGACATCATACTAATGTCCATATTGATTAGGTCCCTGGCAGTCGGTACTGCTTCTTGTTCTTTTTGTTGAGGTGATTTTTTCCGTCTTGTCATTTTGTCCAGAGGAGACTAGATAAATGAGAGAACAAAATGTTAACAGGATAACAATGTCCCTAGAAAATATACACTAAACAAATCAGAAAAGACCTGAAGCCAGGGCAGACGAAAGGGAAAGAAAAAAGAAAAAAAAAAGACGAAAAAAAGGAAAAGAAAAAGATAAAAACCAACAAAAACAAAACAAAACAAAACAAAAAGCAGAATATGATCAAATATGATCACGCTGGTGCATAGATCAGTGCCACTCACTAGATTTGGGCATATTTTGGTCTGTTAGAAGAAAGCGCCTCCCAAAATTTTAAAGAAAGAAAAACTTATATATATGCAAAAATATGGGTTAATACAATGAAGGGATGGAATATGACTGTAAAGATGAAAATTATAAAAGATTTTATAAAAGGAATTGATAATATAAGAAGTTGATTGAAAAAAGAAAGAAGAGGATTTAAAAAAAAAAAGGGAGAGAATGTGTTCAGGCAGGAGACTAGAGCAAAGCCATACACTAGAGATTTAGGGTATATTTTGATGTGCTAGATGAAACTTTATGTCAAAATCTTAAGGAGTGAAGAACTTATATATATATACCAAAAATAAGGGTAACTACACTGAAGGGATAGAATATGACTCTAAAAATGTAAAATAAAAAATGTTTTTTAAAAAAGGGATTGATAAGATGTTGGCTGAAAAAGGGAAAAAGAAATATTCAAAGAAAAAAAAAAAACAGGTAAAAAAATTAACTTTGAAAGCCTAAAGAATCATGGTAAAAAAGCCATGAATTCTATGTGCAGTATTACCCTAGCGCTTGAGTTCTGCTGTTCTCATTGATCAGTAAACTTGGTCTTGGCTGGCTGCTCTTGCTGATCTCCTGGGGGAGGTGCCTGTTGCCATGGTTCCCAAATGTCTTTGACGGAGGTGGAATTGCCCCGCCCTTGCCAGGTCTGGGCTAAGTAATCTGCTTGGGTTTGCTCTCAGGAGCTTTTTTTCCCTGCGAGCTTTCCATACAGCTTTGGAGGTTGAGAATGAAATGGCGGCCTCCCAACCTCTGCCCCGGAGGAGGTGAGAACTTGGGGCCCCACTCCTCAGTGCGCCCCCAGAGAAAAGCAGTCAATCACTCCCGTCTCCCCGGTCTCCAGCGCACTCCGTGCTCACCTGGCCTGTGACCGAGTGTTTCTATCTCTGGCACCCGACACCGTTTGGAGTCTCCAAACCCAGCAGATCCCTGCGGTGTGCTCCCGCGCACTCCTCCCGGGGGAGGAAGAGGAGTCTCCCCAGATCTGTCACTTGTTGTGTCCCTGCTGGAAGAGCAATGGCCCGGCTGTGCTGCGGTCACAGTTTCTGGCAACCCTGAGCTGAGACCTCGCTCCTCCGCCCCGTCTCTGCAGCTGACTTCCCTGCTCTGATACCTGGGAGCTCTGCCGCACTCAGGCACCCTCGGTCTTTCTGTGACCCTGAGGGTCCTGAGACCACACTGTCCCGGAGGGTTCCACCCCCTGCTTAGCCACAGGAGCAACGTCCCTCAGCGGAGCTGACTTCTAAAAGTTCCGGTTTTGTGCTCAGCTGCTCTATCACTTGCCAGAAGCGACCGACGGAGGCCCCCTCCCCCGCTGTTTATCCAACTGAATATTGCCTCAGATTCACTTCTCTGCACATCCTACCTTCCAGAAAGTGGTCTCTTTTCTGTTCAGAGAGCTGTTGCTATTCTTTTCTTCAATCTCCTGTTGAGTTCGTAGGTGTTCAGAATGGTTTGATCCCTATCCAGCTGAATTCCTGGGACCAGACAAAATCCAGGTCTCCTACTCCTCTGACATCTTGCTCTGCCCCATGCTGTTGGTATTTTGATAAGCATCACATTAAATCTGTAGATTGCTTTGGTTAGTATAGATATTTTAATAATATTTGTTCTTCCAATCCATGAGCATGGAATGTCTCTCCATTTTTTTGTGTTCTATTCAATTTCTTTCATCAGTGTTTTATAGTTTTTAGAATATAGGTTTTTCAACTCTTTGGGAAGGTATTTTATTGTATTGGGTGGAATTGTAAATAAGATTGTTTCTTAGTTTTTAGGTATTTTATTGTTTTGGGTGCAATTGTAAATGGGATTGTTTCTTAGTTTCTCTTCTGCTGCTTCTTTATTAGTATATAGAAATACAACAGATTCTGTACATTGATTTTTATTCTGTGACCTTACTGAATTCCTTTATCCATTCTAGTAGTGTGTTAGTGAAGTCTTTAGCATTTTCTATATATAACATCATGTCATCTGCAAATAATGAAAGTTTCACTTCTTCCTTACCAATGTGGAAGCCTTTAATTTCTTTTTGTTGTCTGATTGCTCTGGTTAGGACTACCAGTACTATGTTGAATAAAAATGGTGAGAGTAGACATCTTTGTCTTGCTCCCGACCTGAGGGAAAATGGTCTCAGTTTTTCCCCTTTGAGTATGATTAGCTATGGGTTTTTCATAGATGGCTTTTATTATGTTGAGACATGTTCCTCTTAAACATATTTGTTGACGGTTTTTATCATGAATGGATGCTGTACTTTGTCAAATGCTTTTCCTGAAGCTATTGCAATAATCATATGGTTTTTATCCTTTCTCTTATTGATGCAGTTTATCGTGTTAATTGATTGGCAATTATGGAACCACCATAGCATCCCAGGAATAAATCCCACTTGATTATGGTGAATGCTTTTTTAAATGTATCATTGGATTTGATTTGCTAATATTTTGTTGAGGATTTTTGCATGTATATTCATCAGAGATATTGGTCTGTAATTCTATTTTGTTGTGCTGTCTTTATCTGGTTTTGGTATCAGGGTAATACTGGCCTCATAGAATGAATTTGTAAGTTTTTCTTTCTCTTCTATTTTTTAGAATAATTTGAGAAGAGTAGGTATTAACTCTTCTTTAAATGTTTGGTAGAATTCTACTGTAAAGCTGTCTGGTCCTGGACTTTTGTTTGTTGGGTGTTTTTTGATTACTGATTCAGTTTCTTTGCTGGTAATCACTGCTCAAATTTTGTCTTTCTTCCTACTTTAGTTTTGGTAGATTTTTTGTTCATTTATTTGAGTTTTGTTTGTTTGTTGGTTGGTTGGTTATGTGTTTCTGGGAACTTATCGATTTCTTCTAGGTTGTCCAATTTGTTGGCGCATAGTTTTTCATAATATTCTCTTACATTTGTTTGTATTTTTGTAGTGCTGGTTGTTATTTCTTCTCTATCAATTGTAAGTTTTGTTTGAGTCCTTTTTTTTTTTAATGAGTCTGGCTAGAGTTTTATCGATTTTGTTGATGTTTTTTAAAGCACGAGCTCCAGGTTTCATTGATCTGTTTTATTGTTTGTTTTTTAGTTTCTGCATCCCAATGATTTTGGACTGTTGTGTTTTCATTTTCATTTTTGTCCATGTAATTCTTGATTTCTTGTTTGATTTTTTGGTTGACTCATTCATCAGTTAATAGCATGTTATTTTGCCCTCATGTACTTGTACTTTTTCTGGATGTTTTCTTGTGGTTGATTTCTGGTTTCATAGCATTGTCATTAGAAAAGATGCATGGTATGACTTTGATTTTTAAAAATGTGTTGAGACTTGTTTTGTGGTTTAATATGTGATTGATTCTGGAGAATGCTCCATATACACTTGAAAAATATGTGTATTCTGCTGTTTTAGGGTGGAATGTTCTGATCCATCTGGCCCAGTGTGTCATTCAAAGCCACTGTTTCCTTGTTGATTTTCTGTTCAGATGTTTTGTTCATTGATGTAAATGGGGTGTTAAAGTCCGTTACTACGATTGTGTTATGATTGATTAATTCTTTTATGTTTGTTATTAACTGTTTGGGTGTTCTCATGTTGGGTGCATAAATATTTGCAATTGTTATATCTTCTTGTTGGATTTCCCTTTTATTTCAATATAGTGTCCTTCTTTGCCACTTGTTACAGTCTTTGTTTTAAAATCTTTTTGTTCAGTATAAGTATTGCTACCCTGAGTTTCTTTTCACATCCGTTTGCATGGTAAATATTTCTCCATCTTCTCACTTTCAATCTGCAAGTGTATTTATATGTGAAATGATTCTCTTGTAAGCAGCATACAGATGGGTATTTTTTTTTAATCCATTTTATCACCCTTTTGATTGTCTTTTGATTGGAGCATTTAGCCATTTACATTTAAAGTAGTTAATGATAGGTATGCATTTATTGCCATTTTGTTACCTGTTCTGTGGTTGTTTTTGTAGTTCTTCTCTGGTCTTTTCTTCTCTTGCTCTCTTCTCTCACGGTTTGCTGGCTTTCTTTAATGGTATACTTGGATTCCTTTCTCCTTAATTTTCCTTATTTATTACTGGTTTCTGATTTGTGTTTACCATTTGGTTTGTATGTAACATTTTCTGCATATAGAAATCTATATAAAGTTGATGGTCATTTAAATTTGAACTCATTTTTTCTCTCTCCCCTCATGTTTTAGATATATGGTGTCATATTTTACATTCTTTTATTTTGTGAGTCCCTTGACTGATTTTTGCAAATATACTTAATTTTACTGCTTCTTTGCTTCCTACTTTTTGTACTTCTATTTATGGTGTTTATTTTCCATTCAAAGAGTCCCTTTTAACATTTCTGTTAGGGTTGGTTTAGTGGTCATGAGTTCCTTTAGTTTTTGTTTGTCTGGGAAATCTTTATCTCTCCTTCTGTTTTGAAAGATAGCCTTGCTGGATAGAATATTCTTGGCTGCAGATTTTTTCTTTTCAGCACTTTAAATATATCATGCCACTCCCTTCTTATCTGCTGAAAATCATCTGATAACCTTATGGGGTTTCCCTTTTATGTAACTGTCTTCTTTACTCTTGCTGTTTCTAAATTTTGTCTTTATCCCTACTTTTGCCATTTTAGTTACTATGTTTTTTGGTGTGGACCTCCTTGGGTTGATTTTGTTGGGGGATCCCTATGCCTCCTGGATCTGGCTTTCTGTTTCCTTCCCCAGATTAGGGAAGTTTCCAGATATTATGTATTCAAATAAAATTTCTGTCTCTTCTGGGATCCCTATAATACAAATGTTATTTTCCTTGAGAAGTCTCTGATTTCCCTTATTCTCATTTTGCATACATTTTTTCCTCTCAGTTGCTCAGCTTGATTCAATTCAACATAATTTATTGATTCAATATAATTTAATGAAGTTAAAAATAAACTCAATTTCAAGTACTGTGTTCTTCATCTTTGGTTCTTTTTTTTATCTCTTTTGGGGTCTCACCGATGTCTTCCACTATTTTTTCAAGTCCAGTGATCTTTATGATTGTCACTTTAAATTCTCTATCAGGCATATTACTTATCTTTTTCACTTAGATCTCTTGCTGTGATTGTGTCCTGTTCTTTCATTTGGAACATATTCCTCTGTCTCCTCATTTTGTCTGACTCTTTATGTCCGTATTTCTGTGTTAGGGAAGTCAGCTATGTCCCTTGCTCTTAGAAGTAATGGCCTTATGAAGAAGAGGTCCTGTAGTGCCCTTCAGTGCAATGTTTCCTATTTGCCAGAACCTGGTGCTTCACAGGGTGTTTCCTATGTGTGTTTGCTGCACCCTGTTGTTGCATCTTGGACACTTTTTTCCTTCAGTTCAGTCATCTACAGTGGCTCTCTTTACCCATTTTGTGCTGTGTTTGGTTCCTGTGTGTTCATAGATCAATCCAGGGCCACCTTGGGTTTGAGTTTAGTCAGATCATGTGTTTGCCAGAGATACTATAGGAAAACAAACAAATAAACAAACAAACCTACAGGTGCTTTCCCTCTGTTGTCCCCTGAGAAGCTGTCATTGGTGGGAAGGGACTGCAATCAGACCGTCTGCTCCCAGCCCACTACTGGGACCACCATCTGACTGGTATGTGTGTGTGTGTGTTTCCATTTCCCCAGGGCAGGAGTCATGTTGGAGTGGTGCTGGCCCCCTATAAGGGCTGCTTGCACACTGCTAGTCTTGTGACTTCAGTTTGAATGGGCTCGGCCAAGAGTGTATTGGAGTGGGGCAGGGCAGTGCTTGCAAGGTCTGTGTGCTACTGAGAAGTGATGGGCAGCTGCTGCCAGGACTGGGCCAGCAGAGGTAAGGTGTACAATTTTAACAAGATTCCCACTGGTCTGGTACCAAGGCACACAAAGTCTATGGGTAGGGAGACAAGGTTTTGGCGAGGTTTGTCCTGGTCTTCTGGTGGAGGGGACTGCAGCAAGCATGACTGGAAAGAGCATATCTGCCAAAGCAGTGGTAGGATGGGGGAAGAGGGCTTTGTGCAAGCAAGTTAGGTAGTGAGTGTCTGTACTAAGCTAGTCCCTGCAGGTGGCCCTGTGTTTATGTTAGGGGGCAGAGAAGGGAAATGACACCTGAAAGCTCCTTTCTTCCTGGAGGTGTCTCCCTGTGAATCTTGCCCCTCTGGAACATGACCTGAGTTGAGTGAATAACTCTTCCTCCCATATATCCCAGGCATTTCTCAAACTGCTGCTTCTAAACTTGTCTCCACAGGTTGTTTGTCATTCTGTCTCTTTAAGGATGAGGACTCTACTTCTTATTGCCCTTCAGGTTCTCCCAGGGCTGAGCCCACTGATTTTTAAAGTTCAGGCTTTAAGTCCTGCTGGTTGTAAGAACTCACAAAATTCAGCCCCTCTAGTTTTCAAAGACAAATGTTATGGGGATTCATCTTCCCTGTGGGAGCTTCCCTTTATGATGATCTCTTTCTCTCCCTTCTCTGTGCCTGTAGCTCTCTCCCCACCACAGACACTGTGGTCTGGTTAGTTTTCCACTGTGTCTCCACACTCCTACACTCTTTAATGTGGCTCCTTCTCTACACTTTGTGGAATTTGTTCTGCCAGTCTTTGGGCATTTTCTCGGTTCTTTACACTGATGTGAGTGTTTTCTAACTCTATCTGTAGGATGAGGTGAACTTAGAGTCCTCCTACTCTGTTATCTTCCCAACTTTAAGTGTGGTCCTAATTATTAATAAATGAAAATGGAAATAATGGAGGTTCAGAGAAGCTAAATGATTGTAAGTGACTGGTTCAACATCATCCATTATCAACAACAACTCAGGACTTAAATTCAGAAATCTTAACTTTCAGTTGTAACACATTGCCTAGAAGTTAACTAATGATTTTATTTCTTCTACATATCCTATTACTTTTTGAAATTTGGGAGGAATTTTATAAGAAAAAAAATTACTCAGAGAGTCACAACTTTTTTTAGAGCAGACTACCACATGCAACATCTCATTTGAATGTGTCTGGAGTCTTGGAAGCTTGACTACCTTATATTCTACAAATGGACACTGAGAGCTTGTTTGGAGGTTCTACAGAGAAGTACTGCTACTCATGTAAGTTTCTCCTCTATCAGGGAAGGTCCTCCTATTCAACAAAGCTAGCTCACATGTTCCAAAGGAACACACAGAGTGACAAAGGAGGAAGGGGACTCCGCTTAGCTAGCCAGGTCAGCCTAAACAACTTTCACTCAATGGAGTGACAGATATTGCAACCAGATCACCCTCACATCCATTAATCTCTTATCTTGATATGAAACACAATATAATGACAAGTAGATAAAAAAAACAAGATTTAATGAAGTTAAAGATAAACTCAATTCATTTGAATGCTAAAGTGAAGTCAGATTATTTCATTGAGTGTAATATTCATAAAAGGATGGAATTGGGAAGGCTGTAATCATCATCTAATTGACATACACCTCACCTCACAGTTGAGGAAACTTGAGGCAAAGAAAATGATATGAATTCACTAACCTATTTTAAACTTTCCACGCAAACTGAGGCACAGAAGAAGACTAATTTGCACCTTGAACCCATCTGCTACTGAATTCTGTCCAATGGAATGTAGGCATAAATTCTGTACATTCCTAACTGTGGGAGGTCTTATACAATCTTCTACTCTTTCTCTGTCCCAAGGCTGTGCAGCTGGAAGGGAAGTTATCCTCCACTTCAGGAAAGCTGGAAATGTGGATGAGAAATCAGTTCGTTTTACATTAAACCTTTGGAATTGTGGATAGCATAACCTAGCTTATCTTGACTAACAAATAAACCTACTGCTCTAGCTACTGAGTAGGTTTTATATACTTATTCAGATAGTCAATTATTTGTTGCTGGTGTTGATATTAGCCAGGTGCCCCCAGCTGAGTCATTGATCTTTACAAAAATCCATCTGTGTCAATGCAGACCTAACCCTAAAAATATTCCTTTTTTGTTGTTGTTCTTCATGTAACTGTGGATGAACTCACTCCATTCAGATTTTCAGAAATCAATATGAAAAGGCATAGAAGTAACGGTGGGAAAAGAAATGGGATGGGGTCCAGGGAACAGAGATGCTTGAATGTAACCAACTGTATTATTTGAATAGTTTTACAATGAAAATGTATTCATGCAAAATTTTACAAACAGAAAGAAATTTAAAAATTTCCAGGTTAGCATAACTACTCATGCAACTGCTATACTCGGTCTTTTAATACCTATTGAAATCCTATCAACCCTTTAAGCCTCATTCAAATGCCACCCCCTGCTTTGATGGTTTTCCTTATCCTTCCTAAAGGGAATGCTATTTCCTTCCTCTGAATACCTAAAGTACTAGGTGGTTGCTTATTTATGCAGTGTCTTTGTATTTGTCTTGTATTTTAGTTATATGGGCACAAATTTTATTTCCTTTATTAAATGGAACTCTTCTGAAAAGTAGAAACTATCCTGTATTTCATGTAATTTATCAGAAAAATTATACCAAAATAAAAATCAGGAGATTTCTGGAATGGCAGAGTGAATAACTTGGTAAATCATCTCTCCAAAAAACGTTGATGAAACTAAAAAAGATAGTAGGGGCACTCGGGTGGCTTAGTCAGTTGAGCATCCATCCTTGATTTCAGCTCAGGTTGTGAACTCAGGGTCCTGGGATTGAGCCCAACATGGGGGGGCTCCACACTTGGTGTGGAGTCTGCTTGCCCTTCTCCCTCCCCTTGTTTGCTCTCTCTTTTTCTCAAACAAACTAGAAAATATTTTTAAAAACAACCATTTCAGGACTTCAGGCATACAACAAACTAAGGAGCATTTATTTGAATAAAGCTACTAAATCCCAGGCAAGGACAATGGGAATCTGTGGTGTAAGGCTGCTCTTATTCCTCAGCTACCACCACCACTTCCAGCTCCACAGCCATCACAGTTCTATTATGACTGACAAATCCATGAGAATCAACAACCTCACTGCTAGAGGAAGTGGGCATCACTTGAAGCTAAGTGTGGCAAATGCCAAGCCCCAGAAACAACCCAAGTGCCTATTCATAGATAAATAGACAAATACATGGTGGTATCACCATATAGTGGAGTATCACTTAGCAATAAAAAGGAATGATCCACTGACACATGTGGCAACATGGCTGGACCTCAAAATTATTATATTAAGTAAAAGAAGACAGACAAAATTGTGTATACTGTGTGGTTATATTTATGTAAAATTCTGATATGCAAACAAATCTGTCATGACAAAAACAATTCAATGGGGATGGGAGTACAGAAGGGGAAGGGAGGGATTACAAGGGACATGAGAAAATTTTTGTTCACTATCTTATTACGGTGATGGTTCCACAGGTGAATACCTTTGCCAAAACTTAAGAAATTGTACACTTAAAATATGTGAATTCAACTGTATGTCAATTATACATTAATATAGATCTTTTAAAATTTGTCTTACCCCATAATTGTTGAGTTACATCAACCTCCTAATAATATGTTATGTATATCATATGGCTCCGTTCACTATTGATACATAACTTTAAGTCCCAATGCATACAAAAAGGCTACAAGAAGCATGAATTTAGAAGAAACAGAATCATTGTACTTAAGAAATAGTGATTCCATGATTTATAAATGTAAAAATAGAGTGTTAGAATTAGAGCTTGACTACATAGTCTAACCTTTTATATTATACTTCAGAGTGCACTCAAAGGGACATGGTTGGGGTCAATATATAGCCAACTGAGGACTTGAAGACAGGTTTCTTTGTTGTAAGATAATGGAAAACACAGGAATTAAATATTGACTTTATCATTCATTTGGGACATTTCTGTTCAGAAGAACCACATGACAAGAACCACAATAAAAATATCAATTCTTCCTCAACTCGCATTGGCTTCTAAAAAATGGAAACAAAGCCAAACCTGTATTTTAAGATGTTATCTTCCATTTAAACATTCTTTTGCCTTTTCATTTTATTGTTTTCATGTAGTTTAAATCTTTGCAGAAGGTTTTTTAATCTCTGACAGCCAAAACCAGCTGTGTTTGCTAGTGAGGGTGGAGATAGAAACAATATTTACTAGCAAAAACAAGATCAGACTTGAGAAGGAAAAAATATCAATTGACAACAAAGGAAAGAAGAGAATTTGCTAATGTAAAATAGTTTTTGAACTCTGACACTTATTTTACCCTTGGCCAAGGAGGTCCAAATCCATACTTCAAGACGGGAGGGGCCATCTTGTGTTCATTTCTAAAGGATGGCTAAAAAGAGGTACAGGGAGGAATGCATCCCCTTGTCCTTAAATTGAGGCATCAATAATGATCTATTCTTTTCCATGCACAGTGGGAAATGCATAGGCACTGAAGTCAGAAAAAAAAACTGAACTCAACTCCTGTGTCCTCCACTTACGGATAATTTTCTAATTCATGATTTCCTCACCCATAAAATGGGTCTACTTTATATGGGAACTGTAAAGAAATTCAGAAATAACGTATGCAAATTCCATTTTACAATGCCAGGCTTATATAAGTGACATGTGGATACTCAATAAATGATTAACTGTTACTATTTATTATTTTGAGACTTAGCACACAACCATGAAATAAAGCTACTGCTGGGAGGAGGGACGTACCTACTGCACTTGGCAACTCTTTTTAATCACACAGGAGCTGCTGATATTTGTCCCTCAGTTTCCAGCTGTTTCCTTCTGCTATACCTGATGCAGTATAAGAAAACTTCTCTGCAGGTTTCTGCAGAGGCAGCCAGAACTTAGGTTGTGAATCTTTTCTTGAGTTGGGTGAGAAATTCTCCCTTTCATGCCTGGAAGGACATGCTGCTCTCTCAAACACAGGCAAGAATTTAGCTGACTTTGAGACCTTGATAACTCATTTAATTAATTTTTTCCTTCATAAATTAATAATAAATTTTACATAAGTATAGTTATTTCCTCCACTGCATTTCCTCAGCCTTACGTTAATTTTTTGTCATGGTAATTATCACAATGTGTTATGGTTATTAGCTTATGCTGCTACTAGTATATCCACCAATGAATTTTGAGTTTCTCAAGAACAAGGAATATCTACTTCCTTTGTGTGCTCTCAGCATATAACATGGTGACTGCACATAGCTGAAACTCTATAAATGTTTGTGGAGTGAGATATCAGAAATCTTTACTAGATCAAATCAGTTTTTTCTCCTTTAGAATATTAGAAGTGTCTAAAGTTTTTATGGACTACAATAACAAACACGGTGTTCCAATGGCTTCCTTTAATTAAATGGAGCACATTAAAAAGTTGGAAAATGATTTCTTACTGGGTTTGATTTTAGACCTGAAAAAGTATATCTACTTCTTTGAGGAAGGATGCACAAAGATGTGCTAGGATCACGGTTTGAAATGATAGAATACTATACAGTTAAATAGTATGTTGGACTAGTATGTGTGTTTGTCGGAGTAAGGGGGGAGATCTCCCAGTATTAGCTTGGGAAACAGCAGAATTGTCAATAATGATTAATCTATCACATGTAAGCCACATCTTATTCCCAAATAGAACAAATATTATTCCCAGATAGGTTCTATTCAAGATATAAAGATACAACTTTGTGAAGTATGTACTTGGTTACATAGCAACCCATCTGAGGATCTCACAAAAATTAATTGTATTTATTTTAATGAGGTATGTCTTCTTAAGGGCTCTTTTCAGTTCAGAACTTTATAAAACAAAAGAGGTTTAGCTAAAAATGCTTGAATCTACCCACTGGGATCCTCTAATAAATAAACAGTTAACTTTGGTGTAACTAATTTAGTGAGGAGTCTGAATTCATACTGCATAGGAATAAAATGATTTCATTCTGTTAATAACGGCTACTAACTATCCTCAGTCACAGTCTCCTTTCAGCTGGTAGAAAATTCCCTTGACAAACTCTCACTCAATTCTATTTCTTTTTTTGCCTCTTTCAGTTAGTAGAAGAACCTCCTTTTGGATTTTTAAGATTGTGTCTTCTTTGTTTTCATACTTTCTATACTTTATTATAATGTACTATTCCATCCTATATTTCATAGTTCATTATTTCATACTTTATTATATGCAGTTTAACTACCTTTATATTTTTCTCCCCCATCCCCATCTTCCCATCTGCACAGGACAAATACATGCCTCTGGGGTCTTGGTGGGTGTATAAGGTGCTGGGATTGACCTTGAACTCCCACCTCTATCTACTCACTTTGACCTCTCCCTCCTCTGCAGGCCTTGCTTGGGGCAGGTGTGCAGAATGAGGGAGCTGGGAGGCAGGGCCTCCTTCAACATGACTACCAGTGTCAGAAACTATTGGAAAGCTACTCCTGCACTATAAAGGTTGAAGAATCTAAAAACTTCCCTGCCTTCCTTGCAGCTGGAGTACCAAAGTGATCCAATTCTGGTTGATGAGATATAAGTTTGTGATGAGACTTTTTAAAAAAGATTTTATTTATTTATTTGGGAAAGAGAGTGAATGAGAGTGCACAAGCAGGAGCAACTGAGGAGGGGAGGGAGAAGCAGGCTCCCCACGGAGCAGGGAGCCTGATGCGGGGCTGGATCCCAGGACCCTGAAATCATGACCTGAACCAAGGCAGATGCTTAACCAACTGAGCCACCTAGGTGCCCCTGTGATGGGACTTCTGAGAACACTTTAATTTTCCTAATAAAAGTAACAAATTTGGTGGTCTTCTCTCCACCCTAGACTTCTTCCTTCCTTAAATGTGGACTGGATGCCTGAAGTTGCAACAGCCACCTTGCAGCCATGAGGGGGAAGCTGAGAGAATTTCAGAACCACTGAGATAAGGAACCAAGGCCAGCAGCAACTTCACACTGGCTATCTTGTTAAATGAGAAACACAAATCTCTATTTGTTAAGGCCATTGAAATGTAGGCTTTGTATTATTTGCAGCCAAACACATTTCTAACTGATATGCTGCCCGTGGTTATGGTACAGTTTTCTTTGTCCATAGCCCTGATCTAGCTGCCCATCCATGGCTTTGTATGGAAAGGAGACATCACCAATCATCCCTGCAGCTGCCTTATTTCTTAGAAGTTCCCCTGGGAACCCTCCTACACTGTTGGTGGGAATGCAAGCTGGTGCAGCCACTCTGGAAAACAGTATGGAGGTTCATCAAAAAGTTGAAAATAGAGCTACCATACAATCCAGCAATTGCACTACTGGGTATTTACCCCAAAGATACAAAAGTAGGGATCCGAAGGGGTACGTGCACCCCGATGTTTATAGCAGCAATGTCCACAATAGCCAAACTGTGGAAAGAGCCAAGATGTCCATCGACAGATGACTGGATAAAGAAGATGTGGTATATATATACAATGGAATATTATGCAGCCATCAAAAGGAATGAGATCTTGCCATTTGCAACGACGTGGATGGAACTGGAGGGTATTATGTTGAGTGAAATAAGTCAAACAGAGAAAGACATGTATCATATGATCTCACTGATATGAGGAATTCTTAATCTCAGGAAACAAACTGAGGGTTGCTGGAGTGGGGGGTGGGGTGGGAAGGATGGGGTGACTGGGTGAGAGACACTGGGGAGGGTATGTGCTCTGGTAAGCGCTGTGAATTGCGCAAGACTGTTGAATCTCAGATCTGTACCTCTGAAACAAATAATGCAATATATGTTAAGAAAAAAAGAAGAAGAAGAAGAAGAAGAAGGTAGTGGGAGGGGAAGAATGAAGCGGGGGAAATCGGAGGGGTAGACGAACCATGAAAGACGATGGACTCTGAAAAACAAACAGGGTTCTAGAGGGGAGGGGGGTGGGAGGATGGGTTAGCCTGGTGGTGGGTATTGAGGAGGGCACATTCTGCATGGAGCACTGGGTGTTATGCACAAACAATGAATCATGGAACACTTCATCTAAAACTAATGATGTAATGTATGGGGATTAACATAAGAATAAAAATTAAAAAAAAAAAAAAAAAAGAAGTTCCCCTGGGTAGCCCCTTAAGAAGTTTGTCCATACCTGCCAACTAATTTCCATCAAATGTCATTATGCTTCGTTCCTCAATTGCCTGTGCCTCTGCCATTTTATGTGATATTTCCCTCATCATATGCACCTTCAGTGACCTCCCCATCCTGGAGGCCGCAAGCATTGCAGAATCCCAGTTTCTGTACCTCTGGAGCATCTAGAACTAAAGACAGTTTATCCTGGCCCCCCTCTACACATAGCCACCTCACAGCCATACCATCTCTCTTGTGCTCTGATGGAAAGCAGGCTTATGATAAGCAAGCTCCAGAGGCTAAATGGGTATGCAGGCTGCTGATTAAACATGAGTGTCCTTGCATTTGTGTGGGCGATTTTCCTGGGGCCTTTCTCATGTGGTTCCATCCCCCACAAGGAAGTTAGGGAAAGGAATATCCTTTCTTCATGAATATTGCACTGTTTTCTCTGTACTTGCAAGGGAACTCCATAATTCTCTCTCAGCCCCCTTCTTATATCTACCAAAGTAGGAGAAAGGGGGATGGGGGGTGGCAGGTCTGAACTGACATCTGTCAGCAAATTGTCAAGAGAAGACTGGCCCCACGAAGGGGATGGTCTCTGAACTTATACTATATACAATTTAGTGGTTCTATTTTCAGCTGTGTGCCTTAGTCACCGGTTCTGATACTTGGTATTTGATACCATAATAAGTATTCAGAGTATATTATACCTATTTTCTGTATCCGGATCTCTGCTTTCATTGACAACACTGCTCCACATCCTATTGCATTTTTCTTATATCAGAGATGACCTGCTAATTAAAATAAAAAATTCTCATTCTACTTGTCTTCATTTGGCTAGATATTCAGTTTAAGTGTGCATCATCTTCATGCTTTATAGAGAGAGGATTAACTAACTGTAAGCCCTGCTCCTGCCAGCTATATCATGAACCCATAGCACACTACTTCATTGCAAACATGCCTTCTTAATGTCAGCTGTGAAAAGTCTTCTGTGATATACCCACTGCAGCCTCAATAGAAAGGGTATTTGTAGACTTCCTTGTCTTTAGGTATCCTAAGGATATATTTCAGGATACATGCAACCTGGAAGCCTCTTTAACCTTAGTTCTTTCTCATTTATTTATTTTTAGTTATTTATTTGCTTGGTACCCTTCTCTCTCACACATTACTTCCATGCAGCTATTGGGTAGAATGAAAATTGTGCCTCTTTCAGCCTGTCTGAGGTTTGCTAGGCAACAATTTTATGCTCACTTATATTTTTCTCACTTGCACTAGTCAATTCTTTTACTCATAAGTTAGTCAGACAGCAAACACAAGAACTCAGACAACAAACAATTCCTTTTTTTTTCATCGAAAAAGAAAAAAAATGGTGGGTTCAGTTAAGACTAAAATTGAGTACTTGAGCCATCGTAGTAACTTGGAAAGCACTTTTTCTCAATTTTGACCATTTTCAAACTCTTTTTGAACTGTTGTGGAGGCACAATATTGGATGAAGGCTTGCTCCCCACCAAGAGATTTTAACTCATTGAGAGTTAAAAAAAAAATTACCAACAACATCCAGAAATTCTAGTCATCAATATAAATATGTTTTATATTGTTAAATAAGAAATCAAAGGAAAGTAGAAGGAACTTCTTTTGAATTTAGGAAAGCTTTGTTTCTTCTGTTATGTAAACCAACTACTGATCATGAAATCTAAATCTTATCCAGGCCATTCAACTCTTTGCTTAGAAGACAGTGATGGATAAATGTTTGTCTCATGTTCAGAGATGCTGGATTTGATGCTTAGTCACATAGTCTTTTTCATTCTTTTATTTTTCCCTTTAGCAGTGTGAATGATTACATGTGATTTTGTTTTGTTTTCTTCATTTATTGTTGTTGTTTTAGGCAGAGTTCACTTATATTGCTAACAAACTTTGTGGGAGTGGGTTTTTTTTCCCCCTAAGCTTTGGATGCAAATACATCAAAGGACAAAAGCTCTGAGGTTTTCTGAACACAGAACCAGTGCCAAAGCAAATGTTTTTGGTGTCATACACACTGTGGTTTGTGAGTTGTAATGGTTTCCCAAATTTGTATTTTGATTGATCCATTCTAGGCAGCTAGACTGTCTCACTCACTGGCAGATTTGGCCATGGATTATGTGGCTTCTAAAATATCTGTCTGCCTCCTTTCTTTTCTCTGAAATCTTACCCTAATACATTCATTTCTTCCTTCAGAGACTTCTAGCCTCATTGCTTTAAGAGGGGATGATACTGGCAATGTTTCTAGTCTTTTCTTCAGGTCACCTGTGATAGTAGGAAAACATGCCACCCAAGTCTTTGGAAGGGACCTGGGGGTGGGAGGCAAAGCTTGATGGGAAGATTGGATACCACCAAAGTGAATTTTTATTCTTCATCATTTTGCCTGAATCAGATGATGATTGTGATAATAGACTTGTAAATGTTCTGTCTGATCTCCCCAATTTGTATACATAGGATACAAAGGAAAAACCTAACAAGGCAACACTATAAAGCAAGCATCTAAGAAGAAACTGTTTGCTGAACATAAAAGATCAGAGGATTTAATCTTACCTGACAACCCATAGAAGCAGAATAATTGAACCTCTCCCCTGCTTAGTTCATCTACTTTTTCTATCTGCTTTCCACAATCTTCTCTTAGCCTTGACTTGGCCAATGGCTGTTTTCTAAGATGAGTACTAGAGAATTGAGTCTATAACACTAATTGCTCAATAAGGTTACTAATACATCCTGACACACATGTCTATTTAAAGCTACAGGTATTTATAAAAACACCAAAGAAAAAAATCCAATAGAAGTTAATGAGATGAGGTTTTTAAAGTGTGTTATATTCCCTGGAAGAAAGATGTCTGGTGAAAGCTAGGCATGTTTTACTTCTTTGACTTTTCCTTCTTTCCATTTTAACTTACTTCTTCTTGATAAATATCAGCAATTCCCTACTCATGCCTTCAGTTTTAGTGCTCCATTGGGAGACCAGCAAAACAGCTGTGTAATGGACCAAAGTCAGAAGAAACTAATAATGTTCACTGATAGGTTTTTTTTTTTCCATGTTGAGGGTACCTCCTGGCTTCCTTTCATTTCCCCATCAATTGTGCAGGGTTAAAATAATAGAAGTCTACTTTAAATGCTTATATTATTCTAAGGACTGGTTTCTATTCAGGAGAAAAAGCTAGTGATTTTTGGTCAGGTTTAAATTCTAACTATTGCATAGTCTCCTTAAAATTTTGTTTTTAGAAATCTGTTTTATTTATACCCAAGTCCAAATACAGTCATCTCAGATAAAAAGAAAAGAAACAACTGTTGGTATTTTGTGCTCTGACAGAGACTATGAAAGCTTATAACTGACTCATTATCTTTTTCCTACCAAACACCAAGGGGTTTGAAGTTCTACCACAATTTGTTCTTTGGTTCCTTTTTTTGGCTAAATGTCCTTCAAGAAGTTCCAGTTAAAATGCAACTGCTCTTGGGAGAATTAGATATTAAGCTTTTATTATTAGACACCTTAATAAGGCCTTGAGAACTTGAGACCTAACACCATTACATGAGGCTGAGGGTGAACAGCAGAGAGGTGATGGAAACAGAAGTTTGAAGGTGCCACATTCAAGTGTTGAAGGTAACATGTTCAAGTTTTGACACCTCATGGATTACTGAGAGTCCAATCAACTTCTCAGTATCTTCACACAATCTAATGTATTTATGGGTTCAAAAATAATCCATATGTGAATGCTTTGATCAATTAATTTATTTCAATTTAATTTAATTCTTCAAATATTTGTTAGGTATATTTTATGTGCCAATGAGCATGACAAGTTCTGAGAAGATAAGGAAAATAGGTGTCCTGCCCTCAAGAAAATCACAAATAGAAGAGACAGACATTCAAAAAAGCCTAATATTAACATACAAGGCAGACCAAAGTAAATGCCAAATAAAGACCATGACAGCAAGCTATGGGGAAGGGGAAAAAAGCTGTTTATTCTCTCTGACAGATCAGAAAGACACTCAACAGAAGTGATGGCATTTGATTTCAGCTCTGATTGATGAGTAGATAGGGAATGGGGGAAAGAATATTCTAGGCTGAGGCAACAACATGGAGGTAAGGATTGGAGGTTTAAAAGCCTATTGCTTTTCTAAGAATGAGCTGTTATCTGGTATGGCTTCAGTTCTGAGTATACGGAAAGATGTGGTGAGAGAGATCATTCATTCAATCAATAATACTTGTGTGTTTTTATACATATATTTATGGCATTTGGCTATGAAATGACACATATACATAATGAATATACATAAAAAGTAAATTATAGAGCAACAGATACACACATACACACACACACATCCATATACAAACCCCTCACCACAGCACTGTCTTCCTTTCTTACAACTTTCTGTAGCACAGTAGATATCTCTCTTCATCTTTTGAACTTCTATAAGAAAAAAAAAAAAACAGGAAAGTGAGCAGGTGGCTAAGAGTGACCTAGAATGGGCTCACAACCAGGGCCACAATGTGTTCCAGAGAGATTAACATGAGAAATATCTGAATCAATGGGCTGGAGAACTCTCTTTCCCTCTTTGAGGGGAGCCTTGCAGAAGTTCTGGAGAGATACACACCAAAGTAGATGCTACTAAGTCAACCCTGTAATACAGTCAGTTAATAAAGATCTAGCAATGCTCTGCTGAGTACCACCCATTGGGCTCAATGATGGGGACAGATGGTAAATAGAGACTAGACTCAAGTTAGGGAAGAACATATGTGAATCAATAACAACAATAGTGAGTAAGAGCAATGGTTAAAAGGCAAGGTACTCTACAAGCCCAAAGAGTGTTTCATCCTGCTTATGAAGGCCAGGAAAACTTCATAGCAAGGTTGATAGGCCAACTGAGTTTTGAAGAACAAAAAAGGCCAAGAAGAAGGAGAGGACATTGCATATAGTCCTGTCACAACCTTGCATACATGCAGAGGAAGAAATTGCATGACTTATTTGAGGAAGTAGTTTAGGACAGCTGAAGTGATAGAAAAGAGAGATGTGTGAAGAGAGAAATAGGATAAGAAATGGGTAGGGGCCAAATCTTGAAGAACTGTATATGATATACAAAGAATTTACATTTTATTGTATAAAAAATGGACTTCATTAGGGGATTTTAAATAAGGTATTTATGTGAGCAGAGTTAACTTTTAGAAAGCACTCGCTGACAGTCTTGTGGATAATAGATTGAAGAAATCACATTGGGGAGAAAAGTGAGTCTACTTGAACCAATGGAGTATCAGAGGAAACAAATAAAGGATCAGATTCAAGAAACACTTGAGAGGTAGACTAGATAGAATGTAAGGACCAATTATATGGTGGGGAAAGTTTGAAGAATAGAGAGAGGTTTAGAATGGCTCATCTTTTTTTTAACTCAAAAAAAAAAAAAAAAACCTAGAGAACCAACTTCTAGATGTATCTCTGAATCTATCTTTTTCTAAGAGGGCTTATGTGGTTTTCTCCATTTCATCTTGAATCCTAGTTTAACATTTCTCCACTCCCACATGAGAGGTAGAACAGTGTATAATTCTCCATTCCCACTAAATGCCAATTTGGGGAGGGTCAGGATAACTTTATAATAAATGTATACAAACTCCTCCATATATATGTGTCAGGATCACTGAGGAAAACAGCCAGAAAATTCATTAAGTCAGTAGAGGGATTTTAAATTAAGGAACTAATTGCACAGGTGTCGTATGATCAAAGAAAATGTTATCAATAGCAAGAAGTCATTGCTAGTTTTAAGAGTGAAGGAACAAGGGCAAAGGATCCAGACTGCCTACTTGGAGTTAGACTATGCTGGGGAGCTGCCCTGCCAAGGAATAGACAGCCCATTTGGAGCTGGCATAGAGAGGACATTAAGCCACCGCTGTGGAGCCACCCAAAACAGAGAAGAAGAAATATCCTGGATACTCCCTTTGTTTTAGCTTCTCGTTTTCTGCCAAGGCCTTCTTCTCTCTGTATCTGGGAGCTGGTTGTTTAGGGAAGGTAAGAACTGCAATTCACAGAGAACATCTTCCTGTATAAAGCTTAGAAAGAGAGGTCAAGGGATACATCCCAGAAGCAAATAGATAACTAAATGGCACATGTATGGATGTGCGTTTATTTACCTTTAGGTAAAATTGTATACTACATACATAAAAGGACATATAGATTATATGATCTCAGATATGGATGATGTGTTCTTCTTTTCCAGATACTGCCATGCAAGTATAAATATTTTATTAATATTTATTTTATTCACATAAATTCAGAAGAGGATCAGATTTTCAAAATTCGAAATATTTTATACAATGATCTTTGTGAGTCAGTTGGAATTTATTTTCTTTATAATTTAATCCAGTTTTTATCCTCCTAGTTTTCTTAGTCTAAATTGTTGTATGGACTCATTTCCTGTATTATGTAAGTGCTGAAGGACAAATATTCTCTCTTTCTTTACTTACACCCCTGAGCACCCAGCACAGGGCTCTGTGCATAAGGTTACTGAATAAATACTGTTTGCTAATGAATTCATAGAAGTCGAGCTTGCAAGGTGACAGTTTATTTCTTGTTTCCATTTGCTTTTCTGTCCCCAGCAGTTCTCAGTAACCTTAGAAATGTATTCAATGTGAAGAGCTGCAACACTAGGTTAATTTGTGGCAAAATGAATATGTTTTCCCTTCATCAAGCTACATTTACTTTAAAGTCCATAAAATAATTTTATTCATGTTGCTGTTAATTGCAGAACTCCTGGTAATCTGCCAGGGATAATGACATTTGCCACTTTTGATCAATGCTCTGCTATAGAACAACTGGCTCAGACCCTCGCTGAGAAAAGAAAAAAACTTATTAAACGGATTACAACACATTTGTTGTTTGTCGAGTACCAAACTGAGCTGAGAGCAGAGAGTGTGATAATGTCATGATTCATCTTTTAACTCAGAAATAAAGAAACACTCAAATACATCATGACTTTGAAAATTCTTCTTTACCCATGTATATTTTCCTTAATGTTCTAGCATCTCATCTTAAACCAGCTTAGCTTAGTTTTTCCTTTGACTTGTATTTCCATTTGAACTGAAGGGTGATAGTTAAATCCAGAGTCACAGATTCATTCATCAGACGGAAGACTTGGAGGAGTGAAGCAGGCTGTGGTAAATAAGACGCATGCCCCAGCTAAAGAAAGCAACTGCTTTTCAGCATCATTCTGCCCTAGGCAACAAATTACACCAGCTGTATACCTGCTCTAAATGCTGTGAATACAACAGTGAACAGACAAAATTCCCTGCCTTATTTGAGTTTTATACTTCAGTAGTAAGAGATAGGTAACAAATAAGTGAATACATAATAAGTTGAATGAAGACAAGTGCTGAGGAATTAAGCAAAGTTATACCCAGATACTGGGGGAGAGGATTTTGCAATCAGGATGGAAAGTGACATGGGATGAATTACCAGTGGGATGTGAGCCGTCAACCCATGTGGCTATTTGGAAGGAAAGAACAGATCATTCAGGCAGGGAAAATAGTAAGTTCAAAATGCCCTCAGGTAGTGGCTCTCAGAGTTTGCTGGACATTGGACTTACCTGGGCATCGAAAAATTACTGATACTGGCTCTGACTCCCAAACATTCTGATTTAGTTAGGTTGGGCTCATCAAATAACCTGAACCTCAAGTGTCTCAAAACCTCCGCAGGTAACTTTAATATGCAACGAAGTGTGGGAACCCTTGCCCTAAGGCTTTAGACAGTTAGTGTCATGAAGAATTGCAGGATAGTAGCCCACATGCTTCTGACCTTTCTAAGAATGGTCAGTAAGCCCGTTTTTTTTTTTTTTAATCTGAAAAGCTAGTTAAAATTACCTCTGAGACAAATCTAGCCTATTGGCTATGAGTTTGCAATTTCTGACTAAATGGAGTGAATCCACAGATTGCCCCAAATAAGAGTGTCAAGGTGCAAAAAGTATGGCAGCTTTAAGAGGGACAAATGTGGATATGGAGGAAGGCCTAGCCTATGCTCTCCAAAAGCCTGCCCCAACAGTGGAACATTGCCACTTGATCTTACCTTAGGAGTGTGTCTCTGCTCTCTGCTATCTCTGCTATATCTCCTCAACTCATTTTGACTTGGGTCTCAAGCCAGGCATCTGGTTTTGGCAGCCCTTTTTGGCTTGGGTGTCACTGATAAAATTGCCCTCATTGGATTCAGTTACATATTTTAGTAGTATCTACCGTTTACCCCTTACATGAAAAAATCAGATTACAAAAAAGCAACATGCAATAGAATCTCATTTTAAATAATATGTCCATATAGATATCTTAATAGATAGATACAGCAGTCTGGAAGGATATACCAAATGTTATTGTATTTACCGTTGAAAGGCAGAATCTATGCATGGTTGAACTCTCTATTTCTGTCAATATGGAATGTGATTTTTTTAATATGAACTTATTTATAGAATCCAGAATATTTTCACATATTGGGCTCTCCTAGACAGAAAGGAGTGGTGTTCTTAGTCATTCATATGAAAGAGAGAGGGGGAGAGAGAGAGGGAGAACCTGACACCTGACACATTGTAGGTGCCAGATAAATATATATAAAATGAATGAATGGAATAAACAAAAAAGTTAAAAAAAAAAAACCTTCTTTATATTGAAGTGCGTTATAAGCACAAGCCTGTGCCAGAGTTCAGTGAAAAATCTTTTTAAATATTTAAACTAACCAACTATCTGATACCAAAAATGGGGGGGTGCACAAAGGAGGGATTGAGAGGTGAAGGTGGAGCAGGACATAGACATTTTTTCTTTAAGGTTTTATATATGTATTTGTCAGAGAGAGAGAGAGAGAGAGAGAAAGAGCACAAGCAGGGGGAGGAGCAGGCAGAGGGAAAAGTAGGCTCTCCACTGAGCCCAGTGCAAGACTCCATCCCAGGATCCTGGGATCGTGATCTGAGCCAAAGCCAGACGCTTAACTGACTGAGCCACCCAAGCGTCCTAAGGACATAGACATTCTCAATGGTCTTTCTGCATTTTTTTCCAAAATGCAAGTTTGCACTAACTTCCTAGAATATCCATTGCTCTCTGTCCAGGTGGACTACCCACTGCTGCTTACTTTATTCTAAATTATAACTCTGACAATGAGGTATCAGTGAAAAATATAAACATGGTCTATTTTTGCATAATTTAGAGATGGATTACATCTCTAAATGTTTAAATTTTTTTTTTAATGTTAATGTATTATTTGTATCCTATCTACTTGGGAAGTGGGAATTTAGGTAGCAGATTTATGTTTTTTGTGATGAACACTGGCTATAAGATACAGTATTGCTTCTCAGTGGGCTGAAAATATTTTCTTCCCCCTTAACCTTATCAGCATTTCCTGGACAGACAAGAAGCTATAGATAAGAGGTGTGATGCTTGTTCAGCACAGAGTCCCAGATTGTTAGAGCCGGGGATGTCCTTCAGATTTGCATTGCCCAGTGATTCACAAACTTTATTTTAGCAGTGGGACCATTTTTCCCCCAGAAGATATTTGACTGTAGTGTCTCTGCATAAAGCATATAAATGCAGCATGGCTTTAGTTCAAATAGAGACCTGGAGATTTCTTCTTGTTGCTTCGGATGACCTGAAGGACTAGATTAGAACCCTAGGGCTCCTCAGAGCAGTTTTAATAACCGCTGAGCTAGTCCAACTCCACATTCTACAGATATTGAAACTAAGCACTAACTAGAAAGACTCTGACTCATATTATACTGTCAAGTTAACGTGCAGAAAAACCACCTCTTGAATGTTTAATAGCGATGATGAGTGGATTCTTAATGGCCTTATCCAGTTTGTGGATTAGTCTTGCCATCTGTTTCCTCTCTTCTTCTCTAAGGCTGCCTGCCCTGTGGCTATTTCACATTCATTAATAGTTCCAGCAGTGATCCAGTAAAAGGAAAAGAAGATGGAAAACTCAAATCCCTTATTAGATCTTATCTAGATGAGGAAAGATTGAAACTAATGAACATGGCAAGATAGTGTGTCTGTTCTGGCTGGGTCTGGAGTACTGTCAACTCTGTTCCTCATCTGTTTCAATACTTCTTCCTACAGGCATGTGTTTCTCCTCACCCCAATGTTAGCCAGACTTGCCTCCTGACCAAACATGAAATTTAGGACTAAGTTTCTTGCCCAAAGCAGCTAATTTCAATATCAAACTCAGTCTTGCTTAGATTGAGACTCTAGCTGTCACCAAGCTCCTTCTGGGTTCTCTCTCTTCTTGTTTGGAAAGTTTGATGGTTTCAGCATCCCTGCTATACAGCTGATCTTTCTGAATTGTGATGCCAACTAACCTTTCTGTTGAAGTGTGTGGGACGGTGTTTTTGTTTTGTTTTGTTTTGATTTGGTTTGGTTTTCTTTTGCTTGGTTTTGGCTTTCTATCACAACTTGATCTCTGTTACCAGTTTCTGGATTCAGCTCTCTGGGACTGACCTGTTTTACATTGAGGAAATGACCTCTGGGTCCTTCGCTAATCCTAGATCATGACTACCCACTGCCTCTGCTATAAGCCTAATGAGAACTTCATGATGCCTCATTGTAGCAGATTTCCTGACTTTGCTGCTACCAAATTAGAACTAGTGGCCATAGCTCATACCTACAGGCCTAGAAACAAAACCATCAGCTCCACCCACGCAATATCATTTTTGTGAGTTGAAAATGGCAACCTCAAGAGAAACTTAATAAAAGTAAGAGCTGAAAAAAAAAGTATCAGCTGTGTGCAAAACTTATTGCTAGATATTTTTCTACATGCATATTTCTTGATCTAAGCCATTCATTCCTTTCTTTACTTAATTTCATATGTTTACACACATACATATGAATATGAGATGAATACATTTATACATTCATATATATATGAATAAGTTTGAATATAGCTTTAGCTGCTCTAACAGAGACCAAATAACAGTGGCTTAAATAAACGATTTTCCTTTTAAAAATTAGGCCTTAAAATTGTACACATTTCCTGTCTTTGTCAGTTATTAACTGGAACACTTGTAGGATCCTCTCTCCTGTAAGACCCTAAGACATAGCGTTGGTTTACTGACAAACAATGAACTTTCCAGAGTGCACCATAGTCTACTCCTATATATAAAGTCACTTAAACTGCCTTACCCCAAATAGCTCTCTTTCACTCAAGCATAGCTAATACATTTGTTCTTTTCCTTTGGTAGATTTTATGCTCCTTGGAAGTGGGAATTGTGTCTTCTATAATTTACCTCAAAAGGTCTTTGGATGTGTAGATGGTGATTATTAGCTATTCGCTATTACTACGAAGGACAGAACAAGGAGAAACAGCTTCAAGGGAAAGTAGATAATGAGATAAGTTGGTCAGACATTAGAGTCACTTATTGAGGGAGCATGTTGAATTGTCTTCCTTGAAAATATTTTAAGTAGAGCATAAAACTGTGTCCAGACTGGTTTAGAAGCAGTTCTGCCTCAATATAAGGACCTACATTTTGAAATAAGTTGTTTTTTATAATTTGGATTAATTCAGCTATACTGTTTACCCCTTCATTAGCAAAGAGCACATAATTCTGGTTATAAAATGTCATTGCCCTTGTCTCAGTTTGGATCTTTCCATCCTCTATTCTCTGGGGTGAACTTCTAGGAATCCTCTACCATGATTCACAGACATTATACCATTTTTACTCACTCATTCATTCAGTTAATATATATTGAAGGCTCACTATGCCATAGGCACTAGATATTGACTGCATAACTGTGAAAAGAGGAGGATAATCTCTGATGGTGAGACTCTGGTAACTGGTGGACTCTAGTGACCTAAATAGTTCCCCAACCTGCCAAATCTTAATGAACCACACAACCTCTGAGGTTCAAACAAATGAATCCCATGTACCTTCTAACATGGGAAAAATCTCAAATTCCCTATATTCCTACAACTACTGTAGCTATCAAAAACCCAACTCTAAATTCTGATCCTATATCCTTCCTATACTCATCTACATGTATGAGTGCTCAGATCCTTCTCTCCACTGGAGATTGTCTGGATAGAGTCTGATCCCTAAGGTCATAGCAGATGCATGTTTTATCATTGCCTTTCCTCTGTCTTACTAGCAGGGGAGGCTTAGAAGTGGAACAGATACTCAGAGGTATGTGGGGCTTGGTCATTATGCACATTCTCAAAGATAAGTGCTGGCCCTCATGTCCCATCTCCCTGATTTAACATCCCAGAAAGGAGAGTGAAGGTCAACATCACCACTGAGAGTCCTAAGGGATTTATAACTCTGCAGTTTTATGATTGCCTCCATCCTTTTAACACCTATGTACCAGATGCCTCTTAAACCTACTGTTAATCTTTGTGACCACCATAGAAAGCATTATCTTTATACTACTGATGAGGAACTGAGACTCAGAGAATCTCAGAGGGGTTATCTGCTAACACTTAACTTCCAAATTTCAGTGTCTTGACATAGCATAATATTATTTCTTTTCTTTTCTTTTTTTTTTTTTAAACAATAGCCCAACATGGTGTTCCTGGTCAGGTAATCCTTCAGACAGCAACTTGAGGGTTCAGGATAGAAGTAACTTGGAGAACTCGCCAGCTGGTTAATAGGGAAAGAGAATGCAGAATTATATATGGTACACATCACTTTTTCCAAATTCCATTGGCCAGAATATAGTCATATGACTATACCTAAATATAAGGAAGGGTGGGAAATATAGTCTAGTGAGAACAAGAGAAAATGAAAAAGTTTGGTGAACAACTAGCCAGTCTCTAGCACCCTACATTCTTACCCAAGGTATACAGTGAATATGTAGTGAGGGTAGGATTCATACCTTCTGACATGGGACCTAATTATGTATTTGTGTGCTTGTACAGCAGAATATCAGGAGTACCTTGCCAAAGGCAAGTAGTTTCTTGGAAAAAAGATGGCCAATCCTTTTATTGGGATCTAGGAAGTACAGTGGAGTCAAGGACAGCTCTATCACTCTATCTGCACATGGAAGTGATGAAGACCTTCTTAGAGACTAAAGAAGGAAGCAGGAGCTTGGAGGTACTCCTGGTATTCTGCCAGGAAACATAGCAATTCTACTTAGAGTCAGCTTTTGTCATTCAAAGGCATTTGAGCTATGACTGGGTAGAACAACCTGCAAGAGGGAAACTCCTGACCGTGTGCTTTATTGAAAAATCTGTGAACTCTTCTGAAAGACCTGTGGCCTCTAACCATATCACTTCTATGAGTTCCTTAAGTGCCCACAAAGGCCTGAGGATGCTAATGAAGGAATACAACTCCAGCTAGGAGAAGACCTTAGCTCAGAAAACAGCCCATCAACAAAAAGAGGCTAAGTCGGTTGTGGCAATAGACCAAAAGCTATGAGCTGCAGGGTACAGAAAGCAGAAAATAAATGCATTTAGGATGATTATAAGGGCCTACTCTGAAAAGAATTTGCATCTAGAAATATTGAGAAAGACTTGGGAGACATAGTGAGATTTCAAGGGAATAATATTTGGTTACTGTGGGATATCATGCTTGACTTCTCTTTTTCTTTCTACATAAATTTCACATTATTTCTGATTTGCTTATAAGCGGGTATCAGTCCAGTAGATTGTCTGGAGACCAGAGTTCTCCAGGTTTGGGGAAATAGTTTAGACTCAAAGAAGTGAGTCATGCCTGTAAAACAGCCTGGACTCCAGGTGTTGTGGGCCTCATGGATACAAGTGTTGCAAGAACATAAATACCACAGGAGAATCTAAAACCAATTTATGAGAGTTAATTTTGAAAAGTATATAGTTTGGGAGAGTAAGACCTCCAATGCTCTTCTTATTTTATGTTCATGAATTCCAACTTGCCTCTTAAGGCAATACACTAAGTTTTGTTTAAAAGTAAAGCTCTCAACTGGTATTTTTATGGTAAATTTTTTTCCCTTCTGAAGGTTTCGTTTTTGTACTTGTCTGTATCTGTATAGAAAATAGACCTACACTTCTCTATGTTTTTTTCTATTCCTTTGTCCATTTTATGCTATTAAATTTCTTTGAGGAGCAGAGTGACATCTCATTTTCTTTCTTTCTTTCTTTATTTATTTTTAAGATTTTATTTATTTATTTGAGAGAGAGAATGAGAGAGAGATAGCATGAGAGGGGGGAGGGTCAGAGGGAGAAGCAGACTCCCTGCCGAGCAGGGATCCTGATGCAGGACTCGATCCTGGGACTCCAGGATCATGACCTGAGCCGAAGGCAGTCGCTTAACCAACTGAGCCACCCAGGCGCCCGACATCTCATTTTCTAATGCCTGGTAGTTGTCTTGTCCTTAGCATCCCACTTTGCAGTTGGAGACGAGCCCACAATAACCCCAGCTACACAGAGTATATGGCTGTCTTCCCGGCCAGGAGTGCCTAAACTTTTCCCAAAAATGGTTCGGTTTGTCTTTAATTAAAACTTAAAGCATGAGCTTCGTGGCTCTGGCAAGGGCTCTCAGATGAGAACCTGCCTCACACAGATTTGTCTCACTGCAATCTGCCTCACAGCAGGCCCCTTAGAAGGCTGCCATCAGATTCTGGGATAAAAGAAAGCTTGCAAGCTCACAGAGCCACAAAAAAAGGCAGTTAATGGCCAGAAGTACCTGCAGCTCCTTTCAGTTCATTAACTAAAGCTAACTTGGGGATCATTACCAGAGGGAGACTAATTTGGCAGCTGTCAGCACAGAGGACAGAGATACTGGGCTAAGTGCAGGCCACGTGGACCCAAGGCCCTACACCTATTCACTCGCTCCCTCACCTCAAAGCTCAGCCACAGCTTGTGAATAAAGTCTCTCTGTCTTTACCCACCACTCACCTTTATTCCAAAGTAGAACTGCATTTTGATCTAAAGCTCTCATAGGACCTTTAACAACATTAAAAAGCCAACTAGCCTATTAACTAACAATTCTTTATTATTCCCACTTTCTACCAAAGGTGCTAGGGACAGAAGGGAAGTAAAAGACATTGCCCACAAAGAGCCCATAATGAATAAGATGTTATTATACACAAACGTATGAAAAATATATGAATATATATGTAAAATTATATGGGGCAAATCATAAAAATTTAGAATATTGGCTAATATACAGAGTAGACAAAGAACAAGACCAGTTCAGAGAGGAAAAATACTCAAATGGTCTTATTACTATTTTGTTCTCCTCCAGATTATCTAATAAAAGTTCCCCTGTTTAAAAAATTTGAAGCATGTACGAAGCATAGACATTTACAGTTAAAATATGTCCTGAATTCTTCCACTATTTATCTAATGCATATTAGTGGTTCCCAATTAATCAGTAGAGGAGTCTAAGAAATTCTTAGATATTATAGAATCTGCAATTCTATATTGCTGGTAGACAGAATAAATACCTTATTATTTTTCAAATATTTGGTGATGCTGATATAATCAATTAGTTGCCAACCCTTAAGGGGAGTTGTTGAACCCATAGTAACTCTTCATCATTTTATGATTCCTGTTTCGGTCAATGGAACTAATTCACAACTTCTATATATGAAATACTAAATTTAACCCAAATTCTGACTATTGGAGATTCATTTGTCATTTTCTTAAAGGTTTGCCTCTCAAGTACAGAGTTGTATTCTGAATATTTCCAACTTGTAAGTTTCAGGTGGTTAGTGCCTAATTGAGAAATATTTTCTTTTTTAAGTTATCTGTCTTATTAGGTGGCTGCATGGAGCAATTGTGAGAGAAAGAAAAAAATTTACTCATTCATGAAAATTTCTGTTTTCACTGGTAAGGTTTCTTTATTGCTCAGAAGGATATTATTATCAACTGTGGCCTTTTACTTCTTCACAAGGTGTTTAAGTTATTCATCTTGTTTAGAAACTATTACGAAGTGCCTAATAATAAGAACTACCATGTATAGATCATTTATCACATATTGTTTAACATATTATATGATTCAATCTTTTATCAATCTTCTTATATAATTACTGTTTATCTATACATTATGGATGAGAAAACAGAATCTCAGAGTTAATTAACTAATAATATCTGGCCAAGGCAGAATCTGAACACAGATATAATCAACTCCAGACACCACATTCTTTTCATTGTAGTAAAATGTAATTTGAGACAGTTTGAGCCTGCCTAAATCCAGTATGTTTCTGCCACTTATATAGTGATGGAAAATGCATATATTTATGCAAAAAAAGGAGGAAATGCTTTATTGTGCTCAGGGCCTATATTAGGCATTATTCTTCCTCATATCTTTCTGATACCTTCCTTCCTTCCTTCCTTTTTTCCTTCCTTCTTCCATGTTCATTTAGAGAGCTCCTCTATGTGCCAGAAATGGGAATTCAATGCTGTGCAACAGGCAATTTCTGCCCTCACTCTCATGTGCTTTGGGCATGAATGGGAGCCAGTATAAAGGCAATTCTAATATAAGTACAATAATGGATAAAGTGAGATAAGTTCAGGGCATCATAGGTTATTAGAAAGAAGAACCTAACCACCTTGGAAAGAAGAGGGAATCAGTCATTAAAAAAGAGTAGGTCCAAATTGTGTAAGACTGTTGAATCACAGACCTGTACCTCTGAAACAAATAATACATTATATGTTAAAAAAAAAAAAAAGGAGAAGATAGCAGAAAGGGAAGAATGAAGGGGGGAAAATTGGAGGGGGAGACGAACCATGAGAGACTATGGACTCTGAGAAACAAACTGAGGGTTCTAGAGGGGAGGGGGGTGGGAGGATGGGTTAGCCTGGTGATGGGTATTAAAGAGGGCACGTTCTGCATGGAGTGCTGGGTGTTATACTCAAACAATGAATCATGGAACACTACATCAAAAACTAATGATGTAATGTATGGTGATTAACATAACAATAAAAAATTAAAAAAAACCTCATGATGTATGATGATTAACATAACATAATAAAAAAATACAAAAAAAATTCTCTTTAAAAAAAAGAAAATCAGAGTGGGTCCACATAATTTTACCTTTTACACTAGTCATGGGAGTGGCTGAAGGTTAGAGCATCTAATTTAGTCTTTTCATTGAAAAGAAAAAGAAATATTCCACACAATGCAATCTTTTTAATTTTGCCACCGTTAAAGCAGTCTTCAATTGAAGCAGCTAGTGAAAGCTTTGGGGACCTTTAATACTTTGGATATATTTGCAGAGGTAATCAATCTGGAGCATGGGCTGTGATCACTGTGATCTCTGTGTTCCTTATTACAATATCCAATCCATACTCACAGCCAACACCACGGTCTGGGCCACCACATCTCCTGCCTGAGCCATGACAAAAGCCCCTGAACTGGTTTCCCTGTCATCTGTCTTTTCCTTTTCTGGTATATTTTCTATCCAGAAGGGTCATCTTTAAAAAAACAAAACAAAACAAAACAAAAAACACACAACAACAAGAAAAACAAAAACATTTAATTGTGTTGCTCCTCTGCTTAATGGGCTTACTATTACCCAAAATAAAAGCACAAACTCCTTATTAACATAGTCCTCAAGGTCCTTCACAACCTGGCACTTCCTTCCATAAGTCCCATGCTTTGGCTCTTCATTGCTTCTTGACCATAACTCCCTTCTCTCTGTCTAACACATTCTCCTTTCAAGACTCTCCTGACTCCCCTAGAGCCAAGGTGGTCACATCTTTCTTAATGTCACCATGGGATCTGATACCACCTTTATCATAGGACTAATATCTCTTTGCTATAATCTCTTGACTCCATATATGTCTTCTCTGCTAGACTGTGAATTCCTCTAAGGCAGAAAATAAATACTGTGCACATTGTCCACAATTGTGTCCTAAGTGGCTAGCCTAAAACCAGGTTTGTAGACAATACCTTATACATATCTGTCATTTATTCATAAAAACAACCAATATTTACTGAGAAATTACTATGAAAATTTCTGTTATCCTGAGTGTTTTCCACTGTTTCTGTTTTCCTTACAATCTCTCTCTTGATTAGGCAGTACAAATATTCCTACTTTTATAAGGTAGACAATTGAGGCTTATATTTGATATATAATCTACCCAAAGTTAAATGGAGGGAAAGTGGGAGATCTGAACTTCTCCTAATCACTGCAGTATATTGTTGGATAAATGAATGAATGCATGCATACATGAATGAATGAATGGGTGAATGAATGAATTGAAAAAAGTATGTTCCTGTTGATTAAATCTCTGGTTATACTAGAAATTGGGATAAAATTACTCTCTCAAGTGTTTTGTTAAGTCTCCTCTCATAAGTATTTTGAGCAAGTATTAAAAAACATTTCAGATAAACAATGGACAAGACATTTAAATAAATGGATACTTAAATAAAAAACATTTAATAATCATAGGTTTTAAAGGGAGGAATGTTTTCAGAGTTCAGATATTATGATTGCAAAATACAAACCAGGAACCAGAAGCCAGAATCCTGTAGTCTTCTTGCTATGTGACTTTGGTCAAATTTTTCAGTTTCTCCAGGCTTCTGTTTTCTCAGAAACACAATTAATCCAGTGAAATTCAACAGGTCTTTATTGATTGGCAATCAGGCCTGAGAAGTTTGTTCAGATGATCTCCAAGTTGGCTCTTACACCTCCTAACCAGTAACACCAAACTTCCCTCTTCAATTCTCAGATGAGGACCTGGGGTCCCAAGAGGGAGGTGCTTTACCATAATTACATGACTAATTAATAGCAGAAAACAGGTTAGCATCATTTCATATCACTAATGTACTATGAGCTACCCCCCCCACACACACACATACATTGAGGACTGTAAATAGTGGGAATTTATCACCTATTATCCTCAGCCATGTCCAGAATGATCTCTGCCTAATTTAAGAAATGTGGAATATTTGATGAAATTTCAAAAAGAACTCCAGGAAATAAGAAAATGGTGTCATAATATTACCCATTAAAACAAATGAAATTTCCATTTTTTTTCAAGAGAAAAAAGCCAGAATAACACCAGTTGAATTCCCGTTTTGTTCCATACCAGCCATGTGGCCTATTCTTCTGTGAGTATCAATTTCTTCAAACCTAAAATAAGATGTTTTCACTCTCAAGTGAGATAATGTATATAAAAGTCTTCTGTAAACATATAAAGCACTTAAACATATTTGCTCCTATTAACTGAAGGTTAACTAAGGGAGGTTGTGATGCTTCCCCATTTTCTAAGACAATGAAACTGTATTAAATAGTAGAAGAATTTCATTTTGACAAAAAAAATCACCTTTCTTGATAATAAGAGCTTTTAGATGTTGGCAGAGTGTGGAGACAATAAGGTATGTTAAAGCAATATTTTATTAGAGGAATTTGAAGAATTTAAATATATAGTTCCTTGAAGCAGCAAGAAGGAATAGATGATCTCTGATAAGGAATACCCAATAGTACCAAAGTGTATTTGTGAGATTCTAAGACTGTGTTTCATCAATTTCTTTTGTTTTAAATGAGAAAGAGAAAAAAAAATCATGGTAATTCTAGTTTCAAATATTTTAGAACTGCCAAGAGTCCTTGCGTAGATGTGGTGATCACATGTATATATATATATTATATATATATATATATATATTTAAGATTTTCCATGTGGTCAGGAAAGTAGTTTGATCTTTTCTGCACAACTGGGTTCTTTGGGTGAAGGCAAAGACCCTCAAAGCAGTTTATTCTGTAATGAGAAAGAAAATAACCCAGAGAGCGGAGATGGTTCCATGTTGTGGTGCTCAGCTCCTGACAACACACTTAGGGGCTCAGACACAATGTGTATTAACTGTATCGCCTTTCTTCTCTCCCAAGAGCAATTTGGGGAATGAAAGTCGGCATTTGCAAGAGGTTAAAAGAAAAAGAAAATTGTTACCCTGCTGTGAATTTGTTTTGTGCCTCTTTTATGTTTCCAAATAACAGCCTGTGGGTTTCTTCAATATAATTGTGAACTGTATTTATAAGAGGTTAAATGAGAGAGAAGTTTCTTAAGTTAAAAAGTATGTGAGGGACCCAAGACATGGGTAGCATTTTTTAGTGCAAACTTTGCTCTTTCAGCACTTTAGATTGGTCCATTATATATATATATATATATATATATATATATATATATATATATATATAAACTATTTTAGTAATCTATATACAATGGCTACACTATTAACATATGTTAATGGCATTAAGATAAAATGAAAAAAAGGAGAGTTCTGTTTGGTCAACTTTTCATGTTGCAAAAGGACTGTAAGACCACCCAGCATTATGGATTGTCATTTGCCAGAGAACAATTGGGGCTGTCTGTTTATTACCAGGAAAAATTAGTTCTCTTTGAGTGCTCAGTAGCACCAAGCACAACATCAACACCTGGAAGATAGGCAATGCATTGTTCTTGAATTGAAATAAATTAAATAAAATCCATCTGATTATGGCTTTGGTTACCCACATGGAAAGCCAGCTGTGTCTCTTAAACAGTGTTTGGCTCCTATTTATTTATATTTTTTAATTTTATTATGTTATGTTAATCACCATACATTACATCATTAGTTTTTGATGTAGTGTTCCATGATTCATTGTTTGCGTATAACACCCAGTGCTCCATGCAGAACGTGCCCTCTTTAATACCCATCACTAGGCTATCCCACCCCCCACCCCCTCCCCTCTAGAACCCTCAGTTTGTTTCTCAGAGTCTATAGTCTCTCATGGTTCGTCTCCCCCTCCGATTCTCTCCCCTTCATTTTTCCCTTCCTACTAACTTTTTTTTTTTTTTTAACATATAATGTATTATTTGTTTCAGAGGTACAGGTCTGTGATTTAACAGTCTTGCACAATTCATAGCACTCACCATAGCACATACCTTCCCCAATGTCTATCACCCAGCCATCCCATCCCTCCCACCCCCACCACACCAGCAACCCTCAGTTTGTTTCCTGAGATTAGTAATTCCTCATATCAGTGTATACACACACACACACACACACACACACACACACACACACTGGAATATTATGCAGCCATCAAAAGGAATGAAATCTTGCCATTTGCAATGACGTGGATGGAGCTGGAGGGTATTATGCTGAGCGAAATAAGTCAATCAGAGAAAGACATGTATCATATGATCTCACTGATATGGCTCCTATTTAATAGCAAAGAAGCTTGAGCAGTCTTCCTGGGTCAGAGCACAGTCATTGCCTACAGGTACCCTGCCTATTCATGTACTAACTGCTTGACCTTGGTAACTTACTTCTCCCTCAGTTTCTTTACCAGTAAAATAGAAATCTTTAGAGTGTTTACCTGAGTGAGTTGAAAGGATTAAATGAGCTAATCCATGCAAAACTTTTGGGAGACTGTCTATCCTACAGCAATTGTGCAATAAATATTGGCTATAAATGTTAGTCCTAGAGAAAGGCTTAGCTAACTAATTTCAAGTGTGAATGTGAATAAATACAAATGTGTATATATTCACTCTTACTACAAATATTTATTGAGATCTTATTATGGGATAAGCATGGCTGTTTTCACAACAGAAACAGAGATGAACAAGACAAATGATAAATAGCATGTGCCACAAAGAAAATGAAAGAGAGATGTGGTAAAGAATGGCTGGAATGGGAGTTGGGGTGTGGACTCTGGTGTAGGGGTGCAGAGGGGACCCTTTGAGGGGTAATACTTGAGCACAGAAGAGAAGACGCTAGTTTATACCTTGGCACCACTGATATTTTGGGTGGGGCAATTAATTCTTTCTTCTGGGGACTCTCCCATGGATTACAGGATGTTCGGCATCCTCCCTGGCCTGTTTGACACCAGGAAATATATCTCCAGACACTGTCTAATGTCTCCCTGGAGGCTAAAATTCTCCTCCCCCACCCCCTGTTGGGAATCACGGGACTAGTGAATGGACAAGGAGGACAGTAGTTTTATGTGAAATAAAAAACATTAGGGGAGATCTTGATAGTTCTTCCTAAGCAATATTTCTAAGGCATTGCAGGCTAATCAGTTGACATTGCCACCCACCTCCTAACCAGAATATAATGTCTGGATATGTAAATAATGAGGTTGCGACTTCCTAGGCCACCTACCTCAAGTGTCACTTATGATTCCTCTTCTATGCCCCGAGGCCTGTACCTTCATTTTTCTACTCAGAAAATGAAGCTATTTTTATGTAGTTTTTATTTCACCATGTAAGATGTGTAATACTGAACTGTATTCCTAATAGGATAAGTCTTTGAAATGAAAGTAAAACAGCATTTCTTTAAACTAATAAGAGTTAACAAATGATGTATTTCATTAGGTAAGCATTATATTTATTGTATGTGAAAACTGAACTGAAAATCGTCTCTTTTGAGTTCTCAATGATGAAAGGTTGGCATGCAGCTTTGACTTGGCAAATCTATCTAAAATTTACAGATATAAGTTAGGTTACAAGGGTGGGGGAGAGCTATCAACAAAGTATATCAATAGTAACCCTTCTGAAATGCTTCCCAATCTTTATACAATATTAGCAAATAATGTATCATTTATAGTATATGTGATTTACAACTCCCAAGGCCTCATGATTAAGAGGCGCTTTTATTTGTTGAGAAATGAATAACTCAACAAGATATTTCTAAATCATTTTTACAAGAATAACCAAAAAGAGGACTAGCATCTGAATGGATATAACCTTAATCAAGATCAACCTTAAAGTAACCCTGATGGTTTAAGATCTCCCTTCATCACATCCAAATGGCCAACAGACACATGAGAAAGTGCTCAATATCGCTTGGCATCAGGGAAATCCAAATCAAAACCTCAATGAGATACCACCTCACACCAGTCAGAATGGCTAAAATTAACAAGTCAGGAAATGACATGTTGGCAGGGATGCGGAGAAAGGGGAACCCTCCTACACTGTTGGTGGGAATGCAAGTTGGTGCAGCCACTCTGGAAAACAGTATGGAGGTTCATCAAAAAGTTGAAAATAGAGCTACCATATGATCCAGCAATTGCACTACTGGGTATTTACCCCAAAGATACAAAAGTAGGGATCCGAAGGAGTACATGCACCCCGATGTTTATAGCAGCAATGTCCACAATCGCCAAACTGTGGAAAGAGCCAAGATGTCCATTGACAGATGAATGGATAAAGAAGATGTGGTATATATATACAATGGAATATTATGCAGCCATCAAAAGGAATGAGATCTTGCCATTTGCAATGACGTGGATGGAACTGGAGGGTATTATGTTGAGCGAAATAAGTCAAACAGAGAAAGACATGTATCATATGACCTCACTGATATGAGGAATTCTTAATCTCAGGAAACAAACTGAGGGTTGCTGGAGTGGGGGGTGGGGTGGGAGGGATGGGGTGACTGGGTGATAGACACTGGGGAGGGTATGTGCTCTGGTAAGTGCTGTGAATTGTGCAAGACTGTTGAATCTCAGATCTGTACCTGTGAAACAAATAATGCAATATATGTTAAGAAAAAAAAAAGAAGAAGAAGAAGAAGAAGAAGGTAGCAGGAGGGGAAGAATGAAGGGGGGAAATTGGAGGGGTAGACGAACCATGAGAGACGATGGACTCTGAAAAACAAACTGAGGGTTCTAGAGGGGAGGGGAATGGGAGGATGGGTTAGCCTGGTGATGGGTATTGAGGAGGGCACATTCTGTATGGAGCACTGGGTGTTATGCACAATGAATCATGGAACACTACATCTAAAACTAATGATGTAATGTATGGGGATTAACGTAAGAATTAAAAAAAAAAAAAAAAGATCTCCCTTCATCTTAAACTATCATTTCTTCCTTGGACATAGCAACACATGCACTAAAAATGACTTTCTTGGAGTATTTATATTCTGAGCAGAAAATGCCTCAGAATATCTTCTAGATACATAATGAAGTAGAAAAAGACCCTGGTAGCTAATCTTAAGGAATACATTTAGGAAATTTGATTAGTGTTCTGCTTTCTTTCCAGCTTTGTAGGATTCTGATTTTTTTTTTTAATTTATCTGTGAATTTTTTCTAGATTAGAATTAGTGGCTGGCTTTAATCCCATTGAAGATGGTGATGCTAGAGTACTCAGGCATCCAGAATATGATAGAACTAAGTCAATACTCTGGAAACTTCTATCTTTAAGTCATAGTTAGAAAACTGTCTACTTTACTCAGATTCATCCTGCTAGGACTTGCTAATGTTTCAGATGCTATGACTTATACTGGGTCATTGGGAAGTCCTTCAACAGATAATTTCTGTTTAGCACACATATCAGGTATTTGAATTTTTTACTCTTCATCATTCAATCCATATGCTTCAGAATAATAACAAAAATAATACTTTACTAACAATGTCTTTAGCTGTGGGAATTTATTTCTTCAGAAGCAGAAATTTCAAGAGAGGAAGGATAATTGAACCCAAGAATAGACTACCATGGGAATCTCTCCATTCCTGGGGAACATAAAGAAAAGAAAATGCAACCATCTGCTAGATGAGCTAGACATAGCCCTGTCTGGACTGGGTGGTCTCTTGGGCTCCCTTTCAGCTCTAGGTATCTAAGATTTTTTTGTAGAGGCAAAACAAATGCCATGGATTTTTTTTTTTAATAGTGTGAATCTGTCTTTTCTCTTAAAAATCTTCATTGGTTTTATTAAATTACAAACTTAACACATGCCTATTTCAAAAAGAATGTGAAAATTCACCCCCTACCCCAATCCAATTTCATTCCTCAGGTAAAGGTTAGCAGCATGGAAGGTATCCTTCCAGGATTTTTTCCATGTATGTATGAAAGCATTTTATGAATGCATCTATATATTCTAAAGAAATTACATATATTTCTATTAGTAGGCATATCTTTAAATCTACATAAACAGATATGCATAGCTTCTTTTCTTTGATAAAAATAAAAGTTCTTCAAAACTCCCCTCCGAAGGATTTCCTCTCTCCTAACTCAAGTGTTTCTTGTTCTTTTCATTCCTCTCAACCTCTATATCCTGTACCACTGAAAATCAAAAAACCTTTCTGAAAAAGGATTACTCCAATGGAGGGTGGGATGGGGAAGATGCAGAGAAGCCAAGATGATAATCTTCTTCAGGAAGCATATACCAAATATATGTGTTGTGTGTGTGTCCGTGTGTATCCATAATCTATATCATCTATATTTGTAAAGTTTTACATCCTAATTTATACAAGATATCAGAGTGGAATCACTGTGTCTAAGGATATACCTCTATTTTTATTTATTTTTTTATTTTTAATTTAAATTCAATTAGCCGACATATAGTACATCATTAGTTTCAGATGTAGTGTTCAATAATTTATCAGTTGCATATAACACCCATTGCTCATCACGTCACGTGCCCTACTTAAAGCCCATAACCCAATTCCCGATCCCCCAGCCCCCCCCCCCTCTAGCAACCCTCAGTTTGTTCCCTATAGTTAAGAGTCTCTCATGGTTTTTCTCCCTCTCTGATGACTTCCCTTTCAGTTTTCCTTCCCTTACCCTATGATCCTTTACGCTGTTTATTATATTCCACATATGAGTAAAACCATATGATAATTGTCATTGTCTACAGCCATACCATCCTGAACACACACAATCTTGTCTGTTATGCCTCTATTTTTAATGTAACTTTCTTCAAAGGAACCCAAGAAGCTCCTGTAGTATATCTTTTTGTGATCTTCCCTTAGAAGCATCACACAGGGTATGGGCGTTGCTCTCGAGTGAACTAAAAATTGAAGTCTTAGTTCAGGGAGGAGTCAGAAAGAGAAGAGGAGTGTAAGGAAGCTATGAATGGAATCAATTTCAGCAAAGTGTAGAACCAGGAAACCAGACAGAGCAAAACAAAGTTACTCCTTAATCCTGCTTACTGATTACTTACTTCTCTGTCTCATCTCCCATTTTCTGTCCTTTGTTCAAACCTTTTTTTTTTCCCAAAAACTCTTTCATTATTAACTCACCTCTCCCTCCACCCATCCTAATATCCAAATGTAATGCTTTTGGGTTCTTACAGCATGCTATGCTTTCCTCTATCACAACAATTATCACTTTATACCATTGTGTGAATTATTTTTTTAAATACAAACTAAAATTCTTCAAGGCAGTCTTTTATTTCTACATCCCCAGCACACCAAGCACAGCCTGGCATATAGTAGGTGCTCACTATATGTCAAAGAGATGAATGAAAGATGGATGATTTATTACACTATTAGGTTACTAAGAGACTGTTATTAATAGATTATTAACATCATGTTAGCATCAATGAGTATCCTTACCCAAGACACTGATGTATTACATTAATTTCAATTATTTTCTAATATCTTAAACCAGAAAACACTTAACAACCTTCTATTAAGCTTGGTCAAAATTATTGAAAAGAACAAAAATTGAGAGAGACCATGTCTTAGTCTATTTGGGCTGCTATAACAAAATGTCACAGACCGGGTATCATATGAACAACAGAAATTTATTTCTCACAGTTCTGGAGGCTGGAAATCTGAGATCAGAGTGCCAGCATGGTTGCATGAGTGCTCTCTTTTGGTTGTAGACTTTTTATATCTTCAGATGGCAGAAGGGGCTAAGGAACTTTGTGAGATTTTTCTGATAAGAGCACTAATCCCATTACATGAGGGCTCCATCCTCATGACCTAATCACCTCTCCAAAACTCCATCTTCTAAAACCATCATATTGGGATTTCAACATGAGAATTTTAAGGGGACATAAACATTTAGACCATAGCAGACTGTCATGTGGAAAAATATGGCCATCATAAATCTGCAAACTTAAAATGTCTATTAAGTTATTTTTTCTTTCTCTCTCATTCACTATAGATATTTATATCAAAGCAAATATGACCTTCTTTTCCTTCTCTATAAATCAAATGGTTGGATACCTTTCTTTCCTTCCCTGTATATTCACTATTTGGAAAGACGGTTATATTTGCACATTAAGGTACAAGTGATTTTCTCCAGAGTCAGAAATGTATCACTGGTGCCAGGACAAGCGCTATCACCATTACTATGCCTGTGGGGTGAATAGATTGAGGCCAATATTGACCTTCTGCTAGGACAGCTGGTACTTTCACCCAGAAGTTCCTTAAAAACTATTTGGACAGCAATGAGTAGTGCACTAAGATCTGCATTTTCTGTTTCATATTTCTAATGTTCAAAATGCATTTTATTTAAATAATATTTCTTAGCATCTCAATGGCATCCATAGCAACACATATTTATTTTTCTTATTATTAGAGTTGCTTTTTTCTCTTTTTCTCTTCTCAGCTATGAACTAAAAACTCTTCTCTTTTCCCAAGTTGGATGCATTCTAAGTTTTACCCAGAAATTGTCAGAACACGAAGACAAAAACACAGTAGAAAGAAACCTTTATCAGTGAAACAAACCTACTAGCGATATATTAAAAAAAAAAAAATCTTTCTTCAACTTGGAAAGCCTACTTCAGCACAAGAATTACCCTGCGGCACTCCTAGCTATGCCATCAATTAGGCCCTGAAAATATGTCAAATGTCCTTGTAACCTCTTATCTGGGTGTGCAGTCTGCCTTACCTAGCATTTGTACTATACTGCAGCAATGGCTAGCTCAATACTTTGGGCTTTTTCAAGGGAGACTGAATTGACACCCTGTCCTATACCAGCTCCTTCCCACAAACACACACCTCTTTCTCTATATAGAGCAGAATGGAGCCACGTCTTCCTGACCAGTTCTCAGAAATGGAATAGTCATTGCTTCAGTCCTAATGTTCTCTGTGTGCATTTCTTTTACTATATGGTGCAGAACTGAAAACCTCATGTTTAATATGGTGCACAGAAAAAGACTATATGAAGTTAATTTCCCATTATATCAAACATTCATCTAAGTGCACTGAATATAAAGCAATTGCTCCTGCTCACTGCAGTCTCATTTTTAAATAGTTGGAAAATGGGAACATCAGCTTTAAAAAAGACAGAATTTTTATGTGAGTGGTGATAGCTTGTATTTTTTTTTTCCATTTTCAACATTTGATCTCAACTGCTGACTGATTTTTAGTGGTGAGCTCATTAAAATCAAGATTGCAATTGTTATTTCAGGTTGCTGGGAAAGCAGGGGCTGAGGTCAATGATATCTTGTTCTTTCATACCTCATAGCCCAGAGAGCAGATGAGCCTGGGACTCCATTCTCTTCCTTCTATGTTCCCCACTCTATCATTTCTTCTCCCAAGTTGCTTGTTCTTTAGGGTGCTTGGCCACATTTTCCTAACACTAAAATAAGGATGAAAATGGTAGATTTAAAAAATAAGGAGTTCCACATATGTATCTATCAGGATCTAGTCAGGAGATAGAAACCACACCAGTTATTTCATCTAAGATAATTGGTAATTAAGTATTGAAATTTTGAAAAGATAAAAATGGAATAATAAGGTGTCATGAGGGTGGCAACTGCAGGAAGCAGGTACCATACCCTGGAGATAGTAGCAAAAAGGAAGAGGTTGAAATGATTAAAACTTAGAATTCACATTCTCTCTCACTTTCTTAACTCTTTCTTGTTCTTAAAAAATATAAACAACCCTCTTATCATAGGTACTTCATGGCTTACACTCACTGCATTTGCATTCTGCCTTGTTTCTGAAGCTTTGTAAAGTGATAGACATAAAGTTTGCTTTTATTCCTCTGGGTGCAGAAAAGACGAGAAACAAAAGTTAAGGTGCGTTCATCACTTACTGGTATGGCCAAGTGCCAGTTGTCTTGTAGAACTCTAGGCTTATGTTGATGGTTAACCCTGTCAGTCGCAGCTATTAAGACTATGGTACCATGTTAGCCCCTTTATATCCAGGTTTAAGACAGGAATCTCAGATTCATCTCTCCATTGATTGCTGGCCAAAGGCATAGTCTTCTCTGTATCATGTCCCTAAACTTACCCCTGATTGCAGTGCTGATATTTGCAGTTGCCTTTAGGGTAATCTCACTTTTGTTTTTCTTTTGTACATGATTGAAAAGAATGCCACTAGCTCTGTTTAACTTTCTTTTTTAGTCAACTGGTAATTTTTTTTATTTAGCTCTAACAATTCATTAAAAATTTTACTTTGTCCAACTCTAGTTGTTTTATAATGAAGGGACCATCAGCATATTTAATCTACATTACTACCTAGAGGTGATACTTTTTGACTGATGGATGGGCTTTTTGTGTTTTCTCATGCTATGAATGACATCGTTTTTGAGAAGTAAATAATTGCTGTATTTCTGCCATCTAAACTTTCATGGGAAAGCATAGCCTCAACACTAGAAAGTGAAGTATCCATTTTTTTTTAAATAAAAAGCAGTGATTTCTATTCACTATAAGGTACTGGTACAGACTCAGACTTCAAGGACTACTTAACATTTACCCTTTTCTATTTCTGCTGAACAGCCTCTTATCTCGATCCAGGTAGGCCATGAAATTTTTCATGTAACTGTAGCCTTCCATGTCATAAAACATATTAGAAACTGAGTATCTCTAAGTAAACTTGTAGCTCTTCCTTTGTTTTTGGAGTAATCACATCTTATATTTCTGTGATGAATGTCTGAAGCAATAATGAAAGAATATAATACTCTAAGTTCATAGCTTACATTCTCTCCCTCTCTCCAGCCTTACTTAGATACCTTTATCATGGAAACCTTATATTGTTTCCTAGAGGCTGCTCACAGTGATTTACCATGGAAATGTATTGTCATGCCTGGAATCTTAGCATGTTCCCCTAGAATCTATACCAGGAAATATCTGCTGGTTAACAGAAATTCTAAACTAACCATTCTCAATACTGTTGGGTGAGAGATATTATCAACACATTTGACAAGCTTGGGCAAGAGCAAGTTCTGCAAATATTTTCCTTTCAGCAAAAATCCGAGGGCATTCATTGATTCTAGTCCCCAGACATAAGTGATCCTTAAGAGACTTAATCACAGAATACTTGTAATGGCTACTGACTGATTACATGATTGCCTTTTGCGGTGTCTTCCCAGTCCATGAGCCATTCCCTCTTTCCTAAGAACTAATTCACCACCAACACTGTCACTTATCTACTTAGAGTTTCCTAGAAGCCATGTTCACACTGCAGGAGCTGACTGACAAGGACTGGGCCAGGGTTGATTATCTGAACAGAGATGTGACAATTAAATTATCTTTTTGGGAACTGGAGTTGGAAGACAAAAGGATTAGAGATTGGAAGGTCAATAAAGTTAAAAAGAGTTGCAGAAACAAAGTCTACAAAATGTTATTTCTTAGTCCAAATTTGCCCTAGTTCTTCAACCTTCCAGAAGACCTAATTATTCTCCTTTTTCTTGGACAACATAAGATAACTTATTGTGGTGTACGTGAAGGTGTGCCACCTATAACCCTCTTCAAGAAAGGACTTGGCGCCCTAACTTCTGAGAATGCTGTTGGTTCCCTCAAGATTTACCTGGGCTGCAAAGAGCTGCCTTATTCCAAAGCTTGCCCATATCCATTTCTGATCACTGTGCAAGAGATAAAGTCTCTTTAGGTCTACTATAGGAAAATCCAGATAGGCTATATAGGTCCCAAACTCCTTATAAGTTTGACCAAGGTTTTGCCAGGTCCACCTCACTCTGACCATTCCTGCTTCCACAGCCTTGGATTCCTAATCAATTTCCAAATGTCAAATTCCATCTCAAACTCCATCTCCTTCTGGGTAATCCAACTTGCAGCACTCAGTAGATAACCTATAATCCCTTTTTTATTCTTAAACTAAATTGAGTGGTCTGTTGCTTGCAACCAAGAGTCTTAATTAAGACATTCAATATTCATGTAGTGAGCAGCATAGATGATCAGCAAGGATATGTAAGAATTTAAGAACATCCCAACTATGTGGATGCTAAAAGATTTTAAATTTTTCCCTTAGAACAGGAGATGATTTTTAAATTTGATTGAATTTGTACAATCCAGTTGAAATTACATTAGCTTTTCTTTATAATCCCTTACTCTTTGGAGAACATTTTCACAAAGAATAACTATGTTATCTTTATAAACCTTCCATCTAACACAGTTACTGGATATAGAAAATGCTTAGTAAATGTTTCTTGAATAAATGAATAAAATCTGACTACTATTTCATTTAGTCAGACTGTTTTAACAGAAGAATGTCAACTATACTGATTTTTAGTGATAATATTTGTGCCAGCTAACTATTTCATATCTCGCTTCCCTGTTGCCACCTCTTACCCCCATTCTTCTATCCTGCTCCTTTCCTCTGATCCACATGTTCACTGTTCCTCTTCTCTCTTATTGTTCCTCTGCCACTCCTAGAATCTTTGTTGCATGGCAAACACACCCTTCATATTCTCAGTCTACTAGTCTTCTTCCTGAATATTCCCCTGCCTTCGCCCTCCCCTGGGGATGATGTCATACCTCTTACAGCTCTCTGCCCTTTACCCTGCCTGTCAAGATAGAGGCAACTCTGATACGAAGCAAAGATATTCATGTTTGTTGATATCACGTGATCTTTATAAATCATTATACATGTCATATCATGTTCAGAGTGACCAAGGCAAAATATTTAGAAAGATTCTAGTATTTGAAATTCTAGCTTTACATGCAAAAGAGTGTTCAGATCTGGATGAGTTATATATCAAAATTGGAAAAAAAATAATTCCAATGATTCAAAGATAATTCTGACAATGAAAGGAATATATAAGCAACTTTATGTATTCCAAGTGTGAAAGATTTTAACAAAGGAAATTACACTATTTTAATCGAGGGAACAGAGAAGAGTAAATATCAGGAAGTACTAGAGAGTATCTTAGTCCTGAAGCAGAAGATTCTCAATAGCTCACCTAGAAGCCATTGCAGATATTAAGAATCTCTGAGATGTATGGAACCAGAAAAGACCCCAAATAGCCAAAGTAATGTTGAGAAAGAAAACCAAAGCTGGAGGCATCCCAATTCCAGACTTCAAGCTGTCTTAAAGAGCTGTGATCATCAAAACAGTATGTTACTGGCACAAAAACAAACACATAGATCAGTGGAACAGAATCGAGAGCCCAGAAATGGACCCTCAACTCTATGGTCAACTAATCTTCGACAAAGCAGGAAAGAATATCCAATGGAAAAAAAGGCAGTCTCTTCAACAAACGATGTTGGGAAAATTGGATAGCCACATGCAAAAGAATGAAACTAGATCACTTTCTTACACCATACACAAAAATAAATTCAAAATGGATGAAAGACCTAAACATGAAACAGGAATCCATCAAAATCCTAGAGGAGAACACAGACAGCAACCTCTTTAACCTTGGCTGCAGGAGCTTCTTGCTAAACATGTTTCCAGAGGCAAGGGAAACAAAAGAAAAAATGAACTATTGGGACTCCATCAGGATAAAAAGCTTTTGCACAGCAGAGGGAAGAGTCAACAAAACTAAAAGGCAACCTATGGAATGGGAGAAGATATCTGCAAATGATATAGTAGATAATGGGTTAGTATCCAAAATCTATGAAGAACTTATCAAACTGAATACCCCCCAAAAAGTCAAGAAATGGGCAGAAGACATGAAAAGACATTTCTCCAAAGAAGACATACAAATGGCTATCAGGCACATAAACATCACTCAGCATCAGGGAAATAGAAATCAAAACCACAATGAGATACCACCTCACATTAGTCAGAATGGCTAAAATTAGCAACTCAAGAAACCACAGATGTTGGTGAGGATGTGGAGAAAGGGGAACACTCTAACACTGTTGGTGGGAATGCAAACTGGTGCAGCCACTCTGGAGGACAGTAGGGAGTTTCCTTAAAAAGTTAAAAATAAAACTACCCTACAACCCAGCAATTGCACCACTAGGTATTTATCCAAAGGATACAAAAATAGTGACTTGAAGGGGCACATGCACCCCAATGTTTATAACAGTAATGTCCACAATAGCCAAAATATAGAAAAAGCCCAGATATCTATCGACAGATGAATGGATAAAAAAGAAGTGATACACACACACACACACACACACACACACACACACACACACAATGAAATATTACTCAGCCATCAAAAATAATGAAATCTTGCCATTTGCAACAACATGGATGGAACTAGGGTGCATTATGCTGAGCAAAATAAGTCAGTCAGAGAAAGACAAATATATAATTTCACTCATATGTGATATTTAAGGAACAAAACAGATGAATATAGGGGAAGGGAAGGAAAAATAAAATAAGATAAAAAGAAAGGAGACCAACCATAAGAGACCCTTAACTATAGAGAACATACTGAGGGTTGTTGGAGGGGAAGGTGGGTGGCGGAATTGGGTAATTGGGTGATGGGCATTAAGGAGGGCACTTGATGTAATGAACACTGGGTGTTATATTCAATTGATGAATCACTAAATTCTACCCCTGAAACTAATAATACACCATATGTTAACTAAATTGAATTTAAATTCAAAAATTTAAAATAAAGAATCTCTGAGATATTTGCTATGGGTGGCCTTTAGGGATTGCCTGGAAATCTGCTTTAACCTCAGAAATCTGCCTACAGAATACTGGCTTCTTCTTTTCTAACACCTTCCAATTCTTATATAAGTACTTCATATTGGCCAACGGGAACCTGTAACAATTAGGGGAAGGGGATTCCAGGAAATGTAGTTTATGACTCCTCCACTGCAATGCAGTAGTGAATTAGAAGTAGCCAGTGATGATGCCAAGTTGCCCATTGGGCACATTTCCCACAGGGCCTCAGGAAAACTGAACACATTTACAAGCTAAAAGAGGCATCAACTTAGCCATAATTCATCCAGGCCAAAAGTTAAAGTTTTATTCCTTCCTTTAGCCAAATTACATAGCAGAAATGGATTTGGGGCCCCAGAGAATAAAATCCACTCAAACAAACATCATATTACCGAATCAAACAATTAATGTAGGCAATGTGAGGCCTGAGAAAGAAGCAATTTTTTTTATCCTAAAATATCCCCGTTCCCTTTATAGAACCTTATATAGCATGTGCCACTTCTCAATCTTTTTACTATTTCCGAATTGCACTAAAACATTAATTAAATGAAAGCAGCAATCAATCCTGGCAGGTTTTTCCCTTGGAGTAGAGTAGAACTTAATTTATTTCTACTTAATTACCTCATTTCAGCCTTGCCATGTTTATTAATAATGAATATCTGTTCCTTTTAAAATGGCATTGATCACCAATTTCCACTGCTGCCTAGGAGACTTGACATGACAAATGTCCAGGGCTGGGTTCAGATTTATTGTTTAACTTGATATACTTACAGCATAATCAATATTTTAGGCAATCCATAGTGCATATGTTTGAAACAAGTTAGCAGTACAGTACAAGAGCACATTGTTTTCCATTCTCCAGCATGTTTTGTTGAACCCTGAAGTTGAACTTAACTTTCATGAACTTGCAAAACTAATGCATTTACATTCATTGTGCCATTTCCTCTCTTTCTTTCTCTAGGTCTTTTTTCCATGCAGTGAATGCCAAGACTAATTGGCCAATTTTCAGTTTAAGAGAAATCACCCCAATTGATGTTTCTAGCCATCTTTTTAACCATGTTAAATGGTTAGAAACAGGTGAGGTAAAAGGCATTTACTGCTTGCTGTGAGTGAGTGGTGTAAACTGTATTGATCTGCTATGAAGGGCTTGCGTTAGCAAAACACTCAGCACGTTATTTAAAGTGTGAATACCTACTTGATGTATTTTTTTTTTACTTATATCCAAACACTTGTAACATAATTTTACTCTTTTGTTTGACTCCCCCAAATCCTTCTTTTTTATGTTTTGCCACAAGCAGTACCCAGATCTGGTCTATGATGTTGTTCAGGTTCCATATTTAAAAGATAAAGTGGTAAGGAGAAAAAAATAAAAGGAACAGGAAAGGCTAATGAACATGCACCTAAATTTATAATTAAGTCATAAGAAGTAAAGCAGACTCAGTGTTTCAAAGCTGATGCCAAAGAGCAAGGCCTAGGAAGCCCACTTCTTCAGGGAGGACTGTTGCCCTCTGCCTCTTTCCCATTATAGAGTAGAAGTCTCTTTCTTTACCACAGTTTGTCTGGAAACCTTCAGAGACACAGCATACAGGTCACATGGATGTAAATGATAATTATCTCTGCTTGGTAAAAGCTTTAATTGGTTAAGAGAGAAAACTGGGGTAGAGATCTCTCAGGATATGAGAATATAATTAAGGACAGATAGTATAGAAAAGAGGGTCAAGTTGGTTGACCTGAGAAGACAAGACATGAAAGGTGATTTTCCTGCTATTTTGTTAAGTCAGTAGGAAGTGAGGTTAGAATTCAAATGCTACATTCCTATTTAGATAAACAATTATAGACATTAATATTTTATTTTATTTATTTATTTTTTATTTATTTTTTATTTTTTATTTTTTTTTTTAAAGATTTTATTTATTTATTTGAGACAGAGAGAATGAGAGACAGAGAGCATGAGAGGGAGGAGGGTCAGAGGGAGAAGCAGACTCCCTGCCGAGCAGGGAGCCCGATGCGGGACTCGATCCCGGGACTCCAGGATCATGACCTGAGCCGAAGGCAGTCGCTTAACCAACTGAGCCACCCAGGTGCCCCTATAGACATTAATATTTTAAAAGAAAACTCTCATAACAGCATCTAATGAATTTGGGAAACTAGGGCTGTTTTTCTAGTTAAACTATTTCTGAAATAATATAAAGGGTAATTTATCTTGTTGTAAAACATAAAGAATGCAGAGGTAAATATCTCTTTCCAACTCCTACTCCTCATTTAGTGGAGGTAACCTCTGCTAATCGTTTCATATATAAACTTTTAGTTCTGTTCTAAATTTCACATAAATGATACCTTTTCATATTTCCTTGTGATTTGCTTTTCTTACTTAGGATGTCTTGGAGATTTTTTCCATGTTACACACATCGTTTCTCTAAGGAATTACCTGGTGTTTCATAGGGTGCACATGACAATTTCAAGTTTCCTTTCTGATTAATGTCTAGGCTATTTTCAACATATTTTTGCCATTAAAAATAATTATTCAATTAATATTTTGGGATATGGATATCTGTGCTTATATAAAAGTGTTTCTATGTGAGATCCTCTTAGAAATAGAACATCTGGGTAAATGTCTTTATGTATTTAAAATTTTTTTTTAGTTTTTATTCTTTTATTATTTTTTATTTAAATTCAATTAGCCAAGGTATAGTACATCATTAGTTTTTGATATAATGTTCAATGATTCATTAATTGAATATAACAAAGTGCTCATCATAGCATGTGCTCTCTTTAATTCCCATCATTGTTTTTTAAAGATTTAATTAATTAATTAATTAATTTATTTATTTATTTATTTATTTATTTATTTATTTAAGAGAAGAGAAGAGAGAGAGAGAAAGCATGAGAGAGGCGAGGGTCAGAGGGAGAAGCAGACTTCCTGTGAAGCAGGGAGCCCGATGCGGGACTTGATCCAGGGACTCCAGGATCCCCCCACCCCCTGTAAAACATGACCTGAGCTGAAGGCAGATGCTTAACCGACTGAACCACCCAGGCATCCTCATGTATTTTAAATTTTGAAAGATGGTGCCAAATTCCTCCAAGTGGATGTTAAATTTCTGCACTACCACAAAAATATTGTGAGAGGGTTGTTCACCATTCTCACCAACACAGGATAGTATCAGTTTAAAAAAAACTTTTGCTCACCTGAATAACACAAAAAAAATTTTTTTAAAGATTTTATTTATTTATTTGACACAGAGAGAGACAGTGAGAGAGGCAACACAAGCAGGAGGTGTGGGAGAGGGAGGAGCAGGCTTCCCGCTGAGCAGGGAGCCCAATGAGGGGCTCGATCCCAGGACCCTGGGATCATGACCTGAGCTGAAGGCAGATGCTTAATGACTGAGCCACCCAGGTGCCCTGACACAATATTTGATTGCTATTTTAATTTGTTTTTCCCAATGAGGGAAATTTAATATTTAAATATGCTTTTTAAATATGCTTACTCACGTTTAATTTTTAAATATACTTATTAGTCACTTATGCATCTTCTATCAAGAATTTCCTGGTCACATACTTAGCACATTTTTCTGTTTTGTTGGATGTGATTTTCCTAAATTAAAGGACTATATTTTCCAGGTAACTTTATGAATATTCCACCATGTCTCTACTGATTTGAAATGTTACTTTTATCATATTCTATTTCTAATTTTTCATTTGTTCATTAATCTGTTGTCTATTTTCTAGTTAATTATTATAAGTACATAAGAATTCTATTGAATTTTTTTCAGAGGTACAGGTCTATGATTCAACAGTCTTGCACAATTCACAGCGCTCGCCATAGCACATATCCTCCCCAATGTCTATCACCCAGCCACCCCATCCCTCCCACCCCCGACCACTCCAGCAACCCTCTGAAACAAATAACACATTATATGTTAAAAAAAAAAGAAAAAGAAGAAGATAGCAGGAAGGGAAAAATCAAGGGGGGGGTGGAATCAGAGCGGGAGACAAACCATGAGAGACGATGGACTCTGAAAAACAAACTAAGGGTTCTAGAGGGGAGGGGGTGGGGGGATGGGTTAGCCTGGTGATGGATATTAAAAAGGGCATGTACTGAATGGAACACTGGGTGTTATACGCAAACAATGAATCATGGAACACCACATCAAAAACTAATGATGTAATGTATAGTCATTAACATAATAAAAAAAAGAAAAAAGAATTGTATTGAATTTTTAAATGTTAATTTTATATGCAGACACTTAAATTCTCATTATGTTTCAGATCATTCTCTTGGATTTTCTAAGTAGAAAATCAGAGACTGGTTGCTTTTGTTGCATTATTTTTAACTCTATTATTTTTTCTTATTGCATTGAGGAAGGCTTACAAGACTATATTTGATGGGACAGATGATAGTGACATCCTTGCCTTTTTCTTGCCTTTTATTGAAATGGTTCTAATATTAGCTCATTTAGTAAAACATTTACTAGTTTCTGGTAGGTAGCACTTAATCTGGCCAAGGACCTTTCTAATTATTCCTAGAAGGATGTTGTTTGCTTATTATCTGAAATGCACATTAATTATTATTTGATGCTTTTCAGCATTTACTGAGATAGTCACCTAGATTTTCTTCTTTAAAAGGTTAATATTGTGATTTGTAGTGAACAAAATACTTTCCTAATCCTGAAATATCTTTAGAAGATTCATAACTTGGTAATAATTCATTATCCTTTTATTATAATGTTACATTTAATTTGCTAATATTTATAGTTTTTGAATCTTTGTTTATAATTGATAATGACATAGTTTCTGTGTGTCTGTGTGTGCGCAAATATTTATTTATTCTTGGTATGAGGGCAATGCTAACATTATTTGTGAAAATGTTCTTTTCACATATCTTGAAATGGTATTCCACAAAGTTGTCTGATCAGAGTCATCCTTTTGTGCGTTTGTTAACAATGTAAATTCCCTTGGGATGCCTGGGTGGCTCAGTGGATTAAGCATCTGCCTTCATCTAGGGTCATGATCCTGGAGTCCTTGGATCACCCCCCCCCCCTGCATTGAGCTCTCTGCTCAGTGGGGAGTCTCCTTCTCCCTCTCCCTCTGCCCCTCCACCACTTGTGTTCTCTGTCTCTTTCTCTCTCCCATAAATAAATAAATAAAATCTTTTAAAAAAAGTCAATACAAATTCCCTTGCATTTTCCCTGAGGATTGCAATTCAGTAAACCTGAGGTGAAACCCAGGAATATGCATTTTAACAAAATCTTTAAAGATTTTTGTTAGTTGGCTAATTTGGGAAATATAACTTTTAGAAATATTTAAACAGCATGGGTTATATATTTCTTGAAGTTTTGAGAATTTTCATCTATAATTTTAGCCAGATACATTAGAAATTGCTATTTAGATCTTTTTCTCTTCCCAAACTCCAGCAATATGGAACTACTGGAAAAAAAATTAAGACATTAGCCCATAAAGACAAAGAAAGAAAAAGAAGACATAGAAACACAATTGTGTAGCTATAAAGGAAGATGATGTGTGCATGATAATTAACTTATAGTCCTAGGAAAACTAAGTCCTAAGGCAACAATAAAGAAAGCAGAGAAATAAATTATATCACAGAAATCACCCAAAGCTCAGGAATAAGCAATACAGTAGTTAAATTAGTGAAAGTGTGAGACAGAGATGGGTTAACAAACAAAGACTGATCAAAAGTCTATTCAAAAAGTAATTAAACCTTCAGATCTCTTCCCCAACTTTGAATAAAGAGGTTACTATTCTTCCCTATCCACACATAAGATGGGAAGTTTATTCCCTGGAGAGAGGAAAACAGAGATCTTTGGACAAAAAGACTCAGCAAAGTTGAGGTTAGGAGCCATGTACTAAAACTAGGAGATTATATCAATGTTTATATAATAAATATTAGGAACAACCAAATATTTTGCCCACTTGGTGCTCAGTGACTGATATTGAAAATATCAGTTGCTGGGGAATCTGAATAGCAAAAGAGAAAAGACCTGCAATATAAACCCCAGAAGTTCTCTTATAAAACAATACAGCCAGGGGCCCCCCCCAGATGGTGCAGTTGGTTAAGGGGCAGGCTCTTGGTTTTGGCTCAGGTCCAATCTCAGGGTTCTGGGATTAAGCCACACTCAGGGCTCTATGCTCAATGCAGAGTCTGCTTTCAGTATTCTCTCTCTCCCTCTAACCGCCCCCCCCACTCATGTGTGCCCTCTCTAAAGTAAATAAATAAATGTTTAAAATAAATAAATAAATGTAACAGCATAGCCAGATCACCCCATGGTGAAGACTCGTACATGTAGAAATCCCCCCCTTTTTAAAGATTTATTTATTTATTTTTGGGGGGGCGAGGAGCAGACAGAGAGAAGCTCAAGCAGGCTCCCAACCAAACTCCCACACAGGGCTTGATCTCATGACACTGAAATCATGACCTGAGCCAAAATCAAGAGTTGGCCACTTAATCGACTGAGCCACCCAAGCACCTCCCAGAAATCTTTATAATAGTAACTCTTAATATGAACAGTAAGCCAGGGATCACCATATAGGTCAGGAAAACTTTTAGTAAGAGCAAAAGGAGCCAAAACAAGGAAAGAGAAAAAAAATACCAAATAAAACAGAGACTATGCAAGGAGAACAAAATATAAAAATGAAATAAAGCAAATAAACAATTGCTAATAGTTTTAAAAAGGTAAGGGAAGTGAATGTAAACCTTAAAAAAGTAAAAGGCTGCAATGAAAATGCCATACTCAAAAATATGAAAAACCCCATATTTAAAAACCCCACTTAAGTTCTTGGAAATTAAAAATAAAATAATGAAATGGAAAAATCAATAGAAGAGTTAGAAGTTAAAGCTAAGAAAAACATCTCCCAGAAACTAGAATGAAAAGACAAGAGATGGACAGTTGGAAAAACTGTCTAGAAGATACAATTTGAATATTAAGAAATTATAAAAAGAAAGAACAGAGAAAAAGGAGGGAAGAAATCAAAGAAATGATTTAAGAAAATTGAATTGAAGATATAAATAAATTTCCAGATTGAAGGCCACCACATCATCAACTTTGACAACACTGGAGATGAAGAAAACATCATACAAGTTGAGAGAGAAAGACAAGAAAAAGGAGGAGGTCAGAGGTGGTGGAGGGAGAGGAGGGGAGGAGAGGAAGGAATGAGATTTCATAAAACAGGAATGAAAATGAGAATAGTGTTGGACTTCTCAACATCCACTCTAAAAGAAACCAGGAGACAATGGAGAAATCCATTTACAGTTCTGAAGGGAAATGACTTTTAAACGAGAATTCCAAACTCAGTCAAACATGATAGCTTGAGGGCTTGAATAAATTTGAGAAAGTATAAAAACAAACAGTGTAAAGATATAACCATTATCATTGTTTTAATGTGTTCCTTTCCCCTCTTTGTCTTTAATGCTTCCTGTGGGTTTTGGAGTGAGATATACTTGGTTTGCATACTAACCTAAATACTACTAGCTGTGGATCTTGGATGACTTTTTGAACTTCCCCAAGCCTCTCTTTTCTACTCTGTTAAATGGAAATACTACTCAGTAATCTAAATTTTATCACACATATTTATAACAAGCCAATCACCAGTTAAATTAGCCCAGCTCCTATTCATATTTAAAAACCCCACTTAAGTGTATCTTATTCCAGGAAGATATGCTGATGAAAACTCACTGACACACGTATGATCAATGTGTGGTCAGGCAACAAGGCAACCATAGCCCCTGACACGGTGCCTGGCTCATGCCTGTGTTCCGTACATATAAACTACTACTATTACTGGTATTTTTAACATTGAATATACAGTTTTATGTCTTGCCTTATTTTTACTTAAAGGCTCAAAAATGAGTACTTCCCTATCTTAGTTTGAAGTAGAACAAATTTAAAGAAGTTGAAACAGGAAAATGAGATATAAATGAAGACTTTTACCCATCTCTGAAACCTGGTTCTAGAATTTTAATATGGAATGACTTTCTCAGTGTTTGAGAGCTTAGGCTAGGAAAGCCTACAAATAAAGGACCTCTAGTTGAAAGGCATCATAGATCTTCATTAGTCCATCTCATTCTCAATGAGAAATACCTTCTACAGCATAAATGACAAAAAATCATTTGGGCTAGGTGTGGCCACTTCCAGTGACAGGGACCTCAATACTAGCTATTTTTGCTAGAGGAGCTGTGCTCTTTTCTGTACCTTTCCAAAGGACCAGAGCTGTGTGTGGTTCCAATGTAAACTGACAATAAAAGAGACGAATTAGCATAACTGACTGTTTCAGTTATGAAGATTAAATAGCCTTTTATTGCAGATGTTTGCCAAGGAAAATGCTCCCCAGTGGAAGACTCTAAGCAGTTAAGATAGATTTGATGAGGGTTTTAATTGCTGTTATGCAACTGGTAATGGAAAGGTTTTATTAAATGTCATGCAAGAGTCAATCGATAGTTTAGAAGAGAAAAGCTTCTCTCTGATATAGACCTCAGGCTTTTCCAACAGTAGTTTATCAGCAGGGGCAGTTCCATCAGCAACCTCAAATATTTATCAAGTACCCAGTATGCATATGACAATATCATAAATGTTTCGGGGACTGTTGGGGATTAGAAAAAAAATAAGCCCATGCTGCAGAGGATCTAATGATTTGAAGCAAACAAAAAGCTACTGTGGAAACCAAAATAAATACAGGTGTATGCATTTGTATATACATGTATATGCATTCTACTTAAAAGCAATTCAATATGTACCTCAAGAATCAGAATGAGATATATTAAGATCAAATACATACAGAAATAACACTTTCTTTGCAAAATGACATACCATAAAGATTTTTGTTCATTTATTTTTCTTAGTAGCATAATGGAAACAAAAAATCAAACATTTGGCTGGAATGCAGAACACTCGGGTCCTAATCTATTATTAACTACCTATACCTGGAGCACTTTTTAACAGGGTCCTAGCGTTCATCTGTAAAATGGGGCTTTGGGGAAAGTTTTGAGGACTTTTGCTAGCTCTAAGATCCATCATTTCCATGAGGGAGTAAGCAACCCCAGTGTATGCATCTAATAATTCATGTTATAAAATTATTCTACACAAGTCTTAGAAGTCCATCCATTGCATAAATTACATGCATACTAACATAAAAATAATAATTTCTAGAAAATGCATATATTTAAAAACTAAAATAGATAAATCATAGTTGGTATTACCCAGATCCCCAAACTTTTGCAAGGTTTTCTAAAACAATTTTTATCAAATTCAACATACAGTCAAGCTTGTCTCTTCCTATTGGTGTCACACTCTCATAACTGCTCAATGAGCTATGTGAATAAATTAAAGTACATTGCTTTTGTAAGAGTTGATCCTTCCTAGAACTGGTGGTAAGAGAGCATGAATCATCTTGTGCCATTCTGTAGTTTTGTGGTCTATCAAGACCCAATCAACAACTTGACTTCTGAAAAGAAGTGACTGAGATTGAAGGAGATTATTGGATTTAGAGTGGGAAGACCTGTGTTCAAGGCCTGACTCCACCTTTAGCTCTGTGACCTGGGGAAGTTGTCTAACTCTCTGTTTGCCCAATTTAAAGGGCATGAGTATCAACATTATTGAAAATGAGATAATCTACAGATTTCTATACTGCAATTAATCATACATGTGTAGGCTATCACTTTTACAATTTTAATAAACATTCAGGTTTTTTCCAGAATTAAAAGGATTTTTTTTTGAACTCTTATTCCACGGTAAGCATTATGCTAGGCATTCTTACAAAGAACCTCTCATTTAATCTATAAAGGTTGCATTAAATTTTGCATCCAGGTTAAAGATTGAATTGATGTAGAATAATTTATGATAACTTAGTGACAGTGAAGGCAATGGTGAGTGGGTTACTGCTTGGAGGAGGAACCTGCTGTAGCTTCCCACTTTAAGCATTTGCCATGAATAGCAGTTTTGGAAATGAAGGAAAAAATGTGCGTGGATTGAGTCACGGTTTAGTTGCCAGGAATATGATGAGATGTCACTGCATTCTCAACCCATTCTCTAGCCCTCAAGGTCTAGCATGTACCTAAAGGCCATCTACCAACAGCTATGTTTATACAGGTTAGAGGGCTGTGTTAGAGCCATTGTCTATGGAAACGACATCAGAACGAAAGGAGATGCAAAAAGTAAGTAAAGGAAACCCTGCTGTGTGCTTTTGGATCAATTATTTAGCAAATGTAGTGTACTACACCTTCAGAGTATAGTAAACATGGCATTTCTTTCCTGAAAGATGAAATATCAATGAAGGGAAAGGTTCAGGTATGCCTATTATGTGTCAGGCACTTCATTAGAAACAAAGCAATTTATATACAGTATTTTGTTTTGTCCCCTCTACAACTATAAGAGGGAGTGATGACTAATTTCTCATCTTACAGGTAATGGTACTAAGGTTTAGGAATATTAAGTCATGCAGCTAACAATAGTAGGATTTAAACATAAGTCTCCATTATAATACCAAACCCAAGATTATTTCTGGGGATACTTTCAGGTTCCCAATGGAATGACTTTTCATCCATTGACAGACTCACCATCATTTTGGTTCTACTTTACAAGTAGGTAAGGAGTTGCCTAATTTTCCCTTTAAAGGGACTCCATACTATTCTCCTCTCAACTGTGTTGCTTCCTGTAACTGCACATTTAGAATTTCATTGAAATTTGGCTTAAAGCTGGTTCCCTCTGTTAAAAAAAATTCCCCAAGAAAGGCCAACAGTCTGTTAGCAGCCTCAGGATGTGTGGCAGATTAGATTATTGTTCTATTCTTCATGCCCTCCCTGTGTTAGAATTATACATTTATACACTTTGCCATGTGACCCTGCAGTTCTGCCTCCTTTTCCCCCCATGGCCTTGATGCTAAATTGAGCCATAAAACTTTTTTCGGCCAATGAAATGTGGAAGAAGTGCTAGTGTGCCAGCTCCAGGCCAAGACCATCAAAGACATGGAATATTCCCACTTGTCCTGTCATGCTCCTGCCTTTCATCCTGAAAAGAACATGCCTGGGTATCTGAAGAAGAAGAGAGACATGTGGAGCAGACTTGAACCCAATGTGCAGCTTAAAGCAGAGCTGTGCCTAGCCTAGCATCGATCAATTGAGCCACAGACTCAGAATAAATGGTTTTTAAGGAAGCTACTGAGTTTGGGGTATATTAGCATTATCATTGCAATAGTTAAAGAGCACTGTGTATAAATTAATAGGGCCTCATTTAAAGGAAAGTTTTGGTAGGTAAGAGAGTAAAGAGAACAGGATGCTGGCCATCTTCTGGTGAAGGAGGTATGGAAAAAGTCAGAGAATATAATTAGGTAGGGAAAAAAAAAAAAACAGAAGAGAGCCCAAGAAATGACAATGTGCACATTAGGTCTTCGGAGAGTTGTGGGTAAGAGACCAGGTACCTATTGTGTGACTTGGTGCATGGATGTCTTCCTTGAGACCTTTACTGACAAAAGAAGAGCCTCCTCTGGTATGAAAATGATTGAGAGGGCCAGAGCCATTGAACTATTCAGGCATATCTGTTCTTACACACTCTGGAACTGGTAACTCACACTCCAAGTTCAGGGGCAAAAAGAATGTAATAGATTAGAGAACCTCCTCATTCAATCTCCTGCCCTGTAGCTAAAATTATGGTGCCATTGAGTAAAGCATCATGTCTGAAAATTACCTGTGATGAGTTTTGTGTTAAAAGAGAAGGTGCCAAAATCAGGGAAAGTAGGGGATCTCTTTTCCCTCTGAAATGGCTTAATTTCTGTAGTGTTCTAATAAGCATGTTTTGCTTGATGGGCTGATGGCCGGCTACCTTATGTGTGTTTGGTTCTCTGCGGCTCTTCAGACCCACAATTGCACTTCAGATAATGGCTGTGGAATAATTGCCATTACACAGATGTCATTTGGTCAGATGCCACTCTTCTTTCTGTTTCCCAAACATCTAATCTCCACAACATCACACATTGTCATTCAGGTGGGAAGAAGCAGGATTTCTGAAGCTCATCTTTTTTTCCAAAACACACTTCTTAAAACTCTACGGAGAAAAATGAGTAGTCTGTTTACGAAGTACTGGCTAAAATAATAATCTGTTATCCTCATAAAGAATACCAGATCATCATAAAATATGATAATGCAGATCTATATTTACTGATTTGAACATATATACATAATCCAATTAATTAGTGAAAGAGCCCATTGATAAATAGCATATGTAGTATGACTCTATTTTAATTACACAAGTGTGTATATGTGTATATGGGTAGGATAGAATACAAACTAATATATATTCAAAGTCAACAGCCTTAAAGGTGCCAAGATTTTATTAGTGGTTACATCTGAGTGATGGGATTATATGGGATTTAAACTTGTAAGTTTATACTTTTGTTATCTTCTTTTTATAATGAATACTACTTTCTATAACCAAAAGAATAAATATATTTTGTTTTCAAAAAGTAAAAAAAGGGCATGTCTAACTTTTTATAAAATTTCTGATGTATTTTTCCAATATAATATTTCATTATTCAAAATAATGTAAACCTGCTATTTTTCTTCATTTTGACCAGAGTGGAGGTAAATTTTCATAAATGGACTAAGATGAATTGTAGAGCTTTGGAAAGGCCACTAGACACGTGCTACTTATGCAGATAGACACTGTAAAATATGCTTTGTCAGGGTAAATTCAAATACCTTTTCCTGGAAAGGTGAAAACAGTCAATCATTCATTCAATGAACATATTCAACATCTAGAGCCGGGCACTGTTTTTTTTTTTTTTTAAAGATTTTATTTATTTATTTGAGAGAGAGAGAATGAGAGAGAGCACATGAGAGGGGGGAGGGTCAGAGGGAGAAGCAGACTCCCTGCCGAGCAGGGAGCCCAATGCGGGACTCGATCCAGGGACTCCAGGATCATGACCTGAGCCGAAGGCAGTCGCTTAACCAACTGAGCCACCCAGGCACCCGAGCCAGGCACTGTTCTTTGCGCTGGAGAAAAAGAGAAGGTCCCCAGGAGTAGTAATAATAACACTCTATGGGAGGGGTGCAGCAAGATGGCGGAGGAGTAGGAGACCTGGATGTCGTCTGGTCCCAGGAATTCAGCTGGATAGGGATCAAACCATTTTGAACATGAACGAACTCAACAGGAGATCGAAGAAAAGAATAGCAACAACTCTCTGAACAGAAAAGCGGCCACTTTCTGGAAGTTAAGACGTGTGGAGAGTGAATCTGAGGCGATATTTGAGAGAATAGATGGCGGGGGAGGGGGCCTCCGTCGGTCGCTTCTGGCAAGTGATAGAGCAGTGGAGACAAAATTGGAACTTTTAGAAGTTGGCTCCACTGAGGGATGTCACTCCAGTGGCTAAGCAGGGGGTGGAACCCTCTCTGGGACAGTGTGGTCCTAGGACCCTCAGGGTCACAGAAAGACCGGGGGTGCCTGAGTGTGACAGAGCTCCCAGGTATCGGAGCAGGGAAGCCGGCTGCAGATACAGAACAGAGGAGTGGGCTCTCAGCTCGGGGTTGCCACAAACCGTGATCCGCAGCACAGTCAGGCCACTGCTCTTCCAGCAGGGACCCAACAAGTGGCAGATCCAGGGAGACTCACCTTCCTCCCCCAGGAGGAGCAGCGCAGGAGTGCACCGCAGGGATCTGCTGGGTTTGGAGACTCCAAATGGTGTCATGTGCCAGACATAGAAACACTCAGTCACAGGCCGGGTGAGCATGGAGTGCGGCTAGAGACTGGGGAGATGGGAGTGATTCACTTCTTTTCTCTGGGGCGCACTGAGGAGTGCGGCCCCGAGTTCTCGGCTCCTCCTGGGCAGAGATTGGGAGGCCGCCATTTTCACTCTCGTCCTCCAAAGCTGTAAGGAAAGCTTGCAGGGAACAAAAGCTCCTGAGAGCAAACCCGAGCAGATTACTTAGCACAGAGGGCAAGGGCGGGGCAATTCCGCCTCCGGCAAAGACATTCGGGAAACATGACAACAGGCCTCTCCCCCAGGAGATCAGCAAGAGCAGCCAGCCAAGACCAAGTTTACCGATCAATGAGAAAGGCAGAACTCCAGAGCTAGGGGAATACTGCACATAGAATTCATGGCTTTTTTACCATGATTCGTTAGTCTTTCAAAGTTAATTTTTTTAACTGTCTTTTTTTTTTAATTTTTCTTTTTCCCTTTTTCAACCAACTTCTTATCAATTCCTTTTTTTAAAAATATTTTTTATTTTTCATTTTTAGAGTCATGTTCTATCCCTTCATAGTAGTTACCCTTATTTTTGGCATATATACATACATATATATATGTATATATATATACATATATATATGTATATAAGTTGTTCTCCTTTTAAAATTTTGAGATACAGTTTCTCCTAACAGATCAAATATACCCTAAATCTCTAGTGTATAGCTTTGTTCTAGTCCCCTGCCTGATCACATTCTCTCCCCTCTTTTTTTTTTTAAATCCTCTGCTTTCTTTTTTCAACCAACTTCTTATATTATCAATTCCTTTTATAAAATCTTCTAATATTTTCATCTTTACAGTCATATTCCATCCCTTCATCGTATTAACCCTTATTTTTGAACATATATAAATTTCTCTTTCTTTAAAATTTTGGGAGGCACTTTCTTCTAACAGACCAAAATACGCCAAAAATCTAGTGTGTGCCACTGATCTATGCACCAGCCTGATCATATTTGATCATATTCTGTTTTTGTTTTGTTTTGTTTTGTATTTGTTTGTTTTTATCTTTTTCTTTCTCTCTCTTTTTTTTCTTTTCCTTTATTCTTTCTTTCCCTTTCTTTTCCCCAGGTTTCAGGTCTTTTCTGATTTGTTTAGTGTATATTTCTGGGGACATTGTTGCCCTGTTAGCATTTTGTTCTCTCATTCATCTATTCTCCTCTGGACAAAATGACAAGATGGAAAAAATCACCTCATCAAAAAGAACAAGAGGCACTACCAACTGCCAGAGACCTAATCAATATGGATATTAGTAAGATGTCGGAACTGGAGTTCAGAATGATGATTTTAAAGATACCAGCTGGGCTTGAGAAAAGCATGGAAGTTATTAGAGAAACCCTTTCTGGAGAAATAAAAGAACTAAAATCTAACCAAGTTGAAATCAAAAAGGCTGTATTGAAGTGCAATAAAAAGTGGAGGCTCTAACTGCTAGGATAAATGAGGCAGAAGAGAAAATTAGTGATATAAAAGACCAAATGATGGAAAATAAAGAAGCTGAGAAAAAGAGAGATAAACAACTACTGGATCACGAGGGCAGAATTCAAGAGATAAGCGATACCATAAGACAAAACAACATCCGAATAATTGGGATCCCAGAAGAAGAAGAAAGAGAGAAAGGCAGAAGGTATATTGGAGCAAATTATAGCAGAGAACTTCCCTAGTTTGGGGAAGGAAACATGCATCAAAATCCAGGAGGCACAGAGAACCCCTCTCAGAATCAATAAAAATAAGTCAACACCCCTACATCTAATAGTAAAAGGTACGAGTCTCAGAGACAAAGAGAAAATCCTGAAAGCAGCTCGGGAGAAGAGATATGTAACCTACAATGGTAGAAACATTAGATAGGCAACAGACCTATCCACAGAGACCTGGCAGGCCAGAAAGGACTGGCAGGATATATTCAGAGCACTAAATGAGAAAAATATGCAGCCAAGAATACTATATCCAGTCAGGCTGTCATTGAAAAAAGAAGGAGAGATAAAAAACTTCCAGGACAAACTAAAACTAAAGGAATTTGCAAACACAAAACCAGCCCTACAAGAAATCTTGAAAGGGGTCCTCTAAGCCAAGAGAGAGCCTAAAAGCAACATAGACCAGAAAGGAACAGAGACAATATACAGTACAAGTCACCTTACAAGCAATACAATGGCACTAAATTCACATCTTTCAATAGTTACCCTGAATGTAAATGGGCTAAATGCCCCAATCAAAAGACACAGGGTATCAAATTGGATACAAAAACAAGACCCATCAATATGCTGTCTGCAAGAGACTCATTTTAGATGTCATCATTAAGACAGTATGGTACTGGCACAAAAACTGACACATAGATCAGTGGAACAGAATAGAGAGCCCAGAAATGGACCCACAGCTCTATGGCCAACTAATCTTAGACAAAGCAGGAAATAATGTCCAATGGAAAAAAGACAGTCTCTTCAACAAATGTGTTGGGAAAATTGGACAGCCACATGCAGAAGAATGAAACTGACCATTTCCTTACACCACACACAAAAATAGACCTCAATGTGAGACAGGACTGTCCATCAAAATCCTAAAGGAGAACACAGGCAGCAAGCTCTTTGACCTCAGCCGCAGCAACTTCTTCCTAGAAACATTGCCAAAGGCAAGGGAAGCAAGGGCAAAAATGAACTATCATCAAGATAAAAAGCTTTTGCACGCAAAAGAAACAGTCAGCAAAACCAAAAGGCAACCAACAGAATGGGAGAAGATATTTGCAAATGACATATCAGATAAAGGGCTAATATCCAAAATCTATAAAGAACTTCTTAAACTCAACACCCAAAAAACAAATGATCCAATCAAGAAATGGGCAGAAGACATGAACAGACAGTTTTCCAAAGAAGACATCCAAATGGCCAACAGACACATGAAAAAGTGCTCAACATCACTCAGCAACAGGGAAATCCAAATCAAAACCTCAATGAGATATCACTTCACACCAGTCAGAATGGTAAAATTAACAAGTCAGGAAATGACAGATGTTGGCTGGGATGCAGAGAAACGGGAACCCTCCTACACTGTTGGTGGCAATGCAAGTTGGTGCAGCCACTCTGGAAAACGGTATGGAGGTTCCTCAAAAAGTTGAAAATAGAGCTACCATACAATCCAGCAATTGCACTACTGGGTATTTACCCCAAAGATACAAAGGTAGGGGTCCGAAGGGGTATGTGCATCCTGATGTTTATAGCAGCAATGTCCACAATAGCCAAACTGTGGAAAGAGCCAAGATGTCCATCGACAGACAAATGGATAAAGAAGATGTGGTATCTATATACAATGGAATATTATGCAGCCATCAAAAGGAATGAGATCTTGCCATTTGCAACGACATGGATGGAACTGGAGGGTGTTATGCTGAGTGAAATAAATCAATCAAAGAAAGACATGTACATATGACCTCACTGATACGAGGAATTCTTAATCTCAGCTAACACACTGAGGGTTGCTGGAGTGGTGGGGGGTGGGAGGGCTGGGGTGGCTAGGTGATAGACAGTGGGGAGGTATGTGCTATGGTGAGTGCTGTGAATTTTGCAAGACTGTTGAATCTCAGATCTGTACCTCTGAAACAAATAATACATTATATGTTAAAAAAAAAAAAAAGAAGAAGAAGATAGCAGGAGGGGAAGAATGAAGGGTGTGAAATCGGAGGGAGAGATGAACCATGAGAGACGATGGACTCTGAAAAACAAACTGAGGGTTCTAGAGGGGAGGGGGGTGGGGGGATGGGTTAGCCTGGTGATGGGTATTAAAGAGGACACATTCTGCATGGAGCACGGGGTGTTATATGCAAACAATGAATCATGGAACACTACATCAAAAACTAATGATGTAATGTATGGTGATTAACATAACATAATAGTAGTAAAAAAATACTTTATGTTTGCTTTCCAACATTCATGCCATGCATTATCATTTATGATCGTCATAGCATGAGGTGAAATAGACTTAAGAATGATGACTTTTCAGATGAATGAACTGAGGCTCAGATATATAAAATGGCTTGTGCATATCTGCACAGAACCACCTTTTCCAATTTAGTAGTCCTGTCCCCAGTCCCTTAGTCTAGTGCTCTTGGCATTTCAAACTTCATAAAAAAATGGGAATCTTTTTTAATTTTAATTTTATTTTTCTATCTAGCTATAGTTGCCTTTCCTCTTAAGGGATATTGCTGTCTAGACAACTTGGATCTGTCACCTGGAATTGGATTACCTCTTCAGCTGGATGACACTGGCAAAAGCTGGCTGGTCATTAATATTTTATGAATTAAGAGTATCTTGACCACAGGCTGAGAGTGGTTAGGGGAAGAGGGCAGAAACCAGGATGGCAGAGCTGAGCAGTGATCCCCTGGAAACCAGTGGCAGCATGGGTGCCTTGGAAACAGTGACCATGTTTGCTGCTTCCCCAGGATCTAGTCCACCCCAGAGATTCATGTAAACTGGTCCAAGCAATCTCCTTCCCTTGGCCAGTAATCTGTTTAGGAAGTAACAATTCTTTTTATTTTTAATTAATTAATTTTTTTTATTATGTTCAGTTAACCACTGTAGAGTACATCATTAGTTTTTGATATAGTGTTCAGTGATTCATTAGTTGCATATAACACCCAGAGCTCATCACAGCACACGCCCTCCTTAATGCCCATCAGCCTGTTACCCTATCCCCCCCAATCCCCCTCCCCTCTGAAACCCAGGGTCCATAGTCTCTCATGGTTCCTCTCCCTCTCTGATTTCTCCCCCTTCAGTTTTCCCTCCCTTCCCCCATGGTCCTCTATGCTATTGCTTATGTTCCACATATGAGTGAAACCATATGATAATTGTCTTTCTCTGCTTGACTTATTTCACTTAGCATAATCCCCTCCAGTTCGATCCATGTTGTTGCAATGGTGGGTATTCATCCTTTCTGATGGCTGAATAATATTCTATTGTATATATGTGCCACATCTTCTTTATCCACTCATCTGTTGAAGGGCATCTCAGCTCCTTCCACAGTTTGGCTATTGTAAATATTGGTGCTATGAACATTGGGGTGCATGTGTCCCTTCTTTTCACTATATCTGTATCTTGGGGGTAAATACCTAGTAGTGAAATTGCTGGGTCATAGGGCAGCTCTATTTTTAACATCTTGAGGAACCTCTGTACTGTTTTCCAGAGTGGCTGTACCAGCTTGCATCCCCACCAACAGTGTAAGGGGGTTCCCCTTTCTCTACATCCTTGCCAACATTTGTTGTTTCCTGTTTTGTTAATTTTTGCCATTCTAACTGGTGTAAGGTGGTATCTCAATGTGGTTTTGATTTGGATTTCCCCAATGGCTAGTGATGTTGAGCATTTTTTCATGTGTCTGTTAGCCATTTGTACGTCTTCTTTAGAGAAGTGTCTGTTCATGTCTTCTGCCCATTTTTTGATTGGGTTATTTGATTTTTGGGGTTTTGAGTTTGAGAAGTTCTTTATAGATCTTGGACATCAGCCCTTTGTAGTATCATTTGCAAATATCTTTCCCATTCTGTGGGTTCCCTCTTTGTTTTGTGGACTGTTTCCTTTGCTGTGCAGAAGCTTTTTATCTTGATAAAGTCCCAAAAGTTCATTTTTGCTTTTGTTTCCCTTGCCTTTGGAGTGTCTTGAAAGAAGTTGCTGTGTCCGATGTCAAAGAGGTTACTACCTATGTTCTCCTCTAGGGTTTTGATGGATTCCTGTCTCACATTGAGGTCTTTCAGCCATTTTGAGTTTATCTTTGTGTATGGTGTAAGAGAATGGTCTGGTTTCATTCTTCTGTATATAGCTGTCCAATTTTCCTAACACCGTTTGTTGAAGAGACTGTCTTTTGTCCATTGGATATTTTTTCTGATTTGTCAAAGATAAGTTGACCATAGAGTTGAGGGTCCATTTCTAAAGTCTCTATTCTCTTCCATTGATCTGTGTGTCTGTTTTTGTGCCAGTACCATGCTGTCTTGGTGATCACAGCTTTACAATATAGCTTGAAGTCAGGCAACATGATTCCCCCAGCTCTGTTTTTCTTTTTTCAACATTCCCTTGGTGATTCAGGGACTTTTCTGGTTCCATACAAATTTTAGGATTATTTGTTCCAGCTCCTTGAAAAATGCCAATGGTGTTTTAATAGGGATGGAATTGAGAGTGTGGATTGATCCAGGAAGTAACAATTGTAAGGAGTAAGACTGAAGGGGAAATCTCCTGGGAGACTTCTAATACATGTTTCTTTTACCTAGAAAGCAGATACAAAGAAGAAATTGTCCTTAATTGGGGGTTAGATTGGCATATTCCAACCCCATCTGGGACCACAGAGAGGAGGAGAATCAGATCCATCTAGTGCTGTGCATGACAATTCTGTGGACAGCAGGAAAAAACTCTCTCCCTTGGACTTTCCCTATCATCTCTTCCCTTCCTCTGCTCCCATTGTTTTCTCATCATCTCTCCCCTTCACCAACGTCTGTCCTTTTCTTGGCCTCATCTTCCTGACAGATGGAGAGAACAAACAAGTGAAGTTACTTCTGTCTGGCTCTGCTTTGAGATGGAGTTTGGCTGGATTGAACGTCTAATCAACAACTTTCTTCTTCCCACTCAGTCCCTGCCACCATTTCTGACTACTTCAACTTACATGTTGATGAGAAAATTAAAGCCTTAACTTCTAAATTTCTCAGCTTATGACTTTCAGTTTCTGAAATTTGCATTTCCATTCCATTTCAACTACACAAAGTTGAATAAACTTATCACTCCAAAGGCACTCCACTTTCACTCTTGGCATTCCAGAAGTCCATGCTTCCAACCCAACTTCCTTATCAACTTCACGCCTCTGAGGTTTTTCCTGATTCATTCATGCCTCAGCTTCCTTTTGGCTTTCTTGGATCCTCTAATGAACCCCAATTCAGCGTTTTCAACATTATTGCATTGACTGCTTTAGAACTTCCTGTTCCCTTGCTCTTCATTTATGTCCTCTCTTTCTCAATCCCCCACCCTGGGAGACAATCATAATTCTGTTTCTCTACTCCTAGGTTCTGAGCTTCACTGGAGAAACTTAAATAACAACCAAATGAATCAATATGAAATGGACCCTACCACATCCCCACAGCAGCTGTTGCAAACATTTTCCCACGTTTTTCAGGTCTCTGATCTTACTTCTTCTTCTTAAAGCAAAGTTTCCTAAATGTTAATGGGCAAACACATTTCTTGGGAAACTTTGTTAAAATGAAATTTCAACATGTGTTGCTGAAATTATTGGTTTAAAAACCTTTCTTTTGAGTAGGAAGTTCTTAGATTTCCTCCCTTTCCGTTTTCTCTGGAACTTTGGTAAAAAAAAAAAAAGATTTTTCTTTTGTCTTAAATCTTCAATCTCATCTCCACTATCTCCTTTCCCTCAGCCCACAAGCATATTCACATCTAGCAAATAGGAACTTTCACTAACTCCACTATTCCTTAAGGCAGCATTCCCCAAAATGTGCCCTATAGAACAAAGTCTTTCAAGGTATAGTATTTGATGCAAAAACTGTATTCTAGGTCAAATACATTTGGAAATGCTAGGTTAAACATAGTTCAAAAATTTTCTTGATGACAGTATTTGCTAGATGTATTTGCCTAAGCACTATCTCTGGAATTAATTTAGTAAATACTCTTCTAGAACTACTAACCTAATTACCCCTTCCTTTCAAGGCATAACTTCTCCAAACCGTAGTTTTCATGGATTGTCTCACATCCTTCAGCCCCTATTCAGTTCATAAGCCCTTTCATGTCAGCTTTTGCTCATTATTCAAATGAAACTAATCCTTCAAATAAAATTAACTATTGAACACATTCCCTTTTACTACAAATTTTTAAATTACATATGCCTGTATGTAACAAAAGCATCTGGGGGAGTAAGAAGGTAAAATTACTCATAATCCCAAAACCCAGATATAATTATGATTAACATTGTTGTACAAATTCTTCCAACCTTCTGTCCTTACATATATATTTATGCATACACCCACACCCCATATACTTATATACAGTATATATGTACAGATATACATATATATGTTTGTGTGTGTATACATATAAGTAAGTGTGGATGTGTTTGTATCTGTATACATACACACATTATGTTTCTGAATTGTACATGTACAACAAAGTAAACATTTTTTCTCTTAACAGATGCTGTCACAACTTCTTTAAGGGAGAGGATAATTTCTAGTTTTGAAAACTGCTATAGTAAGTGCTTGGAGTAGAAGGTGAGTTCCTGTGGGGGGGAGGAAGCCGCCTTCTATAATAGTGGGGGAGGTATTTACACTTCTCTTGAGACTTTGGGATGGGTCATGGTGATGAGAAGGGAGAGAGAAGAAGAATTGTGGAGAGTGTAAAACTGTGTGGTATGTGATATTGTATTCTCTCTTGAACTTTTGAACATCTAAGAATGCTTTAAGCAGCTTTTTTTTCCCCTTAAGAATGGGTGGAGGAACTGAGTTTCTTGTCTAGATTCACATGGTACAGCCCTTAGCACATGAGAGAGCAAAAGCCCAGACACAGAGAAGTATATAAAGACAAAATCCCCCATATAATGCATGTGTATCTTGGGAAAGATCTGAATATCCATAGATGGTAGAATTCGAGGTTTAAAGCTGAGGTTATTTGTATCTTTGAAAACAAAGGAACAGCCACCCCTGACAATGGGAAGATAAAACATATATTTGGGCATTATATACTGCATAATATTTTGCAAAAAAAATGATATCAAACATTTCAACTTGTTTTGTATTCTGAAAACCAGGTTTTCTGTTTTATTGGATGGAACAGCCATTTATTTTTCAGCAACACAGTCTTAATATGTGAGTGTGATTTTATGTGTTATTTTTTTTATTTTTTTTTTGGTAAGTGGTTTTGATAAAACCATTAAAAATCTGACCATATTATATCAGCTTTAAAAAACTTGAATTTTGGGCTTGAAAGCACTAATACATCAGTCTCAGGTCTTGTAGTAATGCCTCAACACTAGAGAGCTCCCTCCACCCCTTCCATCTTTCCAGCCTAATTTCTTCCCATCTGTCCCTTTCTTTCTCCCTTTCTTTCCCTAAACTAAAGAGATCTCAAAATGGCATACACTCTAGGTACTAGGCACACTCAAGTTCTTGGCAACTCCAAAATGGTAAAGCTTTTCAATACCTCTTGCATTCTTGTTGTCTGGGATGCCTGTCTCCTTAAGATCAAATTCAACCACTATCTGCTTAAGGAAGCCTTTTCTCAATCCCTCCAGTCAGAATGAATTGTTCAATTTTCTCATCTTCTCCAGCATTTTATTTATATCTCTATTATAGCAGTTACCATGTTGCCTTTTAATTATTTGTTTACATGCTTTCTCATGGCCTGGAGGTAGGAGGAGAGATGATTCAATATTATAAAATATGAATACATCCTGAATCTATTTATGATTACTAATAACTATAATGCCAAAGCTAAGTTGATGATTATAATATGCTAGTATATGGAGCAATGTACTCTGCCCCAACTAGTACACCTGCACATATGTGCATATGTTTTCTTTCTCTCTTTTGCTTTCTTCTTAGTTAATAAGGTAACACTTTAAGAGGACCTATTATGCCAAGCATTTTCCTTTCATGTGATGTCTAGCACAGGGAATCTCAAACATCAACATGCATATAAACCACTTGGGTATTTTGTTAAAATGCAAATACTGATATGGTAGATCTTGAATGAGTCCTGAGAGTCTGCATTTCTAAGAAGCTCCCAAAAGATGCCAATGTGACTGATCTGTAGGCTCTGGAAAACATGTTTCCATTGCTGTGAATTGAATTAGTGCTAAGACCTGGCAGAAAATTTATTTTCTGAAGAGTTTATATCTTGGATGAGGTTTGGGCTCTAAAACCAGCCAACACTGTATACAGTTAAAATTATCTTTGAAAGTATTGTAGGAATTTGCCCTGGTGGAGAAAGGGACAGTTTTCTCAATAAGTTCCATATAATATCAGCTTGATCCTTCAGTGTTTGACAACTGACAAAGGATCAGTAAAATGCACATAATTAACTGGTTCCATCAAGACTGTGCTCCCAGACCTGACAATCCAACTTTCTTCTGTGCCTGGCTAATATTTATAGCTAGAAAAATGATTCCTAATCAACATGGAATGAAGAGTTTACTGACTTATCTGCACAAATTTGATAATCCTTTGGTTGAGCATCATGTGAAGGAGTTGGTTTACATATAGAGAACATGTTGTACAAAAATAAATTACTGATAATAGGTAAACAAATAAATGAATACATATGTTTAAACACCAGAATCACAATGTTCACTCTCTGAGAGGCAAGTGGGAACCAAGATTAGTGTGGGAAAAATACCTTTTAACTTCCCATTTCATGCCCAATTTTGGGTATAGATTCACTGTGTAGAATGGCAAGCAGAACTCACTCTAGGTTAACTGTTGTATTCCTTTCTCTTTCTATTTTGACTGAAAGGGTAGAGTTAAATATGTATAAATTATATATGCATGTAATTCCAAGGTTCTCATAATATCAGTGCCAAACAGATGTAAACTTTTTATGTATTCCTGCCATCTATAGATTGAGATCAAAAGTTCAGGATTTCTTAGACAGATAGCCTGTAAGTCAAGGCCTGCAAAGCAGTGGAGTGAATATGGGAAGCCTGTCATAGAATATTGAATAACATAATAAACATATTTCTGCTGAAATCCATAAACCTGTCATTTTCAGTTCCCAATGATAAGCCAGTATGAGAAAGCCTACATGATTTTTTCATAATTCCTTATCCTTTTTATGGACTATTTCCTGATAAAAGAACTGGATAGCTTTTCAGTCTTTACTGTCATTTGGCTCCTGTTCTCCCCTTAGGGTACAGTTGATTATGAGTATTCAGCAATTCTGGAATACTCATTTTGACTTTACAAATAACAGTGAAATTGAAAGATTTTATGTCACTCTAACAGAGCCCAATGAACTTTTTCAGGCATGTGATTAAAGACTAGGCAATAATCAATTTTCCTATAATCTATTTTCACACTTAAGTCTTGCTACTACCTGTATCACTCTACACAAATAAATAGAATTTTTTAAAAAGGAAATACTTATAAAATAAAATGCATGATTAGTCCCTCTTACTTCCCAGTCTCATAATCAAACTGGACCAACAACCTGCTCTTAATGTCTCTGAGCAAGTTAATCCTGCCTCCTGCCTAAGGGTGCTCTGGGAAATGATTGAAAATATTCAGATATGAAAACACACTGGAACTATAATAAACAACTCAGCAATATGCCTTCTAAGGTGGACAGATTCTTGGTAGGCAGCCCTAATTATTGCAATCGCTTTTAGGTGTTCTAATGCACTCAGCTGAATTATGCACTACACTGCTTCTGAATGACACAGCCATTTCTGACTCCATTAATATGGAAGATTTCAGCCAAATGCTCTTAAACGATAGCTTCTCTTTATTTGTAATTTCAGACTCTATTGATTTCCTTCTGTTCCCTTCATTATGATTTCAATTGATTACCTTGGCAACTGCAATAACAATGATTGCACTTGACACTGTCTGAGACTCTTGAGATGGTATTTGAATAGGAATGGTATAATTTAGGGGAAAGTGCCTTCAAGAACCTGTCATTAACAGTACACTTACACTTTACTTTTATTGACTTTCCTCTCTTTTGAGTAGGCCCTTGTCACAGAGTTGGCTGTTAACAGGGCTACTGTAGTAGTTCAGATCTGCAGCTCTTCAGCAGATAAAAGATTCTTATTATGAAAGAGAATGGGGGTGGGCTTGAATATATATACATACACACACAAGAATACACATATGGATATATCGTGTGTATGTGTGTGTGTGTGTAGCTGTTGTCATTTTGCCAATGCTGCCAGCTCTGTGATTTGCCATTCAGGTCAACCTACCAGCTGGGATGGGCATTTGGTGGTGGTTGAACTTTTAGGACACCAGAACTCAAATTAAAGACTCTAGCCAAGATTTGATAATGGATTCTGTACAATGTCTTTATTAGGCTCTTAAGAAAGAAGGAAACAAACAAATTTGTTTTATGTCATTGTCACACCACAGAATTTAAAATTCAAAGACTCAGCTGTGGATTGCAAGCTGCAAATTTTATGCAAGCTTTTAGGTCTCCACTTTAGCTCAGCTGGCCCTTCCTTAAAGACTGTTTTATCCATGAGATTCCTGGAGAATATCTGCTATGCAACAAGAGGGCATCTATAGTCAGACTTTAAGTTTCTTTCTTCCAGTGTTGGTTTAATTAAGTAGCTGCCCATTTATCCTGTTGATAATAGCACAAGGTTTCTGGGACAGGAGGAGATACTTGCCAAGTTGCAGGGCTACACACGAATGTGGAGGCCATGTTCTATTCATTCTTTGGAAAAGATATAATACTCTGAGTCCTACCAAAATGTTTGGCTTATTTATATGAGGTTTGCCTGGTAGCCTTAACTATGGTGGGAAGAATTATGAATTAGAGCTCCATACCATAATTTCTAGGCTCATCTCTATCATGGACCATGAGGCATTTTGCAGGTTAATTTGTATCTCTAGACCTCATTTTACTCACTTGTCAAACAAAAGGGTTGGATCTGATGGTGCCTAAGGCCCTTCCTAACAATATATATATATTTAAAGATTTATTTATTTATTTGAGAGAGAGAGAGGGCATGCAGAGTGAGAGTGAGAAGGAGAAGCAGACTCCCCACTGAGCAGGGAGCCTGGTGTGGGGCTTGATCCCAGGACTCTAAGATCATGACCTGAGCCTAAGGCAGACACTTAACCGGCTGAGCTTCCCAGGCACCTCCTAACAATATTTTTATACAACCTTTGACAAGTAACTTGGTGAGCCAGCTTATTACATATGTGTCAATGAATTTAAATAGGGGAGGAAGTGCCTGGCATAAAATATACTTAGTGTTTGCAGAATCTGCAGATTTGGAAACAAACAAACAAACAAACAAATAGCAAAGAGATTTCCTGAGTTCAAACTATTTTCTCTTCCTCTTCAAAATCATTCATCCTTGCCCATCTGTGTAGTTCCATTGCCTCTGTTGGGCTGAAAGCTAATTAGATTTGATCATCTATTTCCTGTTTGGAAGACAAAGGATTCTAGTTCCATCTTTATAATCAGTTCTTAGTTTGCTAAAACTAAAGAACTGGGCAGGGAAAGACTGTGACATTGCCAATTCCACATTGGAGAGTGGTCAAGTACACTTTTCAGGGTCACACAGCTAGATCAGCAGACACTGTAATGACAAGTCCTAAGGAGACACTGTAAAAGTCAGTCCATTCAGATGCTATGTGTTGACTGTATATATCTTTTGTTATGGAATGTGAGACAAGGGAGGAAAATGGGTAAAGGGCAGTGTCTAAAGAAAAAGACAAAGGAAGAGGAAAAGGAGAGAAGGCAGACTCTGGGAGACTGATTACGTCAGATTCAGCCACAGGTTCTCCTTCCTGTGAAGACTGTTTTTTCACAGAACTGTAGATTTCATTTGGTTTTGACATGGCCCATCCCTCATCACTGCCAGAAACGAAATCAGTGTCTTCTGGATGAAAAGTCTTCATGTTTACCATGTTTAAGGATGCCAATCATTATCAGCCTCAATATTCAGACTCACTTGTCAGTTGGTAATCATAATGCCAGCAGTCCTAAAAAGGAATCTGGAGTAAACAGGGGATGGATGACAGCTTAACTCCTTGACAACACTGAAGAGTCAAGGGAAAGTATAATTTTAATCACAGAAGCCAGATGTGAAAGGAGCTTCCCCTTTCTCTTTAACAAGCCTGCTCATTTCTCATTGTCACCTAACACAACCCCAAATGTGAAGATCTTGGCTGTTTAAGAAAGGGTTGGTGACAACCACTTTATATTGAAACATTGCAAGAAGATTGGGAGAAAAGAAAGAGATTCATGACCTTTGCAACTTTTGGTAATTGCTTCCTTTCTAAACTGAAAGGCCAACTGAAAATGAAGAAGACTCCAGAACAGAAGTAACTAGACTATACCAGGACAACCCTGCATAATGTTATTAGTTTCACAGATATTTCATATACAATATCCCATTTGATTCTCATAAGAACAAGAAGCAAATACTATTATTCTCTTATGTCAATGAGGAAACAGACTGGTGGAGTTTATGAAGATAGTAAGAGACAAAAGTTAGGAATTGAAAGCAAATATTACATCAAGTTAGAATATTTTTTCCATTATAACAAAGCTTCCTTCTTGAAAACCAAGTACTGTATTTAGAAGTACCCTATCTGGGAGATCATGCCACTGTAGAATGGGATGTGCTTGTGAAGCAGCTGAGGTGGCTTTGGCTTTGGTTAAGCACTGATTTTTGGATCTCAGAGGCTGTGGTTGCTAAAAGTGAGGGCTTTTCTTGGCACTGCTTTCGAGACCCTACAATAAAGCCTGGGATCTTTGCTGTCAGTGCCTCTGTGTTGGCGTGGCATAGCCCCCAACAGCTAACAGAACTGGGAGACTGGAACAGAACTTTGGAAAGAGCAGATTTTTCCTTGTGACGGTGCCCCTTTGTAATGGTTGCTTGCTTCCTCATTCCACTGCCAGGGAATGTGTCCTTTCATGAGGGCATTTGAAGGAGATGCTTTTTTGTTTAGTGATTTTCTGCACAAGCAGTTTCCTCATTTAGAGAATGAAATGGATATACCTCACCTTGGGAAGTGATGTTCTAGAATCTGTTCCTTTTCTGTGAGTGGCCAGGTGGCAGGGACACTGCAGACATGGAATAAAAGAGGATACTTCTTTGCAGAGGAGAAAAGGGTCTGGGTGAAAAGTGTCAAGTCCAGGGCATGGTTCTGGCCATCTTTTCCCAGAACTAGAATTAAAATAGCCAACTTGGTCTGCCAGGACTGTGGCAAAGAAACCCTATAGAATGCATAGTCAGCAATGTGGTTTGTACTAAGGATTTTTTTTTTTTTAATGCTTGTCAATAGGCATCCTTGGTATTTATTAAAGTGCCACTTGAATAAAAATTTAGTAGAACAGCTTAAGCTAGGGACCATGATGAATATATTAGTGAAGATTTTGACAATCCAGGGACCAAACCAAAAGGGAAGAAACCACATGAGAGAAGCATAAACCTGATTTGAAGTTCGCTGGAACATGGGGATGATTGCATTGGATGACAGTTGTTAGGCATGATTGTGCACATAAAACAATATACTCTTTTCAAGTGCATTGCATATTAAGAGACTGCAGATTTTGAGGTCCAAATGTTGACTTGGCACAAGATAATTCTGGATTCAAATGCCAGTTCTGCCACTCCAAACTGTGTGTGTGGTCTTGGAAGAGTCATTTAACCTTTCTGAGCCCTGGTTTCTTCATATATAAAATGGGTATTATGGTACTGATTTGTAAGTATATAAAATACTTGGTAAGTGGAAGTTATCTTTGTCACTATTATTTAACTCAAAAAAAATTCTGTATTGGCTGTATTAGCATTACTTTTTTTTGTTTGGCCACTTATTTTCTCTAGTCACTTATTTTACATATAGTTCTAAAGTTCAGCAGTTTGCTTATAAATATGCGCTTAATATAACTGGTAGTAGAGAACAAGATCAGGACATGGCCTCCTTTCATTAGGAATACCAATATACAATGGCATAATGTACCAGAATTTGTAGTTACTTGGTTGGAGATGTATGATTTGCAATTCGTCTGATTGCCATCAGTTCCCTGACACTGAGGTTAATCTCTAGATTCTCAACTGCCCTATTACCTGTTCTATAGTATTGAGCCCTTGTTCATACAACATCTCCCATGTTTTTTGTTTTTGTTTTGTTTTGTTTTTAGTTATTTTGAAAAAAAGATTTGGCCAAGAATCTATATAAAGTCCTTCCATCTTTTGTGATTTCTTTTCAAATTGGTGTTTCTTTCTAGATCCATCTCAGGTCAGTCACATTCTTCATTAGTTGTTTGCAAAAGCACAGATTTCTACTCACTAACAGTGGGGATAAAATTAATGGTAATAACAAACAGTTATATGTATAGTTCTTACCATTCATTCAGCATTGTTCTAAGCACTTTAAACATGCTAACTTATTAATTCTCACAGCAGTGGATACTCCATTATTATCTTCAATAACTGATAAATAGTTCCATTCTTGGGCCAGAGCAAGAGAGGTCTCTGTCTTGGGCTCTGTGCTTTAGTGGGCCCTGCTCTGGCCCTTCTCCAGTTGTGCCCCTCCTCTTGGACAGAAATGGGGCCAAGAGGACATGCCTAACTGGATAGTTTAGGGATGGCCAAGAGATAGCTGCTTATGGCAGTCACAGAAAAAACTCGCACTCATGGAACCATCATGTAAACATTTTACCCTCATTGTAAAGGAAGAGTGTGGTGGAAGAAAGAAGTGTGTGTTACAGGCTGTCTCAGTGTCATCATGTTCTGATATGATGTCCTGAGAATTCTAAACACTCATTTTATCTTCCTAAGTTAATAGAACATATAACAATGTGCTACCTTGATTTATGGCCTTAAATGGCATATGGTATATAGGCTTCCATTTGTACTCTTTTTCCAGGCAGCACAAATGTTAGAGCTAAGTCTATACATGGGGAAATCAAAGCACATAAAAGTCAAATGATTTGTTCAATGTCACAGACAAGAAAGAGGCAGAGCTGTTATCTGAATATAGGCACTCTGGCTCTGGAATCTGAGTCTTCACACTATGCTATTATTGCATTGAGTTTAAGGAATCTACAGATAAAATATTGGAAAGCCCTCTCATCCTCATGTCTTATCACCCCCAAGCAATGGTCCTTCAAGAAGATCCAAGATTTCTGTGCTATTGAGGGAGACACAGCATGGCAGCCTGTACAGCATTGTTAGTCTGCCTTACAGAGACCCACCATCCCCTGGGACTGATTCAGGAGCCAATTGAGGAGCAAGGGATAGGCAAAGACATAGGCTGAATTAAGCAGTGGAGGAAACATTTTCAGCCACCAAAGAAATCAGGATGTTGAGTAAAATTTGGTTGAGGGAAAATTAAGGATTCCATTATAAAAAGGAAAAAGCACTGGTATGGTAGGATAGACTTGAATTTTGAAGTCAGGCCTGTATTTAAATCTTGTTTTTTCTGTTTATTTGTTGAATGACTTTGGCATGTTATTCAAGTTCATCAGACCTTTTTTCCTCTCATAAAAATGGAGAGGACAGAAATCCCATGTAAATTAGAGAAGTCCATGTAAAATTATTAGCCCAGTATCTCACACAAAGAAGGCACTCCAATAATGGAGCTATGAATAATAACAGAAATACCAGCAGTAGTAAAATTAAAAGTAGAAATGATAATAATGATAGTAGCTAATGTTCATAGAGAGTTTACCACATGCCAGATACTCTGTGAAGCACTTTATATATATTTAGCTCCTTTGTCCTCATAAGAAAACAATGAGAGACTTTCCTTTACAAATGAAGAAACTGAGGCATCAGGAGGCTAAGTAACTTGTCCGAAGTCACTGGGATAATAAAGTGGTAGAGACAAGATTCTAAACCAGGGGTCAGCAAACTTTCACTGTAAAGAATCAGATAGTAAGTATTTTAGGGTTTGTGGGCCAGAGGATCTTTACCAGAGCTATACCACTCTGCCCTCGTATGGTGAAAGAAGCCACAAACAATACAGAAACAAATGAACATGACTGTGTTCCAATAAAACTTTATTGATGAACACCAAAATTCGAATTTTATTTTCACATGTTATGAAATACTATTGTTCTGATATTTTTTCTCAACCATCAGATTGTAGGCCATACAAAAATTGTCAGTGGGTGGATTTGGCCCATAGGCCATAATTTGCTGTTTTCTGTTCTAATCAAATAGTCTCAGAGTATGAGACACCTCCTGTCCTTGTCTAAGGGAGTTTAGCATGTTGACTGTCTAGCTACAGAATTTGCAATAATAGGAAGGTCCAGAAGAGACAGTGGGTTGTTCCCAGGTAGCTGAAGTCTCATTTTAAGGATAGAGATGCTATCTGGCTTTGAGAGATCTTTTAACAGACATGTTGGTTATGCAAAAGTAAGGTATAAATTCGATCAAAGAAGCATTAACTCCTTTGTGTAACACTGCAGTGTTCTCCTTGGGTTGGTGTGGTGTTTACTAAATTAAGATTTCTCCTGATCCCCATAGGGCCTCCTAGGTGCAGAAGTGGGCTTTGGGAGAAGCAAGAAGGAACAATATGCTGGGAGGGAAATGTCTTCTAAACCAGATTGGAACACATGTTTCTAAAATTAAGACTGAGACTAGATGGAGAAACTTGATTAGTTCTTAGGGCAGAATTATGCCTGTTCTGTGCAGTTAAGAGTAGTTGGAGATGCTGGTAGCAGCCTGTCACCTCTCCCACCCACTTCCCTGACTCACTGACTGATCATTTCAACCATTGTTCTATGTATGAAAGCAGTCACTCTTTTCTTTCTAAGGTGGAAGAAAATAAAAACAACAACAGCAAAATTAAAATAAAATAAAATAAAATAAAATAATAAAATAAAATAAAAAAGGAAATAACTAGAGAGAAGGAAAGCACTTTAAGTCACTCTGTCCACTAAGTTTTCTTCAGACCTGGTGTCAGGGCTTATGCTTAGGGATATACTTCAGGACAGGATTTGAACATATTTAGGTATGCATCCAAAGTACAGCTGAGATCATATTTAATATCCTTTTCTTTCTGAATTTCTTAGAGAAAGCCCCATTCCTTCAATTCAGAAAGAGAACATTTTATTTCACTTATTGCCCTAGAAGTTTTCCAGAGGGAAAAGTTGGTGTTTCAGTGGAAAACAGCGCATTATCTAGATCACACCTTTTAGGGCTCTGTGATTCTGACTCTAGGGTAGCTATGTTACAAATCTGTAAGTTATAGATAGCTGATAACAATGAAACATCATTGTTGTCTAGAGACAAGCAAATTCCATCCAGTGGTGATACAACTAACTTCTCTCCTCCACTGAGCAAGAGTTGGTTTTGCCCCCATTTGCACACTGCTTTCACTATGTCTGGTCTATAAATGCATGTGTCCTTTGGGTTCTCCTTTGAACTGGTAACATCTGAACAATTCCCTTAGTAAAGAGTTAAAATCCTTAACACATGGACATTTTATATCTATATAACAGTTTTTATTTTATATTATTTTATTTTGAAAATTACCCTTTTATACTTTCTAGTTTGCAGATTAGGAATCACTCTTGGCAAGGACCTCTGTCACCAGAGTCACCTACTAAGATGTAGATAAATAATGTGCTTGTCTTTCAAATTTCTACAGTCTAATCTCATCCCAGTACTTGTATTAAATTTTATGTTAACCCATTTCAGAACTCTGGGGAATGGAGAATAACAGTGTCTTTCTGGATTGGGGAAATCTGTTTGAATAGCCCAGAGGCACTGTGTTCTGCATAACAGCATAAAGGCAGCAATTACAGCATTCCAACACCTTTCCTTCTCTATTACCTCCAGCTAATAAGCTTTGCAGAATCAAGGTTCGTTCTTCCCTAACAGGTTGAAATAAATGTTCTCCTTTTATGTTGTTCTGCCCACTCCTCTTAGAAATCGGCAGGTAAATATCATACCTGTTTTGGGCTTTTGCAGACCAAAATAATTGACCAAAGAAACAAAGTTTTAAAAAAGTGAAAACTGTACACTTCTATGAGAACATTAATGCAAACTGTTCTTTCTGCTTGACTGGCTAGAATGGAGCCCGATGTCGAAAGAGCATAACTCTATTACTTGATGATGGTTGCTTGTTATAATGCACTCTCTCTTGAAATAGGTTTAAGAAGCTAATAGAATTAGTTGATTATAATTAGGGTTGAGGGGACCAGCAGATGAGGTTGGCACAATAAACTATCTCATTGCGTGAGGCAGGCTCTGCCGGCTGCTTCTCTGGTCGTGCATTGTGTTCACCTGGCCTTGAGCTAGGCATCCCAATCCACAGCATCACAGCTCTTCTAAAAGTCATCCACTACATGCAATTTTCTGGAATATTATGTGAGTTACATTGTCCCGCTTTATTAGGGAATGGATCCCTAATGGATGGATTATTTCTAATCAATTAGTAAGCATAATGTGACAGCAATGTGCTTAAAGTTGCTGGCAGAGACAGAGAAGTATATGCATGACAGTATCTGGCCTCATAGAGCCAGCTGGAGAGAGAAAGCTAACCAACCTATCACAATTATTGAGAAAAAAATGATTATTTACCTGGGATACTGATTTTAAGTATAACAGCCATGCATAGATGAATGGTAATGAAGAATTGCTTCAGAGAGAAATGAAATTTGAGCTAGACATTGCATGCTATGAAAGTTGGATATTCCAGGTAGAGGATACAGGGTGAACAAAAGCAGGAAGGTGGCAATAGCATGGCACATACAGAATTTGGAGGGAAGTGGATCTAATTGCTATGAAGAATGCAGTTAATGGAGTAGTAGGAAGTAAGTTTGAGTTAGAGAGGGAGGGAATGGGGATCTCAGATGACAAGGAGAGATGGACAGTGGAGTCTAGACTTGGTACAAAAGCCAATCAAGGTCATTTTGGGATTGGAAGTGGCAACAACATAAGGAAAGGGTAACTTACACAAGGGCTGAAAGGTAAAGTCCATAAAGGTAGTAAACAAGGTAAGCAGTGACTAGAGCCTTGTCTGGGGATAGCATCACTGGAATAAAAGAATAGAAAATCTATGAATCATTGAACATATCAAAAACTAATGATGTACTATACCTTGACTAATTGAATTTAAATTAAAAAAAAGAATAGAAAATCTAATACATATTTTAAGGAACTAACAATAAGACTTTAATTCAATAGGATAAACAGTTATTATATAAACCTATGTAAAAGGCACTATGAAAAGCATTGCAGGAAACCTTAAGAGGAACAAGGCTATGTTTTATGAATTTAAAATCTGGAATTTGAGTTACAGGTATATAGCAGTGAGTACTAAACGAGACAGTTCCATACATGCTTCTCAAAAAAGTATTTAAGGTATTCAGAGAGGGTAAGTGTTTATTTTATCTAATGGAATTTTGGCAGGGTTTCATGAAGACTCACTAGGACTATGAAAAATAGAGATCAAGAAAAGCTAGAAACATTATGGGCATGGCACACTTGGAAAATGGAGACAGAATTGGAATTTAGGGTATAAGACTGGTTCAGGGAGGAGGATTGGTGAGCATATAGATAAGAAATGTGGGAGGTACAAAATTATGAAAGATCTAAATTGTAGGAGAAAATTTAGACTTTATCAGGAAGACAATGGGGGAGTCATAAAAGTTTTTTGACCAGAGAAATTTTTGGGGGGAGCAGATAAATTAATTGATCAAATCTATCCATGATAAAAATAACTCTGAGCATGCATTGAAGATGGATTGTGGGAAAGAATTAGAGGAGAGATTGATGATGAAGAGGTCACTTGAAGTAAGATTCACTGGGGGTTGTAAACATGAGAGGCTATGGACCCTGAGAAACAAACTGAGGGTTCTAGAGGGGAGGAGGGTGGGGGATGGGTTAGCCTGGTGATGGGTATTAAAGAGGGCATGTATTGAATGGAGCACTGGGTGTTATACGCAAACAATGACTCCATGGAACACTACATCAAAAACTAATGATATAATGTATGGTGATCAACATAACATAATAAAATAAAATTTAAAAAATATTCACAATAAAATAAACAATTTAAGAATCCCTGCAGAGGTAGACTTTTAAAAGCCTAAGTATTAATTGGACATAAAATTGAGTGGCAAGGAGGCATCCATCTAACTAAGATTTCTTGTTTGTGTAAGCGAGTGGGTGGTATCATCTGGAACTGGAATGTGGAATATGGAACTAAAGTAGCTTTGGGAAGTATGATAACAAACATCCTATCGTGGGCATACTGAGTTTGAGGTGCTGATAGGTCATTGTTATGGAAATGTCTAAAATACTTGCTTGGAAAAGTCAAAGCTATAGATGTAGAATGAGTTTCATCCACAGAAGTGTCAGCATTGAATCTCTGGCATTTAATGAGTTTACTTCAGAATAAGAATGTAGAAGACATGGGTTAAGGATTGTACCTTAGCCTATGGAATAATAGCATTTAATAGACAAAAAAGAGGAGAGGCCATTGAAGGAATTAAGAATTAAAGAGAGAACGAAGGGTAGTGGTATTATTAAGGCCAGATGTTGACAAGCTTTCTAGTTGAAGAGGTTGGTCATATATACTGAGAAATATCACTGGATTTAGCAATCAGGAAACCCATGATGATGTTAGTGGAGTAGAGTCCTAAGTAAACTTGTGAAGGTGAAAATCAAGTTGTGCCAAGTGACAAAATTGGAAAGCAAAGCAAGAAAGTCATTGAGGGATCAATTATTCTTTGAAATGTTTAGCACTGAAAAGGAGAAAGGGGACCATGCTAACTTGTGGAGGCAATAGAGTTGGCAAGAAGAACTCAGAATAACTTCATACGAAGTTACGAAGGAGCAGAAAATGGAAAGGCGAGATTGAAGATAAAGAAGGGATGTGAGGATAATTGATGGAGAAATAGGTAAGAATACTATCAAAGCAATCTTGAGGGGTTATTTTTCTTCTTAGACATTGTTAGACTAAGCTCATTTGTTTTTGTAACAAGGTTATTGGTCTCTTGGATGAAGTTACATAAATTGTGTACAGGGAGCAAGAGCTGTGTGCTGCCTGTGACTCACAGTTTGAACCCAATTAATTCAGTTTTATATTTTCTGAATTAACCTCATTGCCTCAGACTTGGCTTCTCTCCCTCAAATAACAGTCTACTGGGCAGTCTATTAGACTGTATGGTTGGCTTTCAATTTTATTTTAATACCCAAAACCGCCTCTGAGGTCACCTTGAACTGCATAGTCTTCAAGTCAGCTAATTCCCTCTCTACCCCTTTTCCCAGTAAAGATCTCCATGAACATGCTCAAGGCCAGGTTTGTCTTGGAGGTAATTGTAGAGCTTAAGAGTCGATGTTGAAAGGACTGAGAATTAGAGATTTCACACATAAGCTGGATGATCCTTGGGCAAGAATCCCTCCAACTCTGAAATACTAGAGTTCTTTTGGGAAAGAGATCTGATTAGAGGAAGAGTTGGTCTTCAGTTCTGCTGAGACTGATTTGATCGTGGAACATCCAAGTATAGATGTTTTGGAAATATGGCATCGGGGCCATAAGAAGCCTCTAATTTCTTTCCTATTAATAAAAATTACCCTATTAGGCACCCCTAAAATTAATTCATAAATATATATACATACATACAAATATGACCTATGGGCAGACATCCTCCCTCCCTCTCTCCCTTCTCTCCTTCTCTCTTACATATATATCCACACATATTAAATATGGAGGGAGATGTGAATGGAACTAAGGACAATATATAAATACCTAGGTATTTATGTATATATGTACATATATGTATGTATATAGGTTGGTATATATTATCTTCTTTAAGGTCTTATTTTCATATCTATTCATCCCATTTGTATGTGACCAAATTAGTTTAAGCTTCTAAAGTGTAGGCATTGTGTGTTTGCATAATTCCCTCTGAGCAAAGAGTATTGTGTTCAGTTAATTATTTCTGATGATGGTGATGAGTTGTTTCCAAAACAATTTCATGTAAGCTCAGTCTTACTGTACTTGATTTAAATGTATAAGTTCTTCAATAGGCCACAGCTTCCCACTGAGAGGTGTACGGCCTACGTCATCTACAACAGGCAGGCTGAAGCAGAACCTCTTAGAAGGTGGTGGGAGGTGCTTAGATTACCATATAAGACAGAACTTTTCATCACCAGGGGATTTCATTTTATTTATTTATTTTTATTGTTTCTTAAATTTTTATTTAAATTCCAGTTAATTAACATACAGTGTGTTTCAGGTGTACAATATAGTGATTCAACACTTCTATACAACATCCGGTGCTCATCACAACAAATGCACTCCCTAATCCCCATCACCTATTTTACCCACCCACCCCCCCAACTCCTCATCTTCATTTAATATGAAGGGGACTTCATTTTAAAATAACCCAAGTGTAATAAAACCCTTTGGCATTTTATTGCCTTCGTTGCCACTTATTGCCATGAGGAAGATTCACTCCAACAAAGGACTGTGGAGAGTTGACTGAAATGGAGCAAAATCATAGGGTAAACTAAAGGTTTTCTATTTGTACAAGTGTTGAATTAGTACATCTAAGAGGTTTCAGGGTAGGCAAAAAGCATCAAACCGGGAAACAGAAAATCTCCCCAGGCAGGTTTTGTTAGCAGAAAAAGGTACCATTTACTCTAGTGAAAGGTCTTGTCTCTAAGGAGCAACTTGACCATCTTTCCCCAAAGACCAAGTGGAATTTATAGACTAAGCAGACAAAATAAGAATTTAGAAATGGCATTATTTCTGGTGCCATTTCTACCAACACATGCCTGCTGTTTATTGACTTGATTTTTAGCTTTGAGCAAGTTGTTTAACCTCACTGTGTGTTCAGTTCCTCATCTGGAAACAAAAAAGAACTAAAAATACTCTCCTCACTGGGGAGTTATGTGGATTAACTAATTAATGATTGAAAATTTCTATATAAATGCTAAGTAGTTTTCCTATTCTTGCAGCAGGAGACTACTACGTGTGCTGGGTGATGCTGCATGTGTCCTTTTGTTACTCAGTCCTCCCTGGGTGACTACTTGTTGATGCCCTCGCCTGGGCCACTGGCTTGCCCTTAGACTATCAGGACAGGGCGACACTACTTGTAGCCTTGGGAGCAATGTTGTGAAACTCAGGCCTCTTGACAATGCTTCCAAACTTCTCCACTTTCAGAAAGCACAGCTACGCCTCTGACCAGGACTGCCACAGAGAAGAGTTCACTAGAACATCATCAGCATTTGTATCCATCCTCAGACACCTTCACTCCTCTGAGAAAATAACCACAAAATAGGCTGGTTTGTTACCTGTTTCCAAATACATGACTGTTGTGTGTACAGTACACACACACACACACACACAGACTTCCCACACCTGGCAATACTTGTATGTGCAAGTTGGCACCTTATAACTTATAGAAACAGTTACATGTACTTATGAGGGAAGCCATAGAATAGTTAATCCAAAAGGCCAGAAACTCCTAACACTATTAACATTTAGATTGGGGAGGTATTACATGATTCTTTTAGTAATTTATGTTTTGCTTGCACTACTGTTAAAATTTGCTTGCTTTCCTTGAGTACATATTAGTCATCAGGTCGGTAGCCTTCCTTTTTCAAGTCTGTGCTCAATCTATTTTCCTTGCTTCAAACACTTTCCTCACTCTTTTCCCCTCCTCTCATTTACCTTATTCTTTCTTGGAGATCTAGCTCAAGTATTTCTTCTAGAATCCCATCCCTGACTCACAGACTTCAGTATTTCCCACCTTCATGTTGCTTTAACACTGAGTACTGTTCATTTGGTTTTTAATACCTTCCACCTTATATTGCTATTTGCCTTTTGAAAATGTATCCCAGATGTTAACAAGGGTCTCTTGGCAGTTTTAGAGCTAAACAGCATCAATTTTAAACTCCATTTAACACCTAGTGGAAATTCAGGATTTCCTCAAAGTCCTTTAGAGGTTACATTTTATATGGACTATGGGTTTATACCCCTTTTGAAATATTTCAGGTTATAGATCATCTTATTGCCCCAGAGTACTGTCTTTGTTCTGTCTTGGGTGCACCTAAATATAAAATTCAATTCCTTCTCAATTTCCACAGAGTCTTCCTTACTCAATGAAAACATTCATAAGTGGTAGCCATTACTGACAAACTGAGGAAAATGGGGGGGGGGGGTACCCATTTCATGGCACCACAAAAAGCTTCAGATAGCACATGGGAGATCCCAGTTCCTCAGCAGCTTCCCCCCCAACTAGGAAATTTTATTGACTGGGTTGTGTCCCCAGTCTCATACCCTCTTCCTGGGACCTCTCATCCCCCTGCCACTCCTTTCTCCCCTTCCTTTTCACAGCAGAACAAACTTTCTCTCACTTTCTCAAGCAGAGTATCTAAGCCATCATTTTTGTTGTTTGTCTCCTGAATATTTCTGCCACCAGAGTCTTACTTTCTCTCCCAAAATATCAAGATGTTTTCATCTCAAAGATAGTTCCTTTCCAAAGGAAATTTCATGCCAGCAGTTATTCCACATCACTACCTGTGACCTCCTCACCCCACCTCCATCTAATTACATTATCAGCTCTTCTAGGCCAGACCACTTCCTATTTTTATATTTGTAATTCTCAGTACAGCCTAGGGTCAGTTAAGGCTGATAGATGACAGTGATGTCTACTGGATACAAAGTCCTTTGCTTAGTATTGTGGGGAATACAGAGGTGAATCTGATTCTGTGCTCCAGAAGCTCATGTTCTAATATAAGAGTTAAGAATTTAGGCATGATGATGATGATGATGATGATGATGATGATGATATTGGTGGCCATATCAAGAGAATCAAGGAAATGGGAAAGGAACTATGTTCTGTCACGTTGGGAAGTATTGACAGTTGCCTTGGATAGACAACCCATTACATGAATATTTGCACATGGATAATTAGGAGTAAATTGTACTTGGTAGTAGATCTATAGAGTTGTCTTCACAGGCCAGGATTTCACATAAGGAAAATCTGTTGGTCAAATATTAGTTAAGCAATTGGTTATTTTTGTTAAAGTTTAATATTTTCTATCATTTAAAAATATTACATTTTATATCTATATTTTAAAAATTATTTTAAATTTAGACATACTATTCAATGTTAAGATTATAAGTTCCAAAGGCACCCAGGTGGCTCAGTCGGTTAAGCATCTGCTTTCAGCTCAGGTCATGATCCCAGGGTCTTGGGATCGAGACTCACGTCCAACTCCCTGGTCAGCTGGGCATCTGCTTCGCACTCTCCCTCCGCTTGCTGCTCCTCCCGCTTGTACTTTCTCTCTCTCTCTGTCAAATAAATAAATAAATAAAATCTTAAAAGATTATAAACCCCTAAGTATCACTCTGTTTAAGAAATAAAACATTAATGATACAGTTGAAGTCCTCTGGGTGCCTGTCTTTCATCCTAATCTCATTTCTATCAGAGAGAACTAATCTGGGACACTTTAATTTCTTAATTGTGCTTTCCCAGGTCACACTATAGTAAAAACTTGTACTAGGCCTTCCTGGAGGCGACTTGTGGTCACAAATTCTCAGAGCTTTTATTTAGCCCCTATTACCCAGGCCAAGATGGATTCTTAGTTTGTTTTCTTTTATCAGTGGGCAGATTTTTTTACAAGTCCACCCTTCTTTTGAGGGTGGGACCCTTCATGGGTTCTGGCTTTGTAATGAGTTGTCCATGCCAATTTTCTGCCATGTGTGGGCTGGAATCCTGCCTTATCTCCTGGGACTGATGGGGCCATTAGAATGTAAGCCCCCTGGTTACTTACCCTCTCCATTCCTGGCTCCCTTTCTCCCTCCACAGGGAGGCAGAAGCTTTGTTTTTTGTTTATTTCTGATTTCTAGCTCCTTGTTCATTTCTGGCCTCTGGTAATTTCCTTTTCTTTCTTACGAGCTTAGCTCTGCATTTAAAAGGATGCTTGTATTTTTTATTCAGGGTTTTTAAGTCTCCCATATTGTCAAAAATATAAGTGTCCATGTAGTCATAAAGTGGTCTACTTTATGACTCCCAAGAGGAACAAGTTTGTTTGCCATTGTACTTCTATCATTTACCAAGTTGGAGCCACCAGCTACATCAAGCACTTTCCCACTTTGCTGTTTTCTCTATCTAGAACACTATTTCCCAGAAATTGGCTTATGATATTTTAGGTTTCAGTTTAAATGGTTTTTCAACACAGAGGCTCTTGATGACCACTCTATCCAAAGTGGTCTATCAATGAGGTATCCTTATCCACTTATTTTACAATACATTCCCTTATTTCAAAGTATTTTCTCATTTTTTCTATTTATTCATTTAATATCATTTCCACCTTCCATAATAAGGTCTTTGAAAGCAGGCACTTGACTGTCTGATTTACTATGGTATAACATATATGCCTGGAACAGCAATTAGTACACAGAAGGTTTTCAGTAAATATTTATTATCTTGTTACTGAATGCATTCTTTCATTATGTATAGGTCACATAAGATTTAGCTATGGAAGATTTCATATTTTATTCTGTGTTTTAAAAAATCTTTTTGGAAGGTAGAATTTTGGAACAATTCTAGATTGTCAAGCAACCCAGCAACAAGACAAGCAAGTAGAATCACACTGAGTGAATGAATGAATGAATGAGTAAAAGAATTCTTATTTAAGTAAAGAATCCTGCCATATACTATTTTATGGTGGTTAATCTGCTTAATTTGGCGTCTTCCTTGTAAAAGTAATTTGGCACCATTGTAGATGATCAAGCACTAATAGCTATAGGGCAGAAACATTTGGCATCTTCTCAGAAAGTGAAGCTCTGAAGAGCAATGAAGTAGAAAATCTGTGAATGAAGGAGAAAACATTTCAGGTACATTAAACATGGAAGTCAAACATGAAAGAGAAAAAAAATAAAGGTCATGAGAAAGGGTTGAGAATCATTGACTTTCCAGTTTGTTAATTCATTCAATAGGCATTTTTGAGTACCTGTAATATGTGCCAGCCCTGGGGGTCAGCATGATAAAGACATGCATAGGCATTTATTTCAACATGATCTTACCCTTGAACCACAGTGGTTCCACCTAGACTGCATATTAGAATTGCCTGGCGACCTTAGAAAATCTTCATGCCCAGGCTGAATTTCAGATTAACTAAATCAGAATCAGAATTGGGTGGGGCCTGAGCATCAATATTTTTTATAGTTCCCCAGGGGATTTCACAGTGCAGCCAAAGTGAAGAGTTACTGCTCTACTCTACCACATTCTTACCAAATGATCATCTACCCTGAGCTTAGATGATTCTGTGCCTGAAGCTTCGAGAAGAGAGGGATTGCCATTTGCAATGACATGGACAGAACTAGAGGGTATTATGCTAAGCAAAATAGGTCAGTCAGAGAAAGACAAATACCATATGATTTCACTCATATGTGGCATTTAAGAAACAAAACAGATGAACATAGGGGAAGGGAAGGAAAAATAAAATAAGATGAAAACAGAGAGGGAGACAAACCATAAGAGATGCTGAACTTTAGGAAACAAACAAGGTTGCTGGAGAAGTGGGTGGGAGGATGGGGTAATTGGGTGATGGACATTAAAGAGGGTACCTGATGTAATGAACACTGGGTGTTATATTCAACTGATGAATCACTAAATTCTACCCCAGTAACTAATAATACAGTATATGTTAACTAAATTGAATTTAAATAAAGAATAGAAAAGGAAAATTAAGAAAAGAAAAGAGGCATTTTACCTATTTCTTTGCACTATTATGTTCCCAACATTGAGTACAGAGCCTGAGAAATGGCGAGCACTAAACAATTATTGATTGAATGAGTGGACATCTCAATGCACTCCAAAAGCAATATATGCAACATGGAGAGTACTGATCAAGAAAAAGACTTTCTGTATTATTAGAGAGGTATGTTGTCCTCAGTTCTGATTTCCATATAAAGGTAGTTTTCCCAAACATATCCCTGGACTCTCATCCCCATCTACTGAGGAGGCAGATCGTTTCTCTGATTGATACATTTGGGCAGAATAAATGCGAATGATTGATTCAGTCTTGACTTTCCTCCTCTTAGAGGTGAGAATTGGGAACACAGAAATATATGTTCCTCCTTTCTATGGGAGCACCGCCCTTGTAAGGAGGCCTCCCCATATGTTCTCTGGGACAAGAAATCTGCCTAATTCTGAAGTTAGCTTTCACACTAAGAGCATCCTTCCAGTTGAATTCCATCATTAATAAGGATAATACTTTGATCTTTATCTGCCATTCCTTCATTGTTGTTCTCAAAAACCTCAGGACTCAAGTAGGAAAGGAGGGTGCTATTTATTATAGGCCCTATCAAAATTTCAAATACTTACAATTAAACTGATCTGCCATTGAACACATCATAATCTCTGGTGTTCATGATATATTTTGGACATAAAAGAAAAAATGCACTTCCACCTGACAGCCTCTTGAATATTTAATGATATGGCTGCCATTCCCACCCCTCTTGAGCTTTTTTTTTTTTTTCTTTATGAAGGTATATTATTCCAGTTATTTCAGATCCTTCAATAACATTTTTTGGGGTGCCTCACAATCTAATCTCCTCATGAGGCATTTTGCTTTATGTCTATTCTTCAACTGTGATGCCCAGAAATTAATCCAAGTCTTCCTTCAATATATGGAAAGAGAAAGAAATTTTTATTTATTCTTGAGTAAGTTTGCTTTTTTAAAAAGCCAGATTGGAAAAACCAACTATGTACATCTCCATTTTTTTTGTGTCTGTATGTTTGTATGCTTGTTTATTTTCCTAAATAAAATGTAAAAGATCAAGCTATTGTCCTGTATAACCGATGATTCAAAAATGTTTATTCCATTGTAAATTGAAGGCATTCATTCAACTCAACTTGAAGAAATAAAAACATGAGAAATTTTATCAGATCAACATTCGCTTGAAACAGATTGAAACTAAAACTATAAAAATATGTTTGCAGGCTCTAGGGGCACCTGGGTGGCTCAGTCGGTTAAGCAGCTGCCTTCGGCTCAGGTCATGATCCCAGAGTCCTGGGATCGAGCCCCACATCGGGCTCCCTGCTCAGTGGAGAGCCTGCTTCTCCCTCTCCCTCTGCCTGCCCCTCTGCCTACTTGTGCTCTCTCTCTCTCTCTGTCAAATAAATAAATAAAATCTTTAAAAAAATATGTTTGCAGGCTCTTAATACTTTTTAAAGTAGATAAATGATAAATGACAGATAGATGATAGATAGGTAGATAGATGATAGATATACTTAGCTATGTTACCTCCAATGCTATCCATACATATCCTTCCATAAAAAATAAAATATAAATTTATCCAAGTAGAAATATAAGCAGGTCCAACTATATGAGATTAGTGAATAGAAGCAGAAGAATAAAATAACTCAAGATTTATCTTAGAAAGAATACAAAAACCAAAAACATGGGCAAATGCTTATAGCCTGCAGCAAAAGATCACAAACAGGTGAGTCTGTCTACTTACTTCATGAACACTTATCAGTGTGAGCCCACAGTTTTGACATTAGTGCCTGATTAGAATGAAAAAAGATTAACAGAGGCCAAAAAATAAATAAATAAATAAGGAGCTGATACTATACTATTATTTCATGAGTCATGGGGAAGAACTCAAGGAGGAAATATAGTGAAGTGGTGCAAACTAAATCTTCCTATTCATGTGTGTCCCTTTCTATACCTAAAGATGGCTGAGATTTGGCAAACAAAATTATCTTGCTGAAATATACAGCAATTTCCCAACACTGGAATTCAATATAGCCCAACAGAGTGACAAACTGTAGGCCCAGAGAGAAATATTGCTGAGTCCAGCCATGAAATTTCACACAGGAAAGGAATTCACATCTGTTGTTAAATGACAATAAACCAGAAAGATAGAAGATTGATTCAGGAGGCTCTGCAAATGTTATAGCTGTTAAAGTACATGGAGACTTAAAGGCATTCCCCTCTCTAAGTGTAGACATCAGGCTAGTAATCCATTCAGCAGGAAAACAAGCTAACAAGCAGTTTATGCTATCTGAATTGTGTTTTCTAAACATAAAGGGGTGAAGATTGTGGTGGTGGTTCACTTTGAAAGATTCAGAATCTGTTTCCATAAACATCTTTGAGTGCTCTGTGCCAGGACCTATGCAAGGTGTTTGACATCTCTTACCCTACTTGTTATTCACTGTGAGCAATTCTGAAAATATCTGCAAATAAGATGGTTCTTTTAAATGATGCAGGCAAGATAGAGAACACACATGTCATAGTAAGCATTAACATGAATAAAATATTACAGGTAATAATGAAATGAAACCCACATTAAACAAATATATGGTGAAACGTACTTTGGAATAATGATATAATTTTGAACCAATTAAAGTAAAAATGAAAGTAATGAACTAAATTTCTTTTCCCTCCTGCTTCTACATTCTCTTTATTTTTTTCCCACTTCTTTCTTGCCGATCTTCCAAGTTTCTGCCAAGGGTTTTTTTTTTTTTTTCCCAGAAAGCCCTTTGAAGGATAAGATCCTAGCATCCAATAATAGATTAGTTATGAGAAGGAAAATACGCAATAGATAACGTATCAAGTTCACTCCTGAGTCGATAAAGTAAACTTCTCTACCTTTCAGAAAAGAGCAGGAATGATAGACCAAGAACTCATGAGGAAGCAGGGAGAAAACAGAAAGGCAGGAGGAAACAAATATCTCATGCTTGCTTTGTTCTTTTCCATAGTGCTGTGTGCCTGTCTCATTATTTCTTTCCTTTTAAAACCTTATATTCTTCCCAATTCTCTTAATTTGTTAAAGTAGAAGCTCTTCATAGACTCAACTTACCTGATGTATAGAAATTGCAAAGACATACCTTTATAGTTACAGTTGCAACACATAACTATGCAAATATATCTTCTCTATCACTTATTCTGAAGTGCCTAAAATTAAAACCAATAAAAGAGGTCATCTATATAGTAAAATATTAGGTAGTTATTAATTAAAATAAAAACATATACTCTTGCCACATGAGCACAATACATTGTCAAGGTAAAAATACAGATACAAAACAGTATGTAAAATATGATCTTATTTTTATGCATATGTTTTTTTATTTAAGTGTGTAATTTTTATAACTAAAAATAATTGGGAAGGATATACATGAAAATGCAGTGGTTATATCTGAGTGGTAGGTGTCTGGACAATTTAAATTTTCTTCCTAATACTTTTCTGAATTATTCAGGGTTTTATTAAGGTTTATGACATATACGTTTTGAAACACAAAAAATTGGACAAAATCAGAAGTAAGTGGCTGAGCTGGGACTTGAACTCAGGCATGCTGTTCTGAAGCCCCTGGTATATTCAATTATAATACAGGTGCCTCCAGGGCACCTGGGTGGCTCAGTTGGTTAGGCGACTGCCTTCGGCTCAGGTCGTGATCCTGGAGTTCCTGGATCGAGTCCCGCATCGGGCTCCCTGCTCGGCAGGGAGTCTGCTCCTCCCTCTGACCCCCCCCCCTCATGTGCTCTCTCTCATTCTCTCTCAAATAAATAAATAAAATCTTAAAAAAAAAAATACAGGTGCCTCCAATCTAACCACAAACATGATAAGGAGGAAAAAAAACCAAATGTAACAACAATAGAAGGCTGGAGAAAGAAGGGATAGAAATGAGGAAATGAAGGAAAGAAGTCTAACAACAGAAACCAAAAATAAATTCTTAGTCTTTTGCAAGTCTCTCTTTTGTTATTGTAGCTAGCCAAAAATAAAAGTAATGCCCAAACTGAGATAATAGATTTATTATTTTTTATCTCTTTATCTATTTACCTATCTATTATTTATTACAATTATCTAGTAAGGACAGCTATTACTTATGCACTGTCTAAATTGTTACAAAACATGCCTCTGTGGTATAATATGATGAGATGATGCAAACATAGAGGTGTGTGTGTGTGTGTGTGTGTTTAACATACAGGAAAGCACGTATAGCTAGAGTAGTTATCAGAAAAGAAATATCACAGATTATCCTGAAATAAATACTTTTTGCTCACATCTCTGAAAACAATCTTTAAATACATTTCATACACACATTTTCTTTCCTTCAGAATCAGAGAGAACAGACTCACACCAAGGGTATTATACCAGACTTCCTGAATATATATATTTTTCCCCTAAAATGATTTTTATACAGATTAAATTTTTTTAAAGATTTTATTTATTTGTCAGAGAGAGAGAGTGCACAAGCAGGGGGAGTGGCAGGCAAAGGGAGAAGCAGGCTCCCTGCTGAACAAGGGACTCACTACCAGGGCCCTGGAATCATGACCTGAGCCAAAGACAGACACATAACCAATTGAGCCATCCTAATTCTTATACAGACTAAAGTCAGAGATCAACAGAGCAAAATGTATCCGTATAGATTTTGAAGATAGTCACAACTTGGAAAAGTTATTAAAATGTATTAAATATTTCTAGTGTGGCTTTTAAAAATGGAGTTAAATTTACTTGTACACATACAATGGTATTAAAATGATCACAAACCACTTCCGTTTTCCTTCCTACACATGTATTTGTTCTATGATGTCTTCAGGTCTATTTTCTTTCCAGTCATCCTCAGATGCTCCTACATTATACTTCCTAAGCTGTTTCAAGTCAGAGCCCATGGAACTGTTCAGTGGAGCTCTATTTCCCTGTTGGCAAAATGTGCTTGGCTTCAACAATTTCAAAAGGTTGTCAACTAAAGGGAGGCCAACTAATATCTTTTGGTTAGAACATGAAATTCTCAGTGTTATTATAACAAAAATATGTATCTTCCTTCTAATACAAGGAATTATAGATTATAATAGAATTCTATTCAGCAAGTAGCTTATTGAGTATCAATAACTATATGGTGAGTAAAAACACAAAGCCGTTTTTAATGTAACTGGAATATAGCAAATCTAGAATCTAAAGATAATTTTATTATTTTATTATTAGATAATTTAATTTTCCAAGTTTTTACCTATTTTTTTTTTAAGATTTTATTTATTTATTTGACAGAGAGAGACACAGTGAGAGAGGGAACAGAAGCAGGGGGAGTGGGAGAGGGAGAAGCAGGCTTCCCCGTGGAGCAGGGAGCCCGATGTGGGGCTCGATCCCAGGACCCTGGGATCATGACCTGAGCCGAAGGCAGACGCTTACCGACTGAGCCACCCAGGCGCCCCAAGTTTTTACCTATTGGTATGTCAATTTTGACCAGATAAATAACATGTAGATGTGTAACATCTCCAAGCCAGGTGTTCAAAAGAAGCTATATGAGATATTCAGGAAGACTTTATTAGAAAAGTGGGTACTTTTTACATCTTCATTACTTAATTCTCATTTTTATAATATTTTATAAAGTTTAGAATATACTCACATATATCTTAGATATGCATTATATATTTATATTTACAAGAATATCAATATATTTGGGTTGTGTGTTCAAGCGTGTTCAAGTATGTAAACCATTGCTCTAAGAAATAAGACCCATGCACAGAAGAAGAAAAGAAATAGTTTAGCCACACTGGTCCAATAGGCTTCAAGTAGTAGAAAAATTATTTGGGAAATGAAACAAAAAAGTCACCTGAAAGAAAAGCTCTATCAATGCAGGACAGAAATTTTCCCAAAATAGCTGAATGAAGGAAATGGTAAATTACAATACTAATAAAACTTTTAAAATTCAGGCTAGGCAGTCAGCAAGCTAACTGATTGGCCTACTTCTCTATTTAGAGCAGTTCAAAATCCTTCATCTAATAGAAATAGAATTGTAAGAAAACTGGTTACAGATTTTTGAAAAGGAAGTTACAATATGTTTGGTTAATTGTTTTGCTTTGCTGCATTGGCTAAGAAATCACTATAGACACTGCAACAAATTTTAAAATTCCAGGAAGGTCCTTGTAGACATTAATACTACCTCACAATTATGGCTGTGTTCAATGGTGTCCCCCCTCCACTTGCCTAAAAGAGTAACTATCTCTCCAAAAGGCAAATTTCATATGAGAAAAGTAGAGGATGCAGTGGGGAAAGGGGTTGTGGGGTTGGGGGTGGGGGAAGCAACATCCTGCAAGAACAACCAGATTAAGCAGGAATGTCACTTTGATCATATTAAGAGGCTAGAGAAGAAAGGAAGAGGACCAGGGTCATTGTGAAGTGGGCTTTGGGCATCAGGAAACTAAGGATGGGTTTTCACTTCCAAGTCAAATAATCCAGGAAATAGCAAAATCAGAAAAGGCAGAAAGTTTGCTTGTGAAGTATAAAGTCCTACAGATGGAGAATGCTAAGGCAGACCAGCTAACTGGTCAAGGACCTAGCAAGATTGAAGGGCCAGTCACTCTATTAGAAATATAGATGTAAAATATTTCATTAGAAACCCAGGCATTAACAGCATCTGGAAACGCTCCAATATAGAAGGGATGCACCAAACTGACTGGCCTTGGTGAAGCTGAAAAGTCAAATTCTACACTCACATGCTGGCATGCATTTTCTCTTTAAGTCAATGTCTTAGGCTTTAACAGCTGAAACCAAGTCATTTTAAAAATACAATAAAAGCTGGAGCTATAAAGACTGTGGAAACTTACTTAACAGCATGAGCTAAAGATAACCAGGAATTTGCCACTGGGAACTATTTAATGCTTTTGATGGAGCTGCAGCATATAGGGCCTAAGGTAATTGATGTACAAAAAGAACAAGCTAATAAATACTAGTTCTAGAATTTCTATGATTTAAGGGGGATGGGAGTGTTAAGTTGATGGATAAGTCCCACAATGCTTTTCTTTTATAAGGTCTGCTAAGCCTAGTTGGCAATCATATTTCAAATCCATTCATAAGGTCCCTATAGAAGAATAAAAAGCAAGTGTCATGTGTCTGGATACTCACCAAAAAATAGAACAAAGGTTGTGTATACATGCTCAACATTAAGAAATGTGTTAAACTAAAATTCTGGTGAATCCATTTAGCATAGTTTTTCCTTCCCACAAAGGTAGACTGTTTCTAACCTGAAGCTTTAAAATGGCCTTTAATAAATTCTAATTAATAGAAACTGAATAACAAAGGGGAGGCCCTTGGACAGGGAATAGGGAAATAAAGATGGAAGCTCCTAATCTTTCTGGACCCTGTTTTTTCTTATTTTGTTTTTTGTGTTAGTTTATTTTTTTATTTATTTTAATTTGATTACTATTATTTTTTTTAACGAGGAAGTTAAGATAGGTTTGAACATGTTATAATCCTGAAATTGAGGGCATAAACTCACTAACAGAAAACCACCCCTAAATCAGATCAGCACTGCACTGGTTAGCTATTTCTACATAACAAACTACCTTAAAACTCAGTGGCTTAAAGCAATAACCCTTTATTATTTCTGATTCTAGAAGTCAGCAAGGATGTGCTGCTGATCTGAGCTGGGTGCAGCGCATCACGGCTGGGCTGCTTGTGTTTGCAGTCAGGTGGCAGGTCAGCTGGAGACTGGGGCCTCCAGGATGGTTTTTCACATTCCAGAGGCTGTCTCAGGCTGTATCTCAGCATGGTGGCAAGTTCAGTGAGAAAACTAGAGTGGGAGGCTCAATGTCTCTTGAAGCTTAGACTGGGAACTGGCCCATCATGACTTCTGCCACATTTTATGGATCAAAGAAAGTCAAGGTCTTGACTCAATCTGGACTTAAATCATAACTGAGATTCAGAGGTAGAAGAAATGAGTCCCTGTGGGAGTGGCAGTAAAGTCTTTAACAGGAGATGTGGATACAGGGAGGGTGGAAAATGGAAGCATTTTTGCAATCAATCTACTAAAGAAACAATGAAGACCTGTAAACCTAGTCTATATATTATTATATTAGCATTTTATAACAAGACATTCTCTTGTCTTAAACTTATCTAGGCACAATGGGCAGCTAATGATTAAAGACATAATTAATCATTACCGACCTATATTGCTTGGATTTGAGACTTGGCTTTAAAATTTAGTATCTGTATAATCTTGGGAAAATGTCTTTTCTCCCAGTGCCTAAATAGTCTCATCTATACAATAGGAATGATAACAGTACCTTCATCAAAATGTTGGTGGGAGGATTAACTAATGTCTAGAACCTGGCACACAGTTATTTAATAAATGTATGGTATTTTGTCATTAATGTTGATAGGAAAATATTAACAGAGATACAAACTACAAGAATGGGGAAGTCCAGTGGATTTGTAGCAGGGCTTGCAAGTGATCAGGCTAAGCATCAATAATTTGTGAAGTAAAATATAGTATCAGGCACATACGTACTATGTAGCGGTTTTAAGTATCTCTAAATTATTTTACTGGAATCTCATTGAATTCTTCTAACAATAAATCAGCAAAGTATATAAATGCTCTGTACTTACTTCACTTAAAAAAATGGGATTCTGAATTCATTTTAGTGCATTTTAAAGAAAGGCTTTTATCAAAGCAATCTATAAGTATAGCAGCACTTTCCAGACAGGACCAGAGGGAAATATTCTAAATCAGGTCTTTCATGGAATCAGAGAGAAATGTTCCTTTTCCTTCTTTCCCCAAATCTCACTTTCAGTTCTTTCACCCAATACCCAGTAAAGCCATAAAGGAACCAGATCAAAAGTCCTGCAATCTCAAGTTCATGTATTATAAAAAGAACATATTCTCCCCATCGGTAGAAAAAGGAGGCAAAGCCAGCCTTCTAACTATAGATCACAGCTAAAGAGTATGTATCAAGCACCTATCACTTGAAAGAAGGATGGCAGAGCTTCTCTGAGATGAGAATAAAGGAGAAATCTGGAAAAAGAAGAATGCCAACTCACCAGAGAAACCAATTATGCTTCCAAACAGCCAAAACATAAGCTTATGCCTGTGTGCCCAGGGCTTAAAAGAAATCAGAGAGTCTTGAAAGAAAATCAGACTTTGGATCTAAAGGAAATCATCTTCTTTGTATATCCTGTGCGCAGTTTTTTGTTTTTTTTTTTTTAAATCTCAATAGAATTTGCATGAACCATTTCAATTCATTCTCCTTGAACAGATACAGCATATTTACCAGCATGCTGACATTTTAGTGGAAGAAGAGGAATTTGATATATGCCTTTTGGTCTCCTTCAGTAGAACAGACCACTGTCACAAACTTTGCTTTTGAGCTTCAGGGAGAAAGAAGTTAATACTTATTGAGCACTTGATATGCTCAAGAAACTGCCAAATGTTTTCACATATGGTCTGTCACTTAACTTTCACCACTATCCTACAAGGTATTAACCCCATTTTACAGATGAGAAGGCAATCACAAAAGAGCATATGACTTGGCCAGAGTCATGGAGCAAGCATTCTCCTGGAGCCAAACCATACTGAGTGCTTGCCAATTTTTATAAAGATAGCAAGCATGCAGGTCACCTCTTCCATCTCCATCTTTTATCCCTCTTTTGGGATACTTCCTGAAAACAGCTATATTTCACCTCTACTGCATCTATGTTCATTCATACTGCACAAATGCCCCAGACAAAGAGATTTAGCAAAATTCTCAAATCAATTACCAAAATGCTCTCCCACCCCCACACACAAAAGCTCACAAAAAAGTACATGCACACATGCATGCACATACTGAATGAAATTCAGAAGTTGGGAGGCAAAGGGAGGTAAAAATGAAGATCTATGCATGACAGATTTGAATATAAATAAAACTTAACTTACATCTTTTGTGTTCATCACTGTTTGTCAGAGACCTATTTTCTTTTTTTATTATTATTATGTTATGTTAATCACCATACATTACATCATTAGTTTTTGATGTAGTGTTCCATGATTCATTGTTTGTGTATAACACCCAGTGCTCCATGCAGAACATGCCCTCTTTAATACCCATCACCAGGCTAACCCATCCTCCCATCCCCCTCCCCTCCAGAACCCTCAGTTTGTTTTTCAGAGTCCATCGTGTCAGAGACCTATCTTCAATGATTAGTTTACTGTCTTGTAGGGGGAAGGCCTATGAAAGGCAAGCATGAAAGGCCAAAATGAGCCTTGTTTTTCCTTCAATTGCAGGGATAGACAGTGAACCAATTAAAACGAATTGCTAGCATATAAATCTCAAATGGAGATTAGCCCATGGATTTTAAATTTCCTTTAAGACATAGATACCTTATAAATGAGTTTTATGTACTTCTATCCTTTAAGGAAATTCAGGTGGTTAAATTCTGATTGCCAGATTTGCAACTCTGGAATTGAAGCCTCTGTAGAGAAACAGTCCTTAGGTAACTAATAGATTATGAGATGGGCAAATGTGGGCAACAGGTGGATCCAAATGCAACCTTGTATTCACTATTGTATAGATGAGACTGTTATTTCTCCAAAAAGTTCTGGGAAGCCTCTAAGCCTCATGAGCAGGATCTACGCATTAGGCATGGGGCTAAATGTCCAACATAGGTTATCTCATTTAATTTGGTTCTGTGTTTTATGCTCATGTTCACAAGGAGCTAAGCAAGAGGGTGGTTTGGAAAGGCAGGTGTGCTGGTATTTGCCTGTTTGAACTCAAAAACTGAGTTGAGAGCAAAGCAGAGTGGTGCTTATGGTAGTTGAGAAGAGCTCTGTGAGCTAATGTCATGGTCTGAGTCAATACAGACACTTGAGAGAATAGATGCTCTGTGGCCTTGTCTCTGGGTAACTCATTTTTATTCATAGAAAAAGAAAGAAGCCATAGGCTGCAGAAGTAGAGGTTATAGCTGAAGTCCAGTAACATACTTACAGTTCAAGTTTGATTTCTTATTTCCCTGAACAGGGAGTAAAGAATACCAACATTGGTTGGTCTAAAAACTAACTGAAACTACTTACTGAAGTGAAGATTGGAAATCAGAGCAAATGTTTTTAAAGAAAGAATCATGAAGAGAACCTGCCTGGTGAGGGAAACTTTGTTTCTTACAGGACAAAGGCCTAGGCCAGTGTAAGTCTCCAACTCTTGATTCTCTAGCCCCTTGGCCAGCTTTCTCTCCTGTTACCCAAAAGATCAGATATCTCTGGTAGAGTTTGTTTGGCAACAATCTGTTTTGGGAGGAAATTCAGATTCGCTGCCAAGGTATACCCAGGAAGACATGGCCACTGAGCTCATTCTGCCAAGCAAACAAAGCTGTAGCTCAAACACCACTGTGACTCTCTCAGACCTCCTCGGTGATGGATAAAAGCCTCATAAGCTAAATATTAGGTTTTTCCCAATCAGTCAGCATTTGACTCACATTAGCAAAGACTTCTCACAGTTCAATGATATGCTTGTTGATCGGGAAAGAAGAATCTGTATTTATTTAATGGCTGGTTTGTTCAGCTGGTATTATTTCAAGAGGATTTCATTTTTGTATTGCATGAACTGCAAGCAATGGCTCTCTGACACATTTCTTTTCAATCCTGTTCAGTGCTAGTGGGAGATATCAAACGGACAGGTTTGGAGAGCAAACAGGAGCTCTCGCGGTAGAGTGAAGTTGCAGATATCCCCTCGGTTTATGGCCTCCAGAGCTGCCAGGTGCCCCTGGTGTTACCTGTGGAGAGAAAAATGTGAATGCATGTCAGTTGTGCTACAAGTTGAATGAGTGTACTTATTTTGGAGGAGGAAATTCTTGGGGCTTACCAGATTGCCAAGGAATCTTAGATTCATCTCCATCCTTTGTTTTACAAAGGATATTATAAAGATATTTTCTGTGCCAAACACTCTTTTATTTTCTTTCCATTTTTCTAAATCCTGGCAATCCTTTAAGGACTCGATTCTATTTTACCCCCTCTCAGTGAAAACTTTCCTCAGTGCTCCAACCCACAGCAGTTGCCTTTTCTTCCAAACTCCTCTGGCTCTAAGAGGAAAAATATAATAGTGATTAAATCATGGTGTAGGCCTGAGTTCAGCTGTGATTCATACTGGCCGTGTGGTGTTGGAGGTTACCTCTTACCTCTGATTCCTGATTTCCTCACCTATAATTCTAGTCCAATTATATTTTACCTCATTGAACAGTTACAAAGATTAAATTAAAAGTGTCATGGGTAAAGACCTGACTCATAAACTCTCAAGCAATTTATCATATCCCCTTTAACCTTGTTATTTACTATATATTTCGTATGTTCTTTATCTTAAGGAGATTCTTAGCTCCATCAAGATCATGTGTCTTGGGGCGCCTGGGTGGCTCCGTCCGTGAAGCATCTGCCTTCAGCTTGGGTCCTGATCCCAGGGTCCTGGGATCGAGCCCCGCATCGGGCTCCCTGCTCAGTGGGAAGCCTGCTTCTCCCTCTCCCACTCCCCCTGCTTGTGTTCCCTCTCTCGCTGTGTCTCTCTCTGTCAAATAAATAAATAAAATCTTAAAAAAAAAAAAGATCATGTGTCTTATTCACTTGTGTTTATATCCTCTACCACCTATTTTGGTGTTTTTCAAATCTCAGCTGCCCAGGCAGTGTAGACTGATGGCTTGATGTTTTAATCAATGGAAATGGCCTTAGCAGAAAAAACAAAACAGAACAGAGCTATATCCTAGAGACAGATGTATCCTATAAGCATATGCACTCTCATTTTGGTTAGTGTGTGTGACTATGGTGTGTACATAGAGTGGAAAAGCAGTTTAAATGGCTTTTGTCACAACTGTGGCAGAAGGGGAAAGGGAAGGTTTCTAAAGTGAAGAAAAGGAAAATGCTGTAGATGAAAGGGTCTAGTATGTCTTGAAGAAGTAGTTTCAATACAGATTTTTCTGGTTCATTCAAATCAATGTAAGCGAGACAAATAAGCCCTCCCAACAGGCTCAAGGTAAAAACCTGGGGACTTCCCGGAATATAAGGGGGAGTGGAGACCAGCATGTTCTTTCATATTTGAGTAACTAGTGTCAGAGACCAGAGGAGAGATGGTTCTGCTAGAGTGAAGCTGTAAGAGTGTGTGGCAAGCAGTAGTAATTCATTACCATGGTGATTACAAGACAAGCAAGTTGCAAGGAATGAGACACTTGACCCATGAGAGTGGCTAAGCTAAGATCTCTTTGTTATATCTAGGAATGTGACTAGCAAAAACACAGTCATGTGACTGTTCAGTGAAGCATCCTAGATTGGACACAGGATATTTGTTTAACTGGTACTGAAACATGGCCAACCTCATACTTGGGCAACTCGGTCTTATCTTGAGCTCCTTATGGCTTTTTCATTTGTACTTTGTACATCCACAGCCAATGCCTCTCCCTGCTGTCTTCTAGAGTGCTCCCTCTCTTGTGGAATGGTTGAATCACATCGACTCCTTCCACAAGCAATGCTTTGTGCACCTAATAGGAGCCAAGGATTATGTTAAGTAATAGAGTTGCATAGATAAAATACATAGTCCCTGCTCTCAGGAAACAGTTCAGTCTACCAGGCAAGGCAGACAAGAAGAATCAATTACAAGCAGTATGATAAAATGCAACAACAGCACTATACATGACACACTGTGGGAGCAAGAACACCTAATCCACACAGCTGCAGGGAAGAGAGCTCAGAGAAGCCTCTTCAAACAATACCCTCTAAAAGGAGTTGGATAAGATGAGGTGGTGGTGGCCAAGGAAGGCAGAAAGAAAAGCATTCTACATAGGGACTATACATACCAATCCAGGAAGGTGTGAGGGCACACTCCAGTCTGAAATTCACTGCATACATTTTTACGGTTACTCCCATAAGAAGACTCTCAGGATTGGATATTCTGAGGCTGTTTGTTTAAAGATACACATTACCAAATCCCTTTCTAGAAGAACACGCCCTTTTACACCCCCACCCACAATGTATGAAGGAGTCTGCCTCTATACCTCAAATGTGGTACTTTAGATGTGGCATTATCTCTAACTGGAACACATGAGAAATCTGGACTCTTTCATTTTCTCCTCCCTGTGAAAAAAGATTAAAGCTGAGCAGAAAAGCAGCCCTAGATGCTATCCAAAATGGCTGGGAAAATATGTGGTAGATAGAAGCAAACTGTCCACTGAAAATAGAAAAATACAATATTCACATTAAAAAAAAATTAGTTGCCATCTGTCCCTTCAACAATAAACTAAAAGATACACAAAGTGATAGTTAAAATTGCTATTTTTATTTGGTGGCTAGTTTGATTTTCTTTATGATAATGTCTAAATAATGGGAAAACAGAGAAATGCTAAACATCAGCATTTCCGCAGCAGCCAAAATGTCCAGTTAAGACCCTCTGCAAAGCAAAACAGTATACTAGGTGGATCTGACATTTACAGAGGGTTTTCATTCCCATCATTAGATGGATGACTCCAACACAATGACAATAAGTCCTTATCTCCCAATCATATTTTAATAGAACAAATTTGCTAGACTCATGAACATGAATAGACTCTTGGCAGTGCAGGTTATTTTAATGGACACATCACTTTAAGCTAAACCTTCTCCATCTGCTCAGCTCTCTAATTACCAATGCATAAAGTACATAATTCACAATTACATCATAAAAATAAGATCTACATTATATCAACTCATGTCAGAGCTTTTCAATCCATGCTATTTGGCATCTGTTGCAGTATTAATATTTGCTCCCTTCCAACAAATCAGAGAAAAGCACACCACTTTCTCAATTAGGAAATTCTGAAAAAAATTACATGTTTGCAAGAGAAAAGGGAATTCTCTATCATACCATTTCCTTTTATAATTTTGCCATATTGTTTGATATTGCTTACTTGTACTATAATCAGGGAGTCCTGCAGAGTCTAATCCCTTTCTGAGTTGGGTCCTCACAACTTTCCTTAAAGAGACTAGAAACTAATTTATTTATTTATTTATTTTTATTCTTATGTTAATCCCCATACATTACATCATTAGTTTTAGATGAAGTGTTCCATGATTCATTCTTTGTGCATAACACACAGTGCTCCATGCAGAATGTGCCCTCCTCAATACCCACCACCAGGCTAACCCATCCTCCCACCCCCCTCCCCTCTAGAACCCTCAGTTTGTTTTTCAGAGTCCATTGTCTCTCATGGTTCGACTACCCCTCTGATTTCCCCTGCTTCATTCTTCCCTTCCCGCTATCTTCTTCTTCTTCTTCTTCTTTTTTTTTCTTAACATATATTGCATTATTTGTTTCAGAGGTACAGATCTGAGATTCAACAGTCTTGCAAAATTCACAGCACTTACCAGAAAACATACCCTCCCCAGTGTCTATCACCCAGTCACCCCATCCCTCCCACCCCACTCCCCACTCCATCAACCCTCAGTTTGTTTCCTGCAATTAAGAATTCCTCATATCAGTGAGATCATATGATACATGTCTTTCTCTGTTTGACTTATTTCACTCAACATAATACCCTCCAGTTCCATCCACGTCGTTGCAAATGGCAAGATCTCATTCCTTTTGATGGCTGCATAATATTCCATTGTATATATATACCACTTCTTCTTTATCCATTCATCTGTCGATGGACATCTTGGCTCTTTCCACAGTTTGGCTATTGTGGACATTGCTGCTATAAACATCGGGGTGCACGTACACTTTTGGATCCCTACTTTTGTATCTTTGGGGTAAATGCCCAGTAGTGCAATTGCTGGATCATACGGTAGCTCTATTTTCAACTTTTTGAGGAACCTCCATACAGTTTTCCAGAGTGGCTGCACCAGCTTGCATTCCCACCAACAGTGTAGGAGGGTTCCCCTTTTTCCACATCCCCGCCAACATCTGTCCTTTCCTGACTTGTTAATTTTAGCCATTGTGACTGGTGTGAGGTGGTATCTCATTGAGGTTTTGATTTGGATGTCCCTGATGCCGAGAGATATTGAGCACTTTTTCATGTGTCTGTTGGCCATTTGGATGTCTTCTTTGGAAAAATGTCTGTTCATGTCTTCTGCCCATTTCTTCATTGGATTCTTTGTTCTTTGGGTGTTGAGTTTGATGAGTTCTTTATAGATTTTGGATACTAGCCCTTTATCTGATATGTCACTTGCAAATATCTTCTCCCATTCTGTCGGTTGTCTTTTGGTTTTGTTGACTGTTTCCTTGGCTTTGCAAAAGCTTTGTATCTTGATGAAGTCCCAATAGTTCATTTTTGCCCTTGCTTCCCTTGCCTTTGGTGATGTTTCTAGGAAGAAGTTGCTGAGGCTGAGGTCAAAGAGGTTGCTGCCTGTGTTCTCCTTAGGATGTTGATGGACTCCTGTCTCACATTGAGGTCTTTCAACCATTTGGAGTCTATTTTTGTGTGTGGTGTAAGGAAATGGTCCAGTTTCAATCTTCTGCATGTGGCTATCCAATTTTCCCAACACCATTTGTTGAAGAGACTGTCTTTTTTCCATGGGACATTCTTTCCTGCTTTGTCAAAGATGAGTTGACCATAGAGTTGAGGGTCCATTTCTGGGCTCTCTATTCTGTTCCATTGAGGTATCTGTCTGTTTTTGTGCCAGTACCATGCTGTCTTGATGATGACAGCTTTGTAATAGAGCTGGAAGTCCGGAATTGTGATGCCACTGGCTTTGCTTTTCTTTTTCAACATTCCTCTGGCTATGCGGGGTCTTTTCTGGTTCCATACAAATTTTAGGATTATTTGTTCCATTTCTTTGAAAAAAGTGGATGGTATTTTGATGGGGATAGCATTGAATGTGTAGATTGCTCTAGGTAGCATTGACATCTTCACAATATTTGTTCTTCCAATCCATGAGCATGGAACGTTTTTCCATTTCTTTGTGTCTTCCTCAATTTCTTTCATGAGTATTTTATAGTTTTCTGAGTACAGATCCTTTGTCTCTTTGGTTAGATTTATTCCTAGGTATCTGATGGTTTTGGGTGCAATTGTAAATGGGATCGACTCCTTAATTTCTCTTTCTTCTGTCTTGTTGTTGGTGTATAGGAATGCCACTGACTTCTGTGCATTGATTTTATATCCTGCCACTTGACTGAATTCCTGTATGAGTTCTAGCAGTTTTGGGGTGGAGTCTTTGGGGATGATACATAAAGTATCATATCATCTGCAAAGAGTGAGAGTTTGACTTCTTCTTTGCCATTTTGGATGCCTTTGATTTCTTTTTGTTGTCTGATTGCTGTGGTTAGGACTTCCAATACTATGTTAAATAGCAGTGGTGATACTGGACATCCCTGCCACGTTTCTGACCTTAGGGGGAAAGCTCTCAGTTTTTCCCCATTGAGAATGATATTTGCTGTAGGTTTTTCATAGATGGCTTTTATGATATTGAGGTATGTACCCTCTATGCCTATACTATGAAGAGTTTTGATCAAGAAAGGATGCTGTACTTTGTCAAAAGCTTTTTCTGCATCTATTGAGAGGATCATATGATTCTTGTTCTTTCTTTTGTTAATGTATTGTATCACGTTGATTGATTTGCGGATGTTGAACCAACCTTGCAGCCCAGGAATAAATCCCACTTGGTCGTGGTGAATAATCCTTTTAATGTACTGTTGGATCCTGTTGGCTAGTATTTTGGTGAGAATTTTTGTATCCATGTTCATCAGGGATATTGGTCTGTAATTCTCCTTTTTGATGGGGTCTTTGTCTGGTTTTGGGATCAAGGTAATGCTGGCCTCATAAAATGAGATTGGAAGTTTTCCTTCCATTACTAATTTTTGGAACAGTTTCAGAAGAATAGGTATTAATTCTTCTTGAAATGTTTGGTAGAATTCCCCTGGGAAACCATCTGGCTCTGGGCTTTTGTTTTTTGGGAGATTTTTGATGACTGCTTCAATTTCCTTAGTGGTTAAAAGTCTGTTCAGGTTTTCTATTTCTTCCTGGTTCAGTTTTGGTAGTTGATACATCTCTAGGAATGCATCCATTTCTTCCAGGTTATCGAATTTGCTGGCATAGAGTTGCTCATAATATGTTCTTAGAATTGTTTGTATTTCTTTGTTGTTGGTTGTGATCTCTCCTCTTTCATTCATGATTTTGTTGATTTGGGTCATTTCTCTTTTCTTTTTGAGAAGTCTGACCAGGGGTTTATCAATCTTGTTAATTCTTTCAAAGAACCAGCTCCTAGTTTCGTTGATCTGTTCTACCATTCTTTTCGTTTCTATTTCATTGATTTCTGCTCTGATCTTTATTATTTCTCTTCTCCTGCTGGGTTTAGGCTTTATTTGCTGTTCTTTCTCCAGCTCCTGTAGGTGGAGGGTTAGGTTGTGTACTTGAGACCTTTCTTGTTTCTTGAGAAAGGCTTGTATTGCTATATAATTTCCTCTTAGGACTGCCTTTGCTGCATCCCAAAGATTTTGAATAGTTGTGCTTTCATTTTCATTGGTTTCCATGTATTTTTTTAATTCTTCTTTATTTTCCTGGTTGACCCATTCATTCTTCAGTAGGATGCTCTTTAGCCTCCATGTATTTGAGTTCTTTCTAACTTTCCTCTCGTGATTGAGTTCTAGTTTCAAAGCATTGTGGTCTGAAAATAGGCAGGGAATGATCCCAATCTTTTGGTACCGGTTGAGACCTGATATATGACCTAGGATGTGATCGATTCTGGAGAATGTTCCATGGGCACTACAGAAGAATGTGTATTCCGTTGCTTTCGCGTGGAATGTTCTGAATATGTCTGTGAAGTCCATTTGGTCCAGTGTGTCATTTAAAGTCTTTATTTCCTTGTTGATCTTTTGCTTAGACAATCTGTCCATTTCAGTGAGGGGGGTGTTAAAGTCCCCCACTATTATTGTATAGTTGTCAATGTGTTTTTTTGCTTTTGTTATTAATTGCCTTATATAATTGGCTGCTCCCATGTTAGGGGCATAGATACTTAAAATTGTTGGATCTTCTTGTTGGATAGATCCTTTAAGTAGGATATAATGTCCTTCCTCATCTCTTATTACAGTCTTTGGTTTAAAATCTAATTTGTCTGATATAAGGATTGCCACCCCAGCTTTCTTTTGGTGTCCATTAGCATGGTAAATTGTTTTCCACCCCCTCACTTTCAATCTGGGGGTGTCTTTGGTTCTAAAATGAGTCTCTTGCAGACAGCATATTGATGGGTCTTGTTTTTTAATCCAGTCTGATAGCCTGTGTCTTTTGTTTGGGGCATTGAGCCCATTTACATTCAGGGTTAACTATTGAAAGATAGGAATTTAGTGCCATTGTATTGCCTGTAAGGTGACTGTTACCGTATATTGTCCGTGTTCCTTTCTGGTCTATCTTGCTTTTAGGGTCTCTGTTTGCTTAGAGGACCCCTTTCAAGATTTCTTGTAGGGCTGGTTTCGTGTTTGCAAATTCCTTTAGTTTTTGTTTGTCCTGGAAGCTTTTTATCTCTCCTTCTATTTTCAGTGACAGCCTAGCTGGATAGAGTATTCTTGGCTGCATATTTTTCTCATTTAGTGCTCTGAATATATCCTGCCAGTCCTTTCTGGCCTGCCAGGTCTCTGTGGATAGGTCTGTTGCCAAACTAATGTTTCTACCATTGTAGGTTACAGATCTCTTCTCCTGAGCTGCTTTCAGGATTTTCTCTTTGTCTATGAGACTCATAAGTTTTACTATTAGATGTCGGGGTGTTGACCTATTTTTATTGATTTTGAGAGGGGTTCTCTGTGCTTCCTGGATTTTGATGCCTGTTTCCTTCCCCGAATTAGGGAAGTTCTCTGCTATAATTTGCTCCATTATACCTTCTGCCCCCCTCTCTCTTTCTTCTTCTTCTGGAATCCCAATTATTCTAATGTTGTTTTGTCTTATGGTATCGCTTCTCTCTCGAATTCTGCCCTCGTGATCCAGTAGTTGTTTATCTCTCTTTTTCTCAGCCTCTTTATTTTCCATCATTTGGTCTTTTATATTACTGATTCTCTCTTCTGCCTCATTTATCCTTGCAGTTAGCGCCCCCATTTTTTATTGCACCTCATTAATAGCCTTTTTGATTTCAACTTGGTTAGATTTTAGTTCTTTTACTTCTCCAGAAAGGGTTTCTCTAATAACTTCCATATTTTTTTCAAGCCCAGCTAGTATCTTTAAAGTGATGATTCTGAACTCTAGATCTGACATCATACTAATGTCCGTATTGAGTAGGTCCCTGGCAGTCAGTATTACCTCTTGTTCTTTTTGTTGAGGTGATTTTTTCCGTCTTGTCATTTTGTGCAGAGGAGAATAGATTAATGAGAGAACAAAATGCTAGCAGAGTAACAACATCCCCAGAAAATATGCTCTAAACAAATCAGAAAAGACCTGAAGCAGTGGAAAAAGAAATGGAAAGAGAGAAAATAGAAAAAGAAAAAAAAAAGAAAAAGATAAAGATAAAAAGAAACAAAACAAAACAACAACAACAACAACAAAAAACCAGAATGTGATCAAATATGATCAGGCTGGTATATAGATCAGTGCCACACACAAGATTTGGGGTGTATTTTGGTCTTTTAGAAGAAAGTGCCTCCCAAAATTTTAAAGAAAGAAAAACTTATATATGTACAAAAATAAGGGTTGATATGATGAAGGGATGGAATATGACTCTAAAGATGGAAATTATAAAAAAAATTTATAAAAGGAATTGATAAGAAGTTGTTTGAAAAAAGAAAGAAGAGGATTTAAAAAAAAAAAAGAAAAGAAGGGAGAGAATGTGATCAGGCAGGGGAATAGAAAACACCATATACTAGAGATTTAGGGTATATTTTAATCTGTTAGAAGAAACTATCTCAAAATTTTAAAGAGAGAACAACTTATATATATATGCCAAAATACGGGTAACTACTATGAAGGGATAGAATATGACTCTAAAAATGAAAAATAAAAATATTTTTTTAAAAAAGGGATTGGGGTGCCTGGGTGGCTCAGTTAGTTAAGCGACTGCCTTCGGCTCAGGTCATGATCCCGGAGTCCTGGGATCGAGTCCCGCATCAGACTCCCTGCTCAGCAGGGAGTCTGCTTCTCCCTCTGACCCTCCTCCCTCTCATGCTCTCTGTCTCTCATTCTCTCTCTCGCAAATAAAAAAAATCTTTAAAAAAAAATAAAAAAAGAGGGATTGATAAGATGTTGGTTGAAAAAGGGAAAAAGAAAAATTCAAAAAAAAAAATTAACTTTGAAAGACTAAAGAATCATGGGGAAAAGCCATGAATTCTATATGCATTATTCCCCTAGCACTGGAGTTCTGCCGTTCTCATTGATGGGTAAACTTGGTCTTGGCTGGCAGTTCTCCCTGATCTCCTGGGGAGGGGCCTGTTGCCGTGGTTTCCAAATGTCTTTGCCGGAGGCAGAATTGCCCTGCCCTTGCCCCCTCCCAGCTAAGTAATCTGCTTAGGTTTACTCTCCGGAGCTTTTGTTCCCTGCAAGCTTTCCATACAGCTTTGGAGGTGGAGAGTGAAAATGGCAGCCTCCCAATCTCTGCCCAGGAGGAGCCAAGAACTCAGGGCCCCGCTTCTCCGTGAGCCCCCAGAGAAAAGCCGTCAGTCACTCCCGTCTCCCCGGTCTCCGGCCACACTCCATGCTCACCCGGCCTGTGACCGCGCGTTTCTATCTCTGGCACCCGGCCCCGTGTGGAGTCTCCAAACCCAGCAGATCCCTGTGGTGCACTCCCGCGCGGCTCCTCCCGGGGGAGGAAGGTGAGTCTCCCCGGATCTGCCGCTTATTGGGTCCCTGCTGGAGGAGCAGGGGCCCGACTGTGCTGCAGATCACGGTTTATGACAACCCTGAGCTGAGAGCCCTCGCCTGGGCTCCGCCTCTGCAGCCGGCTTCCCTGCTCCGCTACCTGGGAGGTCTGCCACACTCAGGCATCCCCGGTCTTTCTGTGACCCTGAGGGTCCTGAAACCACACTGTCCCGGAGGGTTCCACCCCCCGCTTAGCCACCAGAGTGACGTCCCTCAGTGGAGCAGACTTTTAAAAGTTCCGATTTTGTGCTCCGTGGTTCTATCACTTGCCAGAAGCGGCCGACGGAGGCCCCTCCCCCGCCGTCTATCCTCCCGAATATCGCCTCGGATTCACTTCTCCGCAGTCCTACCTTCCAGAAAGTGGTCGCTTTTCTGATGAGAGAGTTGTTGCTCTTCTTTTCTTCGATCTCCTGTTGAGTTTGTAGGTGCTCAGAATGGTTTGATTCCTATCCAGCTGAATTCCTGAGAGGAGACGAAATCCAGGTCTCCTACTCCTCCGCCATCTTGCTCCGCCCCCCTCTAGAAACTGATTTAAAGTCACAAAAAGCCAAACTTTGTACATACTGTAATGATAAAATTACTTTTCAGTAATATTAAAAATAATATTTTCCAATAAGAAATACATTTATTATTTATTATATTTCACTTTAGAAACATAAATGATATAATTGAGAATATAGAGAGACATTTAATTATAGTTATATATAAATGTATATAAATGTTTTCTTATCCCAGGGCTAATTGGATTGCTCTGGGGATCTATTAGAAGGAAGGTCACAGGGAGAGACTGAGGGAGAGGTGAGAGAATGGGAAAATGGTAGATGGGTCAGCCCATCCACGTGCCTCCCCCTCTCCTACCCAATGATGATCATTGTAAGACACAGAGAGTTTGAGAGTGTTAAGTGCTTCAGACTGCAGAAAAGAGAACTCCCAATTCAAGGAATCCAGAAGGCCTTCTTTGGTATAAATTAGAGTGGTACCACTTAAGCAAATAAGGCTAGAGAATGTTGACCTAGAGGCTAGCTTTGGCTCCAACAGTGTTTTCACTGTTGAGGCTATATTAATTCTCTCAAATGAATCACTCAGGAGAGAATAGCACCTTATAGATGTGGGGAATATCCCATCAACCAGATATGCAGCAAGTTTTTGGTCCCTCGTCTATCTTCCCATAATACTTTATACCTATCTCCTATAACAGTTCCTGTTATAATCATTTGCTTACATTCTCTTTTTCCAATTAGACTGGGAGAACCACTAGGTTAGTATTATTGGCCAAATGTGTCTATTCGATTAATGCTATTGTTAACTCTTTTATTAACCAGTACTTAGGATTGAATGAGAACTGAGTCAATTAACAGCATCTCATCGCTTTTCTAGTATTTTGCTTTCCAAGGTAAGAAGATTCTAATACAGGTTGCACTAGGTTCAGTTCTGCTGATTCCTATCATGTTTGTTCTGAGCTCCTATAATGTTTGTTCTGAAGACTTTATTCTACTTTTCAGAAAGGAAAAACAAAAACAAAAGACTTCTAATCCTTTGCATGCATTTTTAAATTTAACACAGTGACTGGCAAAGCTATGATTAAAGACTAGGTTTCCCAAGTCCATTTTTGGGTCCAGACTGATTCCCAAGCAGTTCAAGACAGGGTGACCTCAGACTTACTTTTGCCATGCTCTGAAAGAAGCTCCCAGAATCTTTTTTCTGAAACCTCAGTTGTAGATAATGTGCTGTCAACAATAACTGGAGATCATGCTGAAAGAAATTATACTTTAATAAATTAAAGTGTATTACTGATTATATATTTAATATAAGTTGCAAAATGTCCCTTTATCTTTTATGGTAAATGGATGATTGACTCTCACTTTCCATAACTACTGGGCATTATTTTGATTAAAAAAATAGCCTCAAATATTTAATAAAATACCATTCCAGATATGATGCCTGCCTATGAAAGAATTTATGTAACCTTGTATCAAAAACTGTTGTTATAAGCAGTAAATTTGATTCCTTGCTTGGAAACTTTTGATAGATAATCTCTCTGTGGAAATTTAGCTCGGATTACTCCAGCTGGCATTTCAGCTTCAGCAACATGGCCAGAACCCAATTTCTGCTATCACCCACTATATCCCCAAACATGTTCTCTATGTAAATAGCTACTTGCTGTTCTCTGACTAAATTCTAGTTAGATTTGCTTCTCTTTGCTCATGCTGTTCCCTCTGAACATCTCCTTAATCCTTGCCACCCTGCTTGCACCCCCAATCTACATCTCTCAGAATCCATCCGTCTTTCCAAGCCCTATTCAAATATCATCTGTTTTCAAAGACTTCCTCCCCATGGACATGATCTCTCACTTCACTGGTCCTTTAGGGCTGTTTATAATGGGGAATATAATGGAATAATTCTTTTATCCCCTCTACTAATTAGTAAGTCCCTGGACTATAGAGACAATACTGTAACCATTTAAAATTTTCTACAGTTCCCAACATAGCATCTGACACATACACAGTGCTAGAGAAATCTTTACTGAATAGGCTGAACCCCTTGAAGGGGAAGACCACATATTGGAGGTCCTTCACAGCCTTAGCATCTAGCATAGTGTTAGCCTAAAGTTGGTGCTTAGGAAATGATGGTTGAATTAATTGAATCATAAAAAACCGATGCAGATATTCTACTTCCCTTTTCACAAACACCAGAAGAGAAGATCTGAGGATCTATTTTTAAAAAATTGTGTGGTCCCTTTAAGAGGAATCCTCACCATCTCAGAAGGTTAGCAGTGTTACTCGGCTCAGAACACAGAGCGATCATATCAATATTAATAAGTGCAATGAAGGGCCACTGACTTCAGTGCAATTTTGACACCCTGCAACCTGACTAATAAAAACTAATTTTAAAAATAATTTACCTCCTAGAGACCTTAAAATGGATTTTACTAATGAAGGGGAAAAAAAATAGCATGGATCTTTCCTTTTTGATAGGTAAATCAAATGTTATAACAGACTGTAAGTCTAAAATGACATATTCTAAACTGCTGACATCTCTTTTTAGAAGACATTTTGCACACTTTTCATCCAATGTCTACAAGTTGAGCCATTTTAACAGCCAATTAAGGGATGGAAAGGTGAAGTGGGGAAAATGAGGGAAGCCAAGAAATTAAGCTTGGTTTTGATTTAGTCCCTTTTAGCTTCATTCGGTAGAAGTTATCTTCCAATAAGCAGATTACCGTGTGAAAGATTATAGAATGGCACATATATAACCAAAATATGGGACTTTTAACTTATAAAGATAGCATTTTTTAAATTTACAAATCTCTTTACCATTAGGGTAAAATCAGAATAACCAGCTATTGAATGAATGGATAATAAGAAAAAGGAAGTTCCTCAAGTCTTGTTGGCTAGCAGCCAGGCCAGAAAAATCCCCATGGTCAATCCTCAAACAATCTAGGAAGTAAAGGCAACACGTAACCTCTCTGATGCTTTCTGGCCTGGCACGCACGCATGTGTGTGTGTGTGTGTGTGTGTGTGTTTGTGTGTGCGTGCGTGTGTATGAAAGAGAGACAGAAAGACTGACAGACAAGCAGAGGCATACAAAGATAGAGATAGAGACACAGAGAGGGAGACAGACGGACAGAGAATGCCACTGCAGCTTTCAAATTCACATCATCAGTTAAGTAATCCCAGATCAGCTACAAGATAAATAAATAGGTGTGACCTGAGATATTTAAGAATGATGCGACCACCATTAATCCTGCAAATTTTGACCATTTATCTTCCTGAAGGTATGGTATTAAACCAGATCCCTTAAAATATTTTCTTACTGTTCTATTTTCTCAACTGAAATTATTCCTTAGCTTTCACATGTTATGGTTTCTTTTTTTTTTCTTCATCTCATGAAGTTACTAAGAGACTCATATCATGCTCTAAAAATATAACTTATTTATGGAACCATAAAATGTTGTCTCTGAAAAGCACTTTGAACATAATATCACTTCCCCACTGCCCTTCCTACCTTTATATGCTGAGGAGGCTAAGATCTAGACGGGTGAAATTCTCAAGGCCCCAAGAAGTTAGTGAAACTCCAGAAATAAGAATCTAAATCCCTGTCTAGTTTATTGTTTTCTGTTTTGTTTTGCTGCATTTTATTTTATCTCTGTACTACTTTGGCTCTAAAACAATTCATATACAAAAAATATATTGGTTGTATACTACAAGAATGTATTAGTGTAATCAAGGAAGGAGACCTAAATATTTCAGTAAAAATATGAATGTGCCCTACATTTCTGGAAGACATATAAGAAGTTTATTCATTCATTCCGTCTATTCATTTAGTAAAAAATTATTGAGTATTTACTTGCTAGATACCAGGAATAGAAAAAAAGGATAAAACAGACTCCATTTTCCCCATATTTGCACATACATATATGTAATATGTATAATCTGACTCATAGTAAGTGAGGAAAAGACTAAGGAACGTTTTTGCATGCTGAAAGTTTTTAAATGTCTCTGCTATCTATACAGGACTTTTGAATGTGCATACTATGTTCTGGGATCAGTCTCTTCGGTATTGAAAACCACTGATTCTCCGAGTTAACAAGAAACGACCAATGTAATCAAGGAGGCTAGTGCAAACCATGTATACACTTCCTTCGTGCTGACACACCTTATCACAGTATCTTCTGTCTCTTCCACCATAATTAAATCTACCAATGCAAACAGACTGCTTTCAGCTCCAGGTTGAGGTGCTCACTAATAGAGAGAGGCACAAACACCTGTACAGACTGTTTTTGGAGCCATGAAAAGACTGCCTTCAAACCCATGATTAATTTCCTCTGCAAGGAAACATGTTAGTCTCAGAGAGTGCTTCTCCATGGCTCTTGGAAAGTTTTGGGTTTCTTCAATGAAATCAACAGCTTGAGAATGAAATCACATCACCATGGGCCGCCTTTGAAAACTATTGAGGGCAGTACATAGCTTGGGCCATCCAGCCCCTCATGCCTTTGCCATTGAAACCTTGATGCACAGTGGGCCTGGCAGCATTCCAAGAGAGCTTTTTATTGAATATACTTCTCTTTTATCTGCTTGTAATTTACCTTGTCTTTGTGCCGACCCACACTCTCCTGGGGATCCACGGGTGTGTATTGCGCCACTGGCTGTATCACCAATTGCTCGACTACGGGCCTCTTAAACGTGGCTGGTTTACGTTCCTTCTCCATGAAATGTCTTTTGCTTTGTCCATTTTGTATATTAATGTCTCCAGACTCTCAGAACTGAGTGGAGAAGCCTAGGGACAGTTGGATACTTGGGGGAATTGAGCTACAGTAGACACAAACATAGGTGACCAAGTTCCCCACTGAAATGGCTTCTGAGAGAGGCATCTGAATGGTTCCTAGGAAAAAGAGGGAGGATTTGGCTCAATTCTCCTGAAGACCGGGCAATTTGATTCACTTTGATGTCCCTCTGCAAGGCATGCAGAAAATCTTGTCCTCTCCTTGTTATCCTCTCTTCACCATCGACCTTTAATCACCTTTGACCCAGACTATTTTCAAAATTCCCAGAAGCCTCCTGAGACTAGTATTTGTTTTGCACCTCTCATGAGGTTTCTATGTACCCAGTGATCATCTCCATTAATAATGGGTGTCAGCCCATTCATGAATTAATCACATCAGATTGAGGAATATGCTCAGATAAAATCTGATGGCTTCCACATTTCCCTGATGAAATATTCATGACATAAATGTTTCACCTTTATAAATCATGGTTACTCTATTGATTTTTTTTCTTTCACATTTTCCAAACAAGCTCATAATTTTTTTTTAAATGTGGATCAAAGAAAACAACATGAATGAATAGATGGATGTACTTTTCAATTACATGCATTTCTAGTTTTACTACTGCCTTCAGCTTATATTAGCTAAATGAGATACCACATTGAAAACGGATCTTCCAAACCTAATGGTATGGAGGTTCATTTCTTAATAAAAAAGTTATCTATCATAATGGCTTAATTTAAATTGAAAGATTAATTTAAACTGAAAATTTGGTTACTTGGGGTCTTGACAACGAAGTGTTACTTACGAATGTATATGCATTCGTAATTGTTAGTATGCATGTTTATTTGACTTTCTTCTTTGTAATCCTTGTTGGAGGTGACACATGTGAAATGAATGGGGAAGGAAAATGTTTCCGTACATAGTGCTGTACAAAACAGACCACTCTGAAACTTAATGACTTAAAACCACAATTTATTACACGTTCTGTGAGTTCAGCAGTTTCAGCTGGGTTGTTCTTTTGCTTCATGTGGGGTCAACTAGGATCACTCACTAGCATTCATTTACATGTATGGTCCATGTGGCCTTACCATTGACTAGTTACTCACAGCATAGTCGTCTCATGCATGGTGACCTGCGTCTTTTCCATGGCCGCTGGCTTCTAAGAGGAGAAAGTGGGAACTGTTCCTCTATTTAATGTCTGACCTCAGGAGTCCCAAATATCACTTTTGCCACACTATCTTGGTCACAACAAGTCAGAGTTCCTATATAGACTCAAGAGGAGAGGAAGGGTAAGATGGAATGCATGTATGAGAAAGGAAAAATTGCTATTGGCCATCTTTGGAGACTACCACAGAAAGTATACTATACTGTTCATACAGCTAGATGGCCCACAAATTATTTGTATTTCCTCAGAAAACTATAAAATATTTTTGCCAGGAAACTCTTCTTCCAAGAATAAAGGGCCTTTTGGCACATGATTGAAATAAAAGTGTATGTGGTGACCAAGGCACATTATTATCTGGGTGTATTCCTCCTTTACTACCTACTAACAATCAACTCAAATGTTAGGCCATGCACAAGGTACAAATAGAGTGGAATTAAACTTTTCTCGACTTATAAAAGAGGCAAAAGAGTCTGTGCAGGCTGTGCGTGCTTGTGTGTGTGTGTGTATACTCTCCAGAAAGTCTCAGGTAAGGCTCTGTTGCATCAAATGTGACAATGTGACTAGTTGGGCAACAGCACTCTGCTTTCGCAGCTAGGACTAGAAGGAATACTATCTAGTTATGCAAAAAAAAAAAAAAATCAATAACATTTCAATATACAAGTAGCTTCCAAATACATGAAAAAAACAAGCCACTTAATGGTCCAAGGGTTAAAAGGGTTGATAACTGTAAGAAAAGCTGGGTTGATAACTATAAGAAAAGTTGGGTTGATAACTGTAAGAAAAACAGTTCTGCATCATTAAAACCCTTAGAGTTGTATTTTCCTTGCTCTCAACAGTTGCCCAAAGGTCTCATTTCTCCTCTTTCTCATTCTTACCCTCATCAACAAATCACCTTATAAACCTTACTAACTTACTAACATGTAAATTTTCTTACTAACATGTAAATGACTAATAAGATTGAATATGTTATCGTTCTAGAATAATTTGTACCTTACATGAGACCAAGGTTTATGATATGAATGAAGGTTTATGTTTGACCATCAACTTGCAGAAGTAAAAAACCATACACTGGTGCTCCTAACTTCCAAAAGATGAGTCTAGTATATCTCTAGGCCATTTCATTTCCTTTCACCCCCACCTGTCCTTGTTGAGTTCTCTGAAAATGCAAAGTAAGGACAATGACATAAGCAAAATATAATTAGAAAAGCAATCTGTTGGAAAAAGAAGTGAAATGCTTTCCAAAATGAAGCACTGTACCATGTAGAGAATTTGGGCACTATCCATTGTTTTAGAGGACCCATGCCATGGTTCCTCACCATTAGCCTTGATATTGGAAGAAAGTAATTTCCATTTTTTTTTGACCTCTAAACTAACTAAACTCTTTGCAGTACCAAATAATTCTGCTTAGAGGAGTTTTCAGGACCTAATAATGTAATGCTTTGAAATAAGGAGTTTCATATATTATTGTAAGCATTCCTTATTTTTGCTTATAAATGACATTTTTTTATATTTTGGATAAGAAAAAATAGGAAAAAAGTCAGTCATCATGAATAAATCAGCAGTGAGAGATGATTGAATTGTGTTTTATCTTCTCTTTCTTTCCAGCCTCGGCAAGCACAGTGTGTGGCTGCCATTAAGAGAAAACATGTCATGGAACCAGCTATTCTAAGCACCAGAAAAGGGGATGGCGTGTGCTTTTGGTAGCCATACTGGTGCTGAGTGGCAAATGGGGAAGCTCAGGACGTGAACTATGTTCCTAGGAGAATGTGTATGAATGTGAGGAAATACAGGAGGACCCATGAGTCTAACAAAAGAGGTAGTGGTTAAGTATGCTGCTGTTATTTACACAAACTTGTGATTTTCTCTTTGCTGAAAGTAAATCCATTCCAAGTACTGTGCTAAGCAACTCACACAGATTACTTCACTTAATCCTTATGACAACTTAATGAGGTCAATATTATTATGATACTTATATTAATAATGAGGACTCTTCAATAAGCAAATTAATTTGGCCAAGGTATACAAATAACAAATAGCTGAGGTGGGATTTGATTGAAACCTAACAAATCAAACTCTAGAACCCAGTATCATTTTTTAGATACTATTTATATACAGTAAAAGTCATCCTTTTTGGTGTGCAGATCTATGAGTTTTGGCATGTTTACACCATCATGTAACAGCCCACTTAAGATACCTAACAGTCTCATTGCCTCCCCAAATTCCCTCATGTCCCTTGTAGTCAACACCACTTTCCACCTTGCCCAGCCCCTGGCAACCACTGATCTGTCTCCTTTCTTTTAGTTTTCACTTTTCCAGAATGTCATCAATGGAATCATAAAGCATGTAGCTTTTTGAGTGTGGCCTCTTTCATTTAGTATAATGCACCAAGGGTTAACCAGGTTGTTACAGAAATCAGTAGTTTATCCCTTTTTATTGCCAAGTATCTTCATTCGATGATGTACACCAATATGTTTACCTGTTCATCTATTGAACATTGGGGTTGTTCCCGGTTTTTCAGATCATAATATCTAAACCATGATGAAATGCCAACTCTTCGCAACCAGAAATATTTCTTTTTTTTTTTTTAAAGATTTTATTTATTTATTTGAGACAGAGAGAATGAGAGACAGAGAGCATGAGAGGGAGGAGGGTCAGAGGGAGAAGCAGACTCCCTGCCGAGCAGGGAGCCCGATGCAGGACTCGATCCCGGGACTCCAGGATCATGACCTGAGCCGAAGGCAGTCGCTTAACCAACTGAGCCACCCAGGTGCCCCAGAAATATTTCTTAATTATGATAGCCAATGTCACCATTAATATCTTTTTTAAGTATTCTCTCTTGGGTTCTCTGAGAACTTTTGCCTAGAGCTGGAAAGAAACACCAAATCTGCTGTGGCTCAAGCACAGTTCCACAACGTTAGGTTCTCTCTCATGAAGAAGTGCTATTATATTTTCATTATTACAATCATTCTGTACATGTCACCTAGCAAGTGCTTAAAACTGGATGGAATGAATAAAGAAGCAAATGAATACCAAATAAATTATCCAAATTAATTTTCCTAGCACAGGAGATAGAGGAGATGGTAGTAAAATTTGGATCGGCAATTCAACTTTGCTGTAGAAATATAGAGAGTTTATTAAATGATTCATAATATACCAAGAAACATTAACATGGGATTCTATAAGTCCATAGTATTTTTTCCCCTACACTGTGCCAACACCATTATTTGAAAAGTGGGAAAAATGCAATGATTGTTGATTTGATTTCACAACATCAAATAACCACCTTGACTGCATTTTTTTCTCAGTTTTAAGCATGTTTTATATAATTAACTGGTAATTCACTTGAATTGACCAAATCAGCCATTGCTTTGACATTGATACTCTTCTAAACATTTGTTTTCCTATGATAACATAGCTTCAGGATATTCCTACGCAAACAAGTTGAATTCAGGTTTCAGAAACCCTATTCCTTTTAGTAAGGCAATTTACTTACTGCATTAAATCTATTGCAGTAAAAAATAACACTACTTGACTAAATTCAACTTTGTGGTACAGTTTTCTTTGCTATCTCCTCTTTACAAATGATGTACTACAGTATCCACAGACCCAGTGCATTGACAAAGCACAGGTCTTAGAGTCAGAAAATTTTGGTTCCCTTCCATATTCTGTCATTTATCAGCAGTGTGACTCTTGGCTAGTTTTAAAACCTCTCTGAGGTTTATTGTTTTTTATCTATTAGATGAAGGTAACAACTTCTCTGCTTTTGACTTGAGAATATTGTGAGGCTCAAAGGAGATCATGTAGATGAACACCTCTTACAGTCTTTGTAATGAGCGAGTGTGTCACCAGTATTTAGGGTCATCCTCGTTCTAGGGCCAAGATTTTTCTTGCATTCAACCTCTTTCCTGACCATCAAGTCTGCTTACACTCTATTAGAGGGCTTATGAGTGTTCTGGGCTCTTTAAAATGGGCAAAGCTTTCTCAAAAGACAGTAGACATGGAGCTTAGTAAAACCTTGTGGTATTGATGAGCTTCTTTCTCAGAACCTGAGGAAGGCCCTGACTTCAATGACCATACAAACTGCTACCCAGGTGATGAGCGGCACTCCCTGGAATGGTAATAAGCTCTGCAGACTTTATTGTTTTGGCTCAGTTCCCAATCAGATTTCTGCATAGCCCATACTCAGTGCTGGACAAGGTTCATCTTACTTCTCTCCAAATGCCCCACTCGCACCCCTGTCAGGCCAGATCCCCTCTGAGGTCACACCCCACTACCCTGCTGTAGTCTCTTTAAAGCCATGGATAGATAGCCTGTGTGTCTTTTTGTAATTAGTTCTTCACTTTTCATTTTCAAAAATATGTTTTGAAACAATCTGGATATCTCTAACTGATTAAGATAAAAGTCCTATACAATACAGCAGGAAAAAAGAAAATGTAACGGTAAAGATTTCAAGATGCTATCTTACTAGAAGTGTAAAGCTCTTATACTAAATGATTCTTATTGAATATATCCACTCTAACTTTGACAGTTTTCTGACAACTCTGATGGTGAAATTACAGATGAAAAATATGAGAACTTATGTGAAAAATATGGTAAGGGGGACTGAGGTTGTGAGTGAACCACAGAAGTCTTTGAAAATATTTTTACTGCAGTAAATATATACTAAATAAAGAATAGTTCACTAATATTTTACATATCTAAAATTAATACAAATTGAAACTATAACTAATTTCCTACTGCCATTTTTGCCCACTGGTAACTTTGCAACATCTTCGTGTCATAACAGCTTTTATGAAATGCTTATAAATTTGCTTAGTTGTAGATAATATGCATACTGCAGCAAATGGTAGATATTTACTCATTCAACTCTGTTCTAATAACCTTGTGTTTTACCTTATTGCACAACTAACTGCCTTATAGCTTACATTCTGCAAGTACTTGTTTCCCATCCAGCAGATGTACCCATGGAAGAACTGGCAGGCAAAAGTCAGATAGGAGACTTGCTAGAGGGCAAAACATGGAAGCTTTTGGCTTCTCAGCAACAGCAGAAATAAGGCTTTAAGTATCCAGTGCATAATTTTGTGAGTGTTGAGAATTTGGTGGGATATTAATTTCATTGGCATGATCTGTGGCTATGATGGTGTGGGGGTTCTGGAGTCAGTTGTTTTGGCAACAGCTTTTTGATCCTCTGATGGACCTGAGCTCAGAAGGAGTGTGGGCTAGAGTCCATTGTTGAGGCAGTGGCTTCCCGGTTCTTCAACTTCCTGATCATTCCTCACCTTCTTTATTGTGGCAGTGGCAACAGCCCTTCCAGTGGGTCAGTTCTGCAGTGATGTTTTTCACATTTAATCTTGGAACCCCTTCTTGGAGCTTAATCCTTAGGCCCTTCCACCTTTTTTAAACTAACCAGTTTTGTGGATTAAATCATTTTGCATTTGAACCCTGATCTACACATAAACTAAAATGTATTGGTATAATTATTCTCCAATTGTTATGCTTTTCTTATTTGTGATTTGAAATTATTGACTCTCTTCTCAGGAGTTCTACTGACCATCCCAAATGCACATAGTAACTTGTATACTTAAGATGGAAAGAGACTGATGCAATCTTTCTCTAGTAAGTTCACTTTTATTTCTTAAATACTGTTCTGATAGATAGGGTTACTTAAAATATCAGCTCTGTTTATTATAACTTCAAGACAGAGCACACTGAAACTTTGCAGAATTGAGCTAATTTTCCATCTGCCCCTTCTTCGTGAGTTATGATCCCCACTATATAAGCAGGCAACTGGAATGACTTCTAAAAGGAAAATCATTCTTCATGTTTTAATATCTTTCAAGTCTGTGCTGCAGAAACTTTGCCTACTTTTTCAGCCCATTTTCCTTCTAATCATCTCCAAATTAAATGGTTTGAGATTAGAGAATATACAAAACTAAATTGTTCTGAATCTGGAAAAGCTACTCAGAGGCAAATATGCATATGCTAAAACATGGTATGAGTAACAATCTTGTATGAGGAAGAATTGTCATTAACTTTATGGTTGGATTTTTGATCAAAGTGATCAAAATATATTTATTTTCTTCTTCTAGAGAAAATATCACAGAAACACTTGTGAGAATATTTTTTAATTTAAATTTATCCCAAGTCCATGTATTGATTTAACTCCTAAAAAATCAAAACTAATACATTTTGTTGTATGTTTTTTTAAAATTTATTTCCAATTTTATTTAGACAAGACTTAAAGACAAATTTTCCTCTCATTTCTTCTACCAATGTTCTTGGATATTGTTGATAAAATGGTCATTATACATGTTTATACTTTTACCACATTCTTTGGCCTATTTTCCCTCATTTCAAAAAGATCTGCTATGAACAAAGATGAGGAGGAGAGGAAGAGAAAAAGAAGGAGGAGGAAGGGGAGAAGGAGAAGGAGAGAGAGAGAAGGAGAAAACCTTTCATTTTTTCCAAGATAACGAAATAATACAGGCATAGAACTCACAAATTGTTGGCTAAAGACTACTAGAAACATTCCACCTACAGCCATTGCCCTTGAGAATGCACTTTATGTCTGGTGTTCAACAGTCTGGCATTTTAAGTGGTACATTGAAGCTTATAAAACATATTTGGCAGTTTGCTTTGGATTAACTTTGACTGCTTTTTTTCTATATCTGGGTTTGGGAAAAAGAAAAAAGGGGAAGGAGTTGGCTGGGAAAAGAGTGGCAGGAAAAGTTGAAACCAATACAAACAAAGAACTTCCTCAGAGGGACATGGGTCTGGTTTCAGCCACTAGTTCCTCTACACTGAGCCCATCTCAGAGCATGTACCTAACTTGACTGTACTAGTCAGGGAGTTGTCTTCACTGCTGAAGGGCTCATCTGTGATTCCCACTGAATGCGACATCAAATGAGGCCAGGATTTTGCCTTCCATGACTGAGGGAAGACAGTATCTTACCCTTGCCACCTACATTCTTATCCTTAGAAATGCTGTGGGAATTTAAGGAGGTGATGTTTGCAAAGCATTTTAAGCCCTTAAAAGAAAGTTCAAATCTCTCTAGTAATAAAAATATTGTTGCTATAAATCTTGAACTAGACACAGTTACAAAAGTTTCAACCTCAGACAGATTTGGGATTTCAGTGTATTTTAGATACACCAGATAAAGAAAATAGTAGCCCTTCTACAGAAAGAGAATGCTGATGTGTGATTTTTTTTTTTTTCAGACAGGCCTAAGCCCAGGAGAAAGAGTGAGGGAAGCAAACTGAATGAAGAAAAACAGAAAATATAATGCAAAACATAATGTTATTCAAAATAGAAACAAAACCCTTAAAGGTTTTAGGAATTAGCAAAGAGTACACGTGATCTCTGATGGGAGAGGCATGCAAGTCTTTTAAATACATAGAAGTACTGATTAAGAGGGAACATTGCATACTCTTGAGTGGGACAACTTGATATATATTAGATATTCTGATGAATCTGTCATTTGCATGCAACTCCAAAGGAGTTTCAGGTTGATATTTTTTGAGGAATCCAATAGAGTTATTTTTAATATGTATGAAAGGGGAAAAAGTCACCTTTGAAAATGTAAAACAAAGGGGGCACTTGTTTTATCAATTACTAAAACATATTATAAAACATTTGTAGTAAAAATCATGCATGCACTGGTGCAAGGACAAGCAAATAGATTTTTGGAAAAGAATAGAGAGTTCAGTGAAAAAATCACATATATAGAGAAATACAATACATGAGTGAGTTGCAACACATCCATAAAACTGGTAATCTTTCTCAATAGATGATAGATAGTAAGTCGGTAGATAGATAATTTGCAAACTAACACAGGAATCTAGGACTCTAGGATTACAATTACAATCTAATGTGAAAGGTAAAGATCCTAGAAGATAATGGAGGATGATTTCAAAGGCAAAACAAATGATTAATTTTAACACACTAAAATTAAAGATTTCAAGGATCAAATATATAAGTTACAGATTTGGAGAAGTTATTTGCAATGTCAAAAGTTTATAAGGAACTTACATATATCATTTTAAAAAATCTGAAAATCATCAAGTAAAAGGTGAGAACCAGATAGAAAAATGTGCAAAAGATATAAACAGGTCAATAAATAAATAAAAATCTTTAAGAGGGGGTGGGGCACCTGGGTGGCTCAGTCAGTTGAGCATCTGCCTTTAGCTCAGGTCATGATCCTAGCATCCTGGGATCCAGTCCCACATGGGCTCCTTGCTCAGCAGGGAGCCTGCTTCTCCCTCTGCCTGTCGCTACCCTTGCTTGTACTCTCTCCCTCTCTCTCCTTCTTTCTCTCTGACAAGTAAATAAATAAAACTCTTAAAAAAAAAAGATACAGAGTTGAGGGTCCATATCTGGGCTCTCTATTCTGTTCCATTGGTCTATATGTCTGTTTTTGTGCCAGTACCATGCTGTCTTGGTGATCACTGCTTTGTAATATAGCTTGAAATCAGGCAATGTGATGCTCCCACCTTTGTTTTTCTTTTTCAACATTTCCTGGCAATTGGGGTCTTTTCTGATTCCATACAAATTTTAGGGTTGTTTGTTCCAGTACTTTGAAAAATGTCATTGGAATTTTGATTGGGATGGCGTTGAGGGATTGCTCTGGGCAGCATAGACATTTTAACAATGGTTCTTCTTCTTCTTTTTTTTTTTTTTTTTAAGATTTTATTTATTTGTGAGAGAGAGAATGAAAGACAGAGAGCATGAGAGGGAGGAGGGTCAGAGGGAGAAGCAGACCCCCCGCTGAGCAGGGAGCCCGATATGGGACTCAATCCCAGGACTCCAGGATCATGACCCGAGCCGAAGGCCGTCGCTTAACCAACTGAGCCACCCAGGTGCCCCCAATGGTTATTCTTCTGATCCATGATCATGGACTGTTTTTCCATCTTTTTGTGTCTTCTTTAATTTCTTTCATGAGCGTTCTGTAGTTCCTAGAGTATAGATCCTTTACCTCTTTGGTTAGGTTTATTCCAAGATATCTTATGGTTTTTGGTGCTATTGTAGATGGAATCAATTCTCTAATTTCTCTTTCTACAGTTGCATTGTTAGTGTATAACAAAGCAACTAGTGTATAAGAAAGCAACTGATTTCTGTGCATTTGATTTTGTATCCTGCCACATTACTGAATTCTAGAATGCTAGGTTCACTCAGCATTGAGGGGGAGGGCTTGGGGAGATGGGTTAGCCTGGTGATGGGTATTAAGGAAGGCACATATTACATGGAGCACTGGGTGTTATACACAAACAATGAATTATGGAAACTACATCAAAAACTAATGATGTATGATATGGGGACTAACATAACACATAAAATAAAATAATAAAATAAAATAAGATAAAATAAACCAAAAAAATAAAATGAATCAAACTCCAGGTAGTATGCCTTATGAGCCAGCAACACACCTCCATACATATATGGAAAAGCAGACAACGTGTGTAAGGAAAATTAAATGTGGCTTTTTTTTAGAGAGTAGGGAGTTGGAAGCAATCAAGTTGTCCATAGTTGGGGGACTAGGTAAGTAAAACATGGTGAATTCACCCAGTGGAATACTTTGGGGTACTTAGAAGCAACCAAAAAGATGTATACATAGCACCAGACACAGATCTTAAAACAAAACAAAACAAAACAACAATGCTGAGTGAATCTAGAAAGCAACAATAAGAATTAGTGCATAATTCCATTTGTATCCATTAAAAATATACATATCTCATATTTTTAAGAATATATATAACTTTTTTTAAAAAAAGAACATATATAACTCAAAGAATACATATCAAACATGCTTGAATAGTTGCCTATTTGTGGGTGACATGGGAAATAGGAACAAGAATTGGAAACAGCAGGAAAGGAATGAAGAAGGAAGGAAGGAAGGAAGGAAGGAAGGAAGGAAGGAAGGAAGGAAGGAAGGAAGGAAGGAAGGAAGGAAGGGAGGAAGGAGGGTTGGAGGGAGGGAGGGAAAACAAACCAGTCCTTGCATGGGCCCATGATGACAGCATGCCATGATTTCTTCAAATCTCTGTAGGAAAGGCTAAAACAAACAAAAAGCACTTACAAAAACCAAGACCAAAACCAAAAACAAAACAACCCTCAAAAATGCTAAGATCTTGGGTATTAGTCTTTGCTCCTTCCTCCAGGCAGCATCACTGAGCTATTTTTCCCTAAGCTTCTCCCATGCTCCAGAAGCTCCCGTGGCTCAGATAACCCCCAGAGGTGTTGATAGGGAGGAAGGGAAGTTACTCTCAGGTGCTCTTCCTTAGATAAGGCCATTCCCCTCCTGGCCATTTTCTATCCACCCACCTCCTTCAGTTAGGGGAGGGATGAGTCAGATGGAGAAGGAGGGTACAACAAATTGGATGTTTTAATTTATTTAACTATGTGTGTTTTCCCCTGGCCAAGTGGTTATAAAACTAGCACTGGATGATCCCAGTGGGAGCATGGTTCTAAGGGAGGAAGGCAGTTTGATGCCTCATATTCTGCCATAATAAACACTTCACATCACCCTCTTATGTTGCTTATTATAAAAACCAGCATACCCTTGTAGAAACAAAGGGAAATTTTGCCACTTGGAGGGTCATCCAAAATGCTGTTTGGAAAGTAAACCTCACAGACACATTCTCAGACTAAGTTTATTTACTGCTCTGAAGCTATCAATAACAAAGACAATTAAATTAGCTAGGTCAAAAGCCCATTTGAACTGAAGAACTCTATTATAAAATTAAAGTTTGTGGAAAGTGGCACTCACCAGCCCTTCTACATGAAATTGATGGAGAGGCTCGTTGGGTTCGTTAAAATTCAGAAAGGATTAATAGCTTTCATGTTGGAAAATATTACTCTGAAAGAGTGCACAGACTCTAAAATACTTCACCCATGTAAATGAGGACTAGTTTCATTGTTTTATTTTAGATATTGTGGGGGCGGTTGTTTTTTGTTTTGTTTTGTTTTGTTTTTAAGAATCAATAGAGAGAGATGGGGTGCCTGGGTGGCTCAGTCCTTAAGTGTCTAACTTTGGCTCAGGTCATGATCCCAGAATCCTGGGATCGAGCCCCACATCAGGCTCCCTGCTCAGCTGCTTGTCAGGAAGCCTGCTTCTCCCTCTCCCCCTGCTTCTGTTCGCTCTTTCACTGTGTCTCTCTCTGTCAAATAAATAAATAAGATCTTAAAAAAAAAAATCAATAGAGAGAAACTTGGGAGGAGTGTAGATAACTTCTCAGAGAAGCATATTCTGACTGCTCGCAGATGGTATGTAATTTGTTTCATCAAAGCCAAAACAGTCAATAAGTCAAGATGTGGCTTTAGTTGCATCTCAGAATAAACACTGGATTTCTTCATTAACTGATCAAATACAAAGTTCAAATGGGACTGCAATGTTCTTTTGTGTGGGGAAAAATAATGGATTACAACAAATATCTCAGTTTTGGAGGCCCCACCAAACACAGAAGTTAGTAAGACATTTTCTTTGTCAAGTTCCAATCACTCTGGCATACTCACAATGGAGCCTGCATTTCATTAGGCCTCTTTAGGAGTCAAGAAGAGAAAACATGTGCTGGTATCTAGTAGCCCTCATTGCAGGTTGACAAGTGCATTCCAGCCTGGGTTTTTTTTTCTCTGATGTTGATGATCAGACTCCCTTATTACAAATTCCTTTCTTCTTTCTTTCTTTCTTTCTTTCTTTCTTTCTTTCTTTCTTTCTTTCTTTCTTTCTTTCTTTCTTTCTTT
>NC_058415.1:33540949-33612860 GCF_002201575.2 Neomonachus schauinslandi
TTTCTTTCTTTCTTTCTTTCTTTCTTTCTTTCTTTCTTTCTTTCTTTTCTTCCTTCCTTCCTTCCTTTTTCTTTCTTTCTTTCTTTCTTTCTTTCTTTCTTTCTTTCTTTCTTTCTTTCTTTCTTTCTTTTCTTTCTTTCTTTCTTTCCTTCTTCTTTCTCTTTCTTTCTTTCTTTCTCTTTCTCTCTCTCTCTCTTTCTTTCCTTCCTTCTTCCGTTTCTCTGTCATATTTTCCTTCCCCCTTTCTCTCCTTTCCTTCCTGTTTTTTTTTCTTTCTTTCTTTCTCTCAATTAATACAACTAAATTTTTATGGCCTTTTTCTTTTAGTAACAGTCTAACTTCCAAAGAATTAATTAAACATTTATATCCAACCTAGATACTAAACCAGTTCTCCTTGGTTCTCCTTGATAAATACTAAACCAGCATTTCCAGTTGCTTCTTGGAGTCTCTACCCAGCTACTTCATATTCAACAATTCCAATACTGGTTATATTATCAGTCTTCTCAAATATGCCTCTCTTTTAAACTCTCTCTCCTTCATTTTCTGTCCACCCACTGTCCCAATCTGGAACCATGGGACTTTTCCTATTTTCTCACACTCACCATTTTCTCAAGCATACCAAGCACTTAAAATTAGGCAGCCTGGATCCATACCCCATCTCTAGCACTCTGTGTTTTTCTGACAAGTTACATAAAATCCCTAGCTTCATTTGCCTCATGTCCATCATAATGATACCAACTTCCTAGCGTTTTAAGGCTAGAATAAGATATCCCATGTAAAACATCACACAGTGCCTGACATGTAGTAATGATTGATAAATGTGAACTAGTTCTATTTTCCTCCAATTGCCTTTTAAATATGTTTCATCCACTTGCTATTGCCTTTAGGCTTTTATCATCCCTTACCAAAAAGTAGCTTCCTATCTGGTCTTTGCCCACCTGGAAAATCCCTATTTTGTTTGCTCACTGTCCTACTGCTTCTAAAATCCTAATTACCATGTAATTCTAATGCTCTAGAGCATTAGTTGTGTTACCATAGTCTCCAGATTGTAGTATAAACCTTTAATGAAGGTATATAAGGGACTTCACACTGGCTCCACCTATTATCTGGCCTCATCTGCCACTTCTTTCCCAATTAGCTCCAATCACAGAGAACCTCTGTAGTCCCAACAGCAGGCCATACTCTTTTGTGCTTCCCTGTCATTACACTTCCTCTTCTTGTAATGTCCCCCCTGCCCTGTCCCCATATAGCACACTGCATAATCCAGCTACGTCCTTAATCACCTACTTTAGGAAGTCTTCTTTAACTTCTGTAAGCAGGGTGAGCCTCATCCTTCTCCACATTCCTATAGCCCTTTGCACCTTCCACTATAGCACTAGGCATATTGCATGTGATGATGTGTTTTCAAAGTGATTGTAAAGGCAGGTTTGTACAAGGGAGGAAGGAAGGCATTTTTTCTCTAATTTAATGATTCTCTTTCCCTGACCTCATGTCTCATCTAGGCACACTCTACCCCCCGAGGATCTTCTATGTCTGTTTCTCTCAATAGCCTTAAAGTTCCAGCCATGATTCTACCAAGAATTCCAATGGGGATAATGAGTTCAGTGATGTTTCTTCAATAATTTATCACATGCACTCCTTTCCCCATTTATCACCACTCATATTAGAACTTGGTAAATTCTGGCCTTCATTTATTTCACTCAAAGATAAAACTATCCAGTAATGGTCAAGGGAATTTAGAAAAGTAAATAAGAGTTAAGAAACACATAAATATGAATTCCTTTATTATTCATAAAGAATGAAATAACTATTGCCCTTTAATAAGAATAAGGTCTATGGTATGATACTTCAAATTTTCCAAAGCATTTCTGTACACATTCAATCTTCTCAACCACTCTCTGTGGTATACAGGGAAAATATTATTATCTCTACCCTACTGATGAAGAAATTGAGGCTCAGAGAGGGTAAATGCTTTTTCAAGATTATAGAGCTAGTGAATAACAAATCCAAGAAACCACATTATCTGCTTAATAGTGTACTGTTCTTTGCATATTTTTTATATTGCCATTTATATATTTCTTCTGTTGGATGTCATGCCACCATTTAGAGAATTCACAAGAATTATATGTGTTAGTAAATGTTTTGTTAAAAATTTCAGAGAACCTTTAAAAAACTATTCACATATTTTTAAATTGGGTTTTTATTTCATGATAATAAAAACACATGATCATGGTAAGAAATTTGAAAAAAACAAAAATTTTTAAAAGAAATAAAAAATAAAATATAATTTTTACACTAGAAACAAACATTGTTAATATTTTTAGTTAATTTCCTTCCAGTCTTTTTTCTGTGCTTGATTCATTTGCTGGTTTTACATTGCTATGGTCACATTTGTGTTCAATATTTTATGCTGCTCCTTTCATGTATTTTGTCATGAATATTCTCCCATATTTTGAGAAAGATGGGATTATGAACATTATTAATGTCTAAGAACATTCCATCTTATATCTTTGCTGGAATTTAGTGAAACAGTTTCTTATTTTTGGTCATTTTCCATTACTTTTTATTATCCTTTGATTATTGTATGTTATTCCTCATTTACCCTGGATATCACATCCCCAGATGAAGATCAAATTTCAAATAGACTTTTCTTTATTTATAACCTATGTGCCAGGGTCACAAAATTTAATCTTGAAGTTACTAGAAATAGTTGGTGCTCTATAGAAATCAGAGCATTTGAGTATAGTGATATCATGCCATTCCAGAAAGGGTAAGTCAAGTTAGCATTAAACCTTCACTTTGTTTGAACCTCTTTCAGAACCAGTAGATCACATCAATAAGCTACTCTTACTATTGGGATTTCCAGAGGACCTGGAAGGCATAGCTCAGATTCAGCTTAGATTTTCCAGACCCATCTTCCAGATGGCAATGTGTCCCATGAATCCATAGATGCTTCCTTTTGGCTTTCTGAATATTAATTAAAAGTTAACCATGAAAGGGAATAGACAGTCAAAGAACATCAGACTGGAAGGGACCTTAGAGGATATCTATTTCAAGGAATTGAAAGTATGTGGCAGTTAGAATGCCTGGGTTTGAGGGGCACTGCAGTGGCTCAGTCTGTTAAGTGTCTGACTCATGATTTCTGCTCAGGTCATGATCACATGGGTCTTGAGATCAAGCCCCACATCCAGCTCTGCACTCAGCGGGGAGTCTGCTTGACATTCTCTCCCTCTGCCCCCCCACTCCTGCTCCCCCAGTCTCTTGCTCTCTCTCTCAAATAAATAAATAAGTCTTTTAGACTGACTCAGTTTGAATCCTAGGCTTTTCGATTAGCTGTTTAAACTGATACAGATTCTTTAATTTCCCTGTGCCTCCATGGTCTAATCTACAAAATGGTGGTAATAAGGGTGTCTGCTTTATAAGACTCTTGTGAGAATTAAATGTGGTAACTCATGTAAAGTAACTAGAACAGTGCCTGACTAATACTAAAACCCTCAATAAGTATTAGAAAAAATATCATTTGTATCACTTCATTTATGGAATCAGTGATGGAGACCAGGATCAATAACCCAGGTCCAACTATTTTTACATTAAACCAAACTTAACAGAAATGTATTGACCATTTATTTTATAGACATCTCAGCTTGGATTGGGAGAAAATTATTGCACTATGGTTTGACAAAGTTTTCTATTTTTTAAACTTGATCTCTTCAATTGAGCTCTTCCCAGAATTTGTAAACCCTTGTGTATTACAGAGGAAATTGAATCAATAAATTTCTGATTCACTTACCCTTAACTCATCAAACCATCATTAGAGTTATTTTATGTCTGGGGAAGCCTTATGTGCCTCCATGTGTGGAGATGTGCATGTCTTCTCCTTTTAAACCAATAAATCTTTTCTAGCCAACCATAAATAGCAATGAAATGTCAAAAGATAGAAGCAGCTCTAAACTCAAAATGGTTGAAAACCAAGTGAGCTTGTTCTGGGCAATTCACATTCTCTCAGTCTGACTTAACAACCCTTGATTTTAATCGATAAGCATTTCCATTCCAGAATGTGTGCACTTTCTTCCAACTAATATTTATTGAGTGTTTGCTATGTGTCAGACACTACTCTGTCAAAAAGGAAGATATTAAGAACTTTTTTTTTCAAGTTGTCTGTGGACATCCTCTGAGTTGACACCGGGACTCTTCTGGCTGGAAAAATTACTTTCAAATGGCATTAGAGATGGAGGGGTTTTTCAGTGACTCAGTTTTGACTTCATGTTCTTTGGTCCTGGTTCTTTCAACTAATTTCTTCATGGCTTTGGCCTCACCAGTCATACACCAATTTGTATTCTACCTTTCAGTCTTCGACCAGACCCTCTTCATTTTGACCTTCTTTATACCACTGGTTCTGATATCCATTCAAAATTGGCACTACTCAGGGCGCTAATGTCTCAGTTCTTCAGTTTTAACATTAACTACTGCTAGCAGAATGGATACTTTTAGATTCAGTACTCATACATCTGGAATAGAGACTAGAAAGGAATAGCAGCAAGCATGGTAGGCAGACATGCACCAGAAATAACAAGTGAGGAAGAACTAGAGGGACCATCTGGTTTCTCAAAGAAAAATGAGCAGAGGAGACCCTCAGAATATTCCTAGAACTGGTTGTTAGTGCTTTGCTCAAGTCTGAACTGGCCACAAGTCTAAGAATATAGTCAAAATGAGAGGTTTATGATTCTTCTAAGGCTGTGAGCAGACTAGTTTACCCCCAGAGTTCTGTGGCATGAGAAATATCAGTGTTGTTCACAGATGTGACTTTGGAATCCTTTATATTTGTTTGAAGTCTTATTTAGCTTTTCTAAGCCTCAGTTTTAGCTATGGAATTAGGATTTAACTTATAGGACTTTTGTAAGTATTAAATGTGGGGATTTTTGTGGATTTTTTTGCATATGGCTCATTTAAAATTTAATTTTCAATTAATGTTAGCTATTAGTACTATATTTTATACTAATACCATATTTTATTTTCCTTAAAATAATAAAATACCTAAGTGAATCCTAAACAATGAAGGGGACTCTGAAGAAGGAAAAAAAAAATGTCTATTTTGTGTGTAGAGGACAGCATCATTTACTTGAATTTTTACTTACTAAGCCATGGAGATAGGTAGACACATCCATAGTTAACTTCTAAGCAGGGAGAAAACATAAACAAACATATAAATAAATAAATGAAATGAATTAAAATGCTGGACCAAACCAGGGAGTCTGATTAGTAGCAGCATTCAGACTGAGGTCAGCCTTTCAACCTGCATGCTGCTAAGAAACGCATCTCTGCTAGCAGTGAATTAAAACATCAAGAAAGGGGCAGAACTCAAATGGGCAGTGCCTGGTGGAACTGTGCTGAAAACCTGACATAAATAAATAACAACATTGTCTTTTAAAGACTTTGAAATAACCAACACAATGTGCCAAGAAAGATAGAAATTTACTCTCTGCTCACTCTGGATGCAAATATAACCTCACTGCGGCAAGAATGGCTCCTGTTTAGTTGGAGAGGTTTGGGAGGGGAGCAGGGGATCCCATCTAGGGTTTTAGTTTCTTATATTACTTCTTTTTTGAAATGGTGGGAGTTTATAATAAACACTTCGATATTATGTTGGAGATAACAGGCCATCCACTGACTCAATGAAGTTAAGATTTAAAATAACCTGAGCTGTGGTATACGGTTGTAGCAGAGATCCCAAAACAAGGTGCAATTTTGATGCAATACATGCTAAGAGAAACATAAGCATCTGACACATCTATGACTATGAGGATTTTTAAGTTCTTCTGCAGCCACATTTTTTTCTAAATATGGTTATGAACATATCATATATACACATATATTTATGTGTATGTCTATAAATACTTATAAATAGTATATGCAAATAAAATTCCTATTTACCGAAGTAATAAATATTACTTATAGAAAGTGCAGAAAAGTTGGGTAAAATTCAAACTGTGGAGAGTGTTTGGAAGCAGAACCTCTTTTAGCCAGTATTCAGTGTGAGATGACAGAAAATGCTCTAACAAGTTTAAATAGAAAGGCATTTAATAAGAAAACAGGTGCTCATAGAAACCTTGCAGAACCTAGAGGATCAGGCTTGAGGCTATGTTTCTAGGAACAACTTCCAGAGCAATACCATGGAACTGGCTGATAGAAGAGCAAATAACTCTGTTACCATTAATAATCTAGAGCATGGCCCAGAAGATAGAACATTTGAAATCCCTTACCAAATCTCTTGTCCTTGGGAATAATCCATCTTTGCTATGATAAACCTGCCCAAAATGCCTGACTTCTACCCTGCATCTCAATTCCATGCTAGACCATGGGCCATATGCTTCTTTAGAAGATCCAACTTTTTCATGACTGTGCTGGTACAGAAGGAGTAGAAGCAACAGAAGATCAGCTTCATAAGAGTCATTTTCTGACTTTGAAATCTCATGCACATACTTCTGAGTGATGGATCCTAACCCACATCCAGAACTACAGCAGCAAGGGAGTCTGGGAAGTGCCCTAGACTTACCACACAGAAGGCACACTAGAAAGATGTGTTGGTTCACAATCTTGGAGCCCTCCTGAGTGAAATCTGAAACTGCCCCATACACGGAGAACAAGGAGAGACCAAGAGAGAGGCAGAGCACTTAGATTGGTAGATGGCAATTTTAATAAGCAATGAAACTTACATACAAGGCTTGTTTTGGATGGCCTTAAGATAAATGGATCTCCACACCGATCCACCAGAATCTTAAATGTTAGAAGTCTTAAAAGGGTTCAGTCACATACACTGTCCAGATGGTCTCAACAACACATTGCTCTCTCAAGACTGTCCTTGAAAAAGGTTTCCACTTGGGAAGAGTAGGCAGGGCATACAACCAAGGACAGGAGAGGAGCCTCCAATTGCCTGGGTCCAGCTTGCATGTCAACTGGCAATTACATTCTTTCAATTACCTCTTTCAATAAGATGCTGAAATAGATATGGGGAGAAGTAATCCACTGGATCTGCCACAGTGCTGGTCCAGACAGAGGAAACAGCAATAACAAAGACAGGAAGGCATAAAACTACATATCACATTCAAAAGAAAGAAGTTCTTGCGTAGCTTGGATAAAAAGTGGATATCAGGGAATTGTGGGAGAATTCACATTAGGGAGGGTGGATTCGATTAGGAAAGCAACTTTGTGGCCTACTAAAAGACTTTGGATTTTATCTAGTAGGCTCTTAATTACCATTTTATCTAAGAGATTCATACTTCAGACATTTATATACCACCTGTGTAACTTTTGTCACCACCATATACTATTATTTGTTTTTTTCCTTAAAGTGATTTTAAATAGTTGAAGTGTTTTTATTTACCCTTATTCTCATATGTCCATGAAATCACAGATTTGATGTGCTAGCTATATATTTTTTCCTAATACAAATTACGGTAAGAGCAAAGGTTTTTAATGAAAAAATACACATCACCTAAAACTGTCTTCTGTGTCACAAAAGTTATGAGTGCCACAGTTTGAAAAACACAGGTATAGACAGTGAGAAACACTGACAGCCTTATAAACATGGATGTGGCAAAATCAGATATGTATTTTAAAGATGACAATGAATAGAATGAACTAGATGTAAGTTTAAAGGCATGAGTCCATGTAAAAGTGGAATATTCTTTGAATCAGGGTCATGTTTAGAGGAATGAAAGGAGAAAACTGAGTAAAGGAGTTTCAGAACTGGAATAGAAGGCATTTAGTGACTGACAGATTTAGGACTTCAGAATGATGGAGGAGTTTATATTGACTGTAAAATGGTACCTTACCTAACAGCTAACCAGTGATGGTGTTATATTAAGCTGAGATAGTGAAAAGCAAAAGATCTGATTTTAGAATATGTATTTGAGAATTCCAATTGGCCATGTTAAATTTTGAAATGCATTTGGGATATAACTAGAAATAAACCCCTTGATAACCATCAATGTGTGTCTAGGGTTCATAAAAACAGTTCTGAGATACAGTTAAGTTTGTGGAGTCATTGACCTATGTGCACTTGGTTTAGTCAGAGTCATGGAAGTGGACATAAGCTTTCAATGACAAATGAACATTGCTGAATTTAAAAGTATTATAGAAGTAGGGGAACCAGCAAGAGAGACTAAAGAAGAGCTCAGAGAGTGATCCATAAGCCATTGAAGAGGAGTTTTCAATAACTGTTGCCAAGATCAAATGTCAAAAAGTGAAACTGAAAATAAACAATTGGGTTTGGCCATTAGGATTTTGATGTTCTATAATTGAGCAGTTTTCATAGAGTTGTCAGAGCAGAAGTTATACTGTGCTGAGCTATCAATTAGGATGTAAGCAAATGGAGATTGTAACTTTAGAACAGTAGTTCTCAACCAGGCATGATTTTGCCCTCCAGGAGACATTTGGCAATGTCTGGGGACATTTTTGGTTATCACAACTAGGGAAGTGCTACTGACATTTAGCAGGTGAAGGCTAGGAATGCTAAACATTCTATAATGCACAGGACAACTCCCACAGCAAAAAATTATTTGGCTTAAAATGTCAATAGTGCCAAAGTTGAGAAATCCTTCTTTAGACAAAGACTTCAAAGTCTGGTTGTGCAAAGAGAAGGATGGTGGCTTGTTATGGAGGAAGAATCAAACATTTTCTTAGAAAGGAGATTTGAGCCTAAGAGAAAGGAGAAGGTGAGGGAGAGAGAAAGAAATAAATACAGTTTGTCAAGTAAAATTTGATGGAGATAGGAGAGAATATATTCCAAAGCACAATTGAGGGATAAAGCTTAGAGAGCAGAAGGGATTTCCACAACTCCTTCTTCCCTTCTAAGATAAGAAGGAAGACAAAGAATAGAGAAAAATGTGGATATAGATAAGTGGTACATGAGGGAGTATTAGGGCAGTTTATGGCTGGGGAGTAGGAAGCTAAGTTATTATCATGAGAGAGGGAGAAGAATGTAGAAAATGATAAATAGAACAGACCTTTAAAAAGATGGTAAAATTTGGAGCAGTGAAAGGTGGGACTGCAAATAGAACAAAAGAGAGATGTATAAGTAATTCTTAAGCAGCACTAAAGAACAAGTTGAGTTTTGAAATTACAAATTTGTAAGGGAACTGACTTACATTTTCTCAGGCAACACTCAACAACCCAAGAACAGTATCAGAGAAAACAGATGTTTGGGGGTTGTGGGGATACAGGCTTTCCAGAAAAGTGCGTTTACCAGAGGAAGATTCTGGTAGTCATGTGGTTAAATATGTTTTTGAAATGATTGTCCCTGCCACAAGTCATGTCTTAAATGTAGTTGTATACTCCCAAATATCTAGGCTAGTAAGTGATCATTGATTAATTTAAAATAATCCTTTGGGGGCTTCTGGATGGCTTAGTCAGTTAAGTGTCCAACTCTTGATTTCAGCTCAAGTGTTGATTTCAGGGTCATGAGTTCAAGCCCTGAGTTGGGCTTCACACTGGGCATGGAGACTACTTAAGAATAAAATTTGGGGGGGTCAGGAATAATATCTCTTGCTAATCACTCTTCAACAACAGTTTTAATTCCTTTTTCTTTTTTGTCATCTGCATAGATGCTAAATAAATCAGGGATAATTGGATGATGAAGCTAATAATTTAAACTGAATTTAGTTAGAATGTCCTTTCACACAATACTCATCTTTGGTCTGTATTTATTTTATTATATTTTAATTTTGCACAGAGATTCAGATTCTCTTCTTATTTCTAATTTCTTCAATGTGTCTTAATTCTTTATGGCTGATTTGCTTATTTTATTCCCAGTGCTTCATTTGCTCTTTGTCCATATTCTCTAGGCTCTTTTGGGCTCCAGATTTTACATTGCATGACCTATTAATGATATAGCTCATTTTGTGGCGAATCCTACATCCTTAAGACATTTACAAAAACAGCCAACAAATCCTCAGTTGTAATTAGGTCAAATAATTCTAGAAAATTTCTTTTGTTGACTGATTCTATGGACTCATCATGGCCTTTTAGTGCTATTTTTTTTTTTTTTCCTGGCACACAGATAATTACTTTTATTACCATCCTCAAATAACAATGCTTTTCTTCTCCACTCTTTGTCTGGAGCTGCCCATTAGCTCACTGACATCAGAGTTTCTAAAATGTTGTTCTTTGTCCACGATTTATTTACCCCAGAAATTTCAGCTGAGTTGCAAGCATCTGGTTTTCAGCTCAGGTCAGCTATTTTCTAATCCAGATCCCTTATCTTTTCAGATAAGCATTTTGGAAGTTCAAATGCATTCTAGATTGTGTGGAGAGGAGTCAATTTGGAGGTATAAGTTTATAAACTGATTGGGATACCATTTTTTTTTCTTAAGTGCTGATTTATGTTGATTTAGTTCTCAATGATCTTCTCTTCTTCAGTTTTTTTTTTTTAACTCCAACTAGATATCAGCTGGTTTTATTTGAATATTTACTTGTCACATTATTGCAAACCAAAGCTCAGTAAACATACCCTTTGAGTTTTCTTAAACCAAGGACCGGCTATTTCTATAAGCTCAATCATAGAACAGTTATAGAATAATTCCAATTGTAAAGTATAAGCAAATAAACCTTAGTTCACCTAGCCAGTATAATCAATTAGATTTTGCCACCATGAACATAGACTTCCTCTGATCAAGGTTACAAAATTGTTCAACAACATCTTTTAGCAACACAAACTAAAATTCCTATTTTTCAATGGACTTAGTTGGATTTCATTTATTCATTGAAGATACAGAAGTTTTGATATGTAACTCTTTTTAAAATATCTTTTGGGATTTACCAGTCACAGTGGACATTTGATCTTTTTTGTCCACCAAAAAAAAAAAAAATCCTCACTCATATCCATGGTAATAGTATCAGTGAATTTGCTTGGATATCTATCCTGCTCTATTCAGGCCATAAGATATTTAGGCCACTCAGCTCAGGATTTGCTTCTAATAGATTTAAGCCAATCCTCTTGTCTCTACCACTGGCTGCAAGGAATGATTGGGACGAAAATTTAACCCAGTCAGACCAATGAGATGCAAAGCGATATTTGCTTGGGTCTCAGGAAAAGATGTTTCCACTTTATTCCTTAGGATCTAATAAAAGAGCAGCTTTCTTTCTGTTTCTGAATAAGGAATTATAGTGGTTGGGAACAGACACTCTGGAGACAAATTTCCTGGGTTTAAATCATGGCTACTGCAGTTATATGACTTTGGGCAAGTTATTTAATTTCTCTGTTCCTCAGTGTTCTTATGTGTAAAATGGGAATATTAATCATTCCTAATTATAGAGTTGTTTCCGAAGATTACACGGGCTAATCCTTCTTAAGCACTGAAAACAGTGTCTGGTACATAGTAAGCACTATTACAAAAAATAAATGTAGTTCTAGAAATCTGCTTGCAGCTATCTTAGAAGCAGTCATTCTCAGTAAGACGAAGAAGGAAGGTAGAGACAAGAGATAGAAAGTTAGGACTTCAGTGACAGCATTAACTCTTCTGGAGCCTAACCCTGGGCTTTTCGGTTATATGAGTCATAAAGTATGTCTTTACTGATTAAACCTGTTTGAGTTGAGCTTTCTGTTACTTGAAATCTGAATATTTCTTCCAAACCAGTGAAATGCCCCCAGCTTTAATTTAACAAACACTATTAAGTATCTAGTAGCCTTGGGATATAAAGGTAAGTAATGTAGATATACTGTCACACATTCAATACCTATTTATTGAGTTCCTATTGTGTATAAGGCAATCTGTAGTTATTCAGGGCATCTAACATGAATCTAAATAATTATAATGCAAGATAGTATGTTATAAACTCTTTAAGACAGATATAGATAAGTTGCCCTGGAATTCAGAGAACTCATGTGTAGATAGAATCTTCTTGAGGCAATACCATTTCTTTTTTTTTTTAAAGATTTATTTATTTATTTGGCAGAGAGAGACACAGTGAGAAGGAACACAAGCAGGGGGAGTGGAAAAGGGAGAAACAGGCTTCCCGCTGAGCAGGGATCCCAATGCAGGGCTCGATCCCAGGATGCTGGGATCATGACCTGAGCCGAAGGCAGACACTCAACGACTGAGCCACCCAGGTGCCCTGAAGCAATACCATTTATAAGACTCCTAAAACAATAGCATACTTTCTAAATGTTGTTCATCTATTCCTTCATCCAAGGAATATTCATTGAATACTGACTTTATGCCAGACTTGTGCTAGGAGCTAGAGATGAAATATTGAACAAAATTAGACATGATCCTTGTTCTCATGGAGCATCAGTGGAGTAGGAGGAAAGTAATTAATCAAAGAATCACACATTAATTTACAAATACAACTGAGATAAGTAATATAAAGCCTGCAGAGTTCCAAGAGTATAAGATACAGGAAATGTGAAGATCATATAGAGATTATCTTTGTTTTATAGATGAGAAAACATCTCAAAAAGACTATATTGCTCAACCTAGTTGGTGTCAGCACCAGAACTGGAATCCAGTACCCTTGAAACCTTACCTACTGCTTTCTCCATTACTTCAAATATCATGCTCTTAGATGACATTACACATTTTGATTTGAAATGATCCTAGGCCAGTCATGGTTCTTAGTAAGGATTTTGTTCTCAGAAGGCATAGTATCTATCACTCATGACCAATTAAAATAAAAACTTTTAAGACAATTATTTCATTAACCATGTCTTTGCAGTAAGATGGCAATGCCATTAGGCTAGAATAAGATATTTTGTAGCAGGATAAGGTTTAAGCTCTGGGGGTGGGAGAAGAACATCTGTAATACATTTTCAGTACTAAATTAATGTCATTTCCAGTTGTGCTGGCCAGATTCATTGCCTTTCCTTGACAGACTCACAAAAAATGAAAACCAACCCAAATTATGCCTACTGGAGGTCATGCGTGGCTTAACCGGACTCTTTGGTTGAAGTGTTGACATGTGGCAATTTTGTAGAAACAAATGATCATTATAAGGGACATGATAGTCAACACAAATAGGATGCAATTAGCATGTGCCACTACTGGCTTCTGGTGGAAACATCTTAACAGACAACAAATAATAAAGGTCAGTGTATTGAGACCAGCTCAGTTAATTAGTTTCTTGTTGTTTCTGGGAAAGAAAGTAAAATTTTAATCTTGTTTTTCCTCTTCTTTCAACAGATATCACTACCTCCCATGGGAAGAATCTGGGTCCCTTGTATTCTCTTTGGCTCTTCACTTCTGTAAGGAGAGCTCTAAAATATGTCCTTACAGTTTTACCACTTTCTTTGCAAAATAGGTTTTGTTTTTTATTGCATTTTTCATGCTCAAGGTATCCCAAAGCAATTTACAGTAATGAGTTTCAAATCTGGATTGACGGTATCTCAGTAGGCAATCATGTTAGCCATTACATATTCAAGGCCTAGTTTACACCTGGCCCTGAAATTAAAATCTTTCTCGTCACAAGAGGCAATGTCTCCTGGGTGACTTGGGTAATTCTATACTCTCTATCCCTCCCTTCCTCTCTCTGTGTCTGTCTCTGACTCTGTCTGTTTCTCCTTTTTTCTCAACCTACTTGCTCAGTATAGAACACCTGCATTGACAGCTATCAGGTGGAGGTAAAAGGATACGATGTGTATCACTCTCACAGGGTTATTTGATGATTAAAGAAATTAATTTGGAAAATGCTTGGGATATCTTGGAAAAAAAGTTGATACAAAGAACCGTGTGAATGCAGCTTGCAGTTGTTCTGCATCTCAATGCTACCAGCAAGGACGAGCTTGCCTCCAAGAGACCTACAAATTCAATGTCACTTCCCTTGAACACTTTATGCCTGGATTAATAACTACTCTTAAGTCCCCCCAGACAAACTCTGCAAACCTCCTATCATAATCTTTTGTGATATTTATTGTGTTTATTTGCCTGTTTATACATCACAGTAGACTGAACTCTGTAAGAGCAGCAAGCTTGTCTAACTTGTTCTTTGTTAAACAGCAGTGCTTACTACATTGCCTGACCTATAGTAGTTGCTAATAAGTATTAGTGAGAAGGAAGAATAAAGAAAAGATGGAAGGGAGAAAAAAGAAGCAAAGTGGAAGAGAAGGAAGGGAAAGATGTAGAGAGTCAGGAAGAAAGAACAGTTTTATGTACATACTAGAATAACTTATTATTGGTCTGATTCACTGTACCCAATCTAGAATAATCAGGTTGTAAAGGACAATAAAATGTAACTGGTTTACCTTCTTCCTAATGCAGGAATCTCATCTGTCACAACTCTGATGAAAAGCCATTCAGCCTTTGCTCAGACTCCACAACTTGACCAAAGTAGCCTTTGATATTTTTGAAAAGCTTGATTATCAGATAATTTGTCTCCAAAATCGTACAATTTATCTTCTGCACTTTTGTGTATTTGTCTCAGTTTGTGCTTCTAGCATTCAACAAAGTAATTCAACCCTTTTTTATTCATGAGATCCCTCAGATAATTTAAAGGTCTTCCTTTAAAGAATCCTAGATCTACCCTGGTCACTATCCTGGTCATTGTCTTCTAGGCATCCTCTGGTTTCTCTTGAGTAATAATGGCACCTGTCATTGTGAAAAATATTATAGCTGTGCCTTCATCCTACAGAACATATAGCATTGTTCTCGGCACTGATCAAGATCATCTAGTTCTATTTACACAGCACTTATTTGTTGGTTCCTTTGAAGCATCTGGTTCTCTAAAACTTCAGATCATTTTTACATTAATTTTTTGTGAATCCATGAATTCTGTGATCTTTATTTTCAATACAAGGTGATTTTGCTTGTTTTTTATTTTTATTTTGTCTGTATTTATTTTTAAAAAAACTTAGAATTTCCCCTTGATACTATTTTTATTTCATCTTGGTTACTTGAACTTATCATTTGTGATTATTGATGTTTAAAAATGTCCTGATTTGATCCTTCATTCATTTCCTGTTAGTGTTAGAACATGACAGGATATAAATAAAACAAAGTGCCAGGCTCCATGCAAGACTTCAGAAATACAGAGTTAAGTAAGAAAATGTCTACCACAAGAAAATCAGACATTTCTAGACAAAAAAAAAAAAAATAAGTAAATAAAATCAATGACTTAGAAGGCTATATGTAAGTGCAAAGCACTAAGAAAATATAAAGAAAAGCCATCTAAGTGAGCTATTAGTGAGAAGACAGAAGGCTTCCCAGAAGAAGTGATAGTTGAGATGAATTTTGAAAGATGTATATAAGTTAGCTAAGTGAAAAAGAAAGGACAAGAAAACTTTAGGCCCCGTGAATAACATAGGCAATAGCTTGAAAGCATGAGTGCAAAAGATAGTCCTTCATCTACTCTATTAGCCTTCCCTTTCATCTTTGTCTCTATCACAAATTTAAAACACACACACTTTTTTTTTAATCATCATCCAAGTTACTGATGACGTATTTAATATATGCTTGTGCTGGCACTTGCATACCATGGTATGGTAAGAAAATGATTCATGTGGGACAGATTGGCATTCTTTTATAACCTCCTATATTTCTAGAACTTACTTTCTCTAAGCCCTAGACTCTCCAAATCAGTGAAAAAGGTTATAGCCCAAGAGAAAATAGGAAAGGTTTTTATTCTCCTAATATTCATGCAGCTGGTAAAAATAAAAAAAATGGGGACAGTTGTCCTGGCAATCTTTACATTTCAGACACTGTGTTTGTGCATGGGAAAAAAAAAATTGCCAGCAACCAGAGTTTGTCACAAACAGACCACTACTCTTGAAGTCAAGAAGCTATCAGATTGCACTACTGGGTATTTACCCCAAAGACACAGATGTAGTGAAAAGAAGGGCCATATGTACCCCAATGTTCATAGCAGCAATGTCCACAATAGCCAAACTGGAAAGAGCCGAGATGCCCTTCAACAGACTGATGGATAAAGAAGATGTGGTTCATATATACAAGAGAATATTACTCAGCCATCAGAAAGGATGAATACCCAACTTTCACAACAACATGGATGGGACTGGAGGAGATTATGCTAAGTGAAATAAGTCAAGCAGAGAAAGTCAATTATCATATGATTTCACTTATTTGTGGAACATAAGGAATAGCATGGAGGACATTAGGAGAAAGAAGGGAAAAATGAAGGGGGGGAATCAGAGGGGTAGATGAACCATGAGAGACTCTGGACTCCAGGAAAAAACTGAGGGTTTTAGAGGGGGAGGGGGTGGGGGATGGGTTAGCTCGGTGATGGGTATTAAGGAGGACATGTACTGCATGGAGCACTGGGTGTTATACGCAAACAATGAATCATGGAACACTACATCAAAAACTAATGATATACTGAGTGGTGACTAACAAAACATAATAAAATAAAATTTAAAAAAAAGAAGCTATCAGATTGACCCACTGTAATTGACTAAGCAATAACTTTCACAGAATTTCAACCTGTATTAGAGTAACATCAACTCTGATGAAAGCAGAACATAACAAAATGAAATTTCAATGTTTGATCCAACAGAATTTAATACTCACAGTCTGATAACAGTTCCAGCTCAATGGGCAGTTCTTTACCTAATGATTCAGGGATGCAGGTCCCAAACATCTTCATGTTACACTCAAGGCTTTCAAGGTCTTCATGTTCATGTTCATCAGACTAGTGGAAGGGGGAAGAAAAGATGGAGAAAGAACATTCACTTTCTTAAATCCTTTGTCCTGAAAGTGAAACATATTTCTGCTCACTCTCATGGATAAAATCAGCCATGTGACCCTCTCACTTGTTGGCTATTTTCTTGTTCTCTGGAAAGAAAAGGCCATGTTTTTGTGTCTTACTTCAGTTGCAAGCTTCACCAGAAGCACCATAAACTATATAGGGATCTAACTATTTTTATATATTTTAAACACATTCTCTTGTGTTTCAAATACTTTAAAATATTTAAAAATCAACTGAGGAGAATATCAGCCATTTACCCAGCACCCAGCAATTATTTCATTAACTCAATGAAACCCTCTCTTGTAATTATTAATTTATTATCATTAATTAGTCAATTCTCATCAATACAAAAATTTTTTAAAGATTTTATTTATTCATTTGGGAGAGAGAGCACATGTAGGGGGGAGGGACAGAGGGAGAGGGAGAAGCAGACTAAACATGGAGCCTGACTTGGGGCTCAATCCCAGGACCCCAGGATCATGACCTGAGCCGAAGGCAGATGCTTAACCAACTGAGCTACCCAGGTGTCCCTCACCAATACACAATTTAAAGTATTACTTCAAAATAATTTGTTGGGGGCACCTCAGTGACTCAATCAGTTAAGCATCTGCCTTCGGCTCAGGTCATGATCCTGGGGTCCTAGGTGTCAGGCTCCCTGCTCACTCTGTCTGCTTTTACCTCTCCCTTTAACTCTCCCCCCTGCTTGTGCATTCTCTCTCTCTTTCCCAAATGAATAAATAAATAATTTTTAAAAATAATAATAATAATTGGTAACGATTATCAAGCTCACAAAAATGACTTTCTGAAAATCTAATCACCCTGGAGACATTTGTTATTGCCAGAAAGAAACTGGTTTAAAAAAAAAACAGGAATATTATAACATTGCTGTGAGATATACAACATACACAAAGCTTTCTTTCAATACCATTATCAAAATATTTGGTAAAAGAATTTAACAGGTTATGCATATGCTAACTATATTATCACCCAGTGGATAATATTTCATATTGTTATAAAGATATCAAGAATATCCACTTTGTCAAATGTTTTGCTAAAGGGAAGCAACTCTATTTATAAGCTTACCTTGATCTGTTTCACTCCTAATCCTATTTTAATACAAACAAACAAGCAAACAAAAAAACAAATAAAAAAATGTGTGCCATGCCTTTGTGGGAATAGATTTTTAACTTGTGCTGTCTCCTAGTGAGAATCAAGTTTTTGCCAAAGTGCTCAGGAATTATTTATTGCATTTCAAAAATGATTCTGGAAAGCAAGAAGCTATACCAGCCTGAGATAGCCTGGAATCCATCAGCTATAGAGTTGAAGACCTGTAGGGATCTCATGAAGCTGTCTTTAAAAAACTCTGTAAATTGGAATAGCCATGGCTTTCATATTTCCCATTTCTCAGAGTTATTAAAGCGCAGGAAGAAAAAGAAAGAAAGTTATAGAGGAAGGGAGGAAAAAGGACTTCATACTAGGTATCCTAGGGGCAGAGATATGGTAGCATGTCATCATAATTACTCAAATTTTTGTCTACCTAGAGGCATCCTCAAAGGTTCTATCCCTTGGGGAGAAAATAGCTTTGTTCACCTTTTGCACATTGGAAGAAATGCATGATTATCTATCTGCAAAGACATATTATAAACAGATATATCCTTAGTCTTTTCCTTCTGGGAAACTACCAATAGAACTAATCTAATAAGAATTGAACAAGCATATTTCTATGGCAGCCACAAAATGGAAAAAATATATAGTTCTTGATATTTTGTCAAGGTACTTTTGTGGCAACTTGTGGGAAGGTAGAGATGGCTTCCATTTCTTGGGTTATTTTAAAATGCTGGAAATATAAGGCTGATACTAGGAAAATGGAAAATGAACAAAATGTCTTCTTTCCATTTCGTTACTTTGATTGCTACTCTTATCTAGAGCTCTTTGGGGATATTTGCAGTTTGGATTCTTGAATGATTTGATTCAGAACTTTTAAGAATACTCTTCTCGAAATCCATGGAAGCAGAACACCTTGGTTTGAGTGTTCCTGACTCTTTCATTGATTCTCAGTAGGACACACCATATGATTATTAACTTTAGTGAATCTCAGATGCCTCAACTGCAAAACAGAGATGATGATATTGATATACCTCACAGAGCTGTACAAAATTTAAATAAGATAAGCTATTAGAAAACACAAAGGTGTTACCTTTTAAGAATATCTCCAAAAATGGGGAAATCTTACTGTTTCCATGTAATGTTCAAGTAAGCAGAAGCCTTCCCTCTGAAAGCAAAGGCCAGTATACAGTTAGAGTTAAGAAAATCACTCTAGTTACATACCTAGTTTCTTTAGAAAGGATACTTGTCTTTTATGTTCATAGTTATTACTGTTGGTCCTCCAGAAACAGAAGCAAATTAGATCAATGACTAAAGTTTGGAGCCTAGTGGTATGGATAAGCATAAATGACACAATGGCTTGTGTCCCACAGCTGTCATTTCCAAACTGATGCATTGTTATCAGTGCTGGAAAAAAATCACATGACATCTACTGACACTGATTAAAGCTGATTTTCCCCTGAAATGCTCTCTCACATCTATTGCACAGTAATGAGTCATACCCAATGTCAGCCTTTCACTTTCTGACAGTCTAAGTACACATCCTTGGATAGGCTCCAGCCAGGCTGACATCTGAAATATAATGAACAATGCCATTCTAAATTGCCAATGAATGTAAAAATAAATGTGTGAGGAGCCATATGGAACTTGCTATTGTACTGGATGCTACAGTTGAGCATTACTTAGCAGTGGGAACTGTGTACAGTAACGGATGGGTGACATAATTCTCAGTGTGATGGCAGTTTGAGCAAAAAAGGCAACTTCTGAAATAACAATCATATAAAAATGTCCACATGTACTTCCAGACCATAGGAGTACCCTGCCAATTTCTGTGATATATAGCCTCTGCAGGATGAAAGAAGATCTCTAGGTAGCTGCCTTTTGAGTCAAATCACCTGCCACCCAGGCAGTTTCTTCTCTGGTCTAACCAGTAGGCTAAACACTCACCAGGCAGTTCATACCCTCAAGAATCCCATTCTGCTTAGAAGAAGCTAGACTTAAACATATTATCACAATAGGATACAAAAAGTACGTTATCTGAGAAGTGTCAGGGGTGCAATGGAAGTGAAACAGCTGAGTTTCGTGAGGTCATATGAGAGGAAGAAGAGGAAGAAGAAGAGATTGACAGAGGAAACAATAGTCAAAGGCTTTGGACATGGAATATTTTAGTGGGGAGACAAGGAAAAGGGGGATTTGTGGCAGAGAGTGCACCATATGTAGAGGCAAGGTGGGGTGAAGTATGGCCTCTGTGCATGGCAGCCAGGAGTCTGGATGGCTGCAACTGGAGGGGCCCATGGGGAAGGAGTGAGAGCTGAGGCAGAGCAGGAGCTGATCACAAACAGGTTTCAAGAGCTACAAATAATAAAGCAAATTTATTTATTTATTTTTTTTTATTTTTATTTTTTTAAGATTTTATTTATTTATTTGACAGAGAGAGAGACAGCTAGAGAGGGAACACAAGCAGGGGGAGTGGGAGAGGGAGAAGCAGGCTTCCCGCGGAGCAGGGAGCCCAATGCGGGGCTCGATCCCAGGACCCTTGGATCATGACCTGAGCCGAAGGCAGACGCTTAACGACTGAGCCACCCAGGCGCCCCAATAAAGCAAATTTAATGGAATTTTGAGGTGTTTCCAAAAATTACCAAGCATACAGAAATGCTGGTTAGCCCACAGAAATGTACCTTGGCTAACGTATATTGTCCAGTGAGACTTTTCACCTTTCTAAGTGTTTCATGTGTCACTGGAGCCTCCTAGTTCCTGGGGACCCAATGACATTCCCTTGGCAGGGATATTCCTACTTTTTCTCTGACACAGAAACCCATGGAATGAGTGATTTGGTAGAACTTCATCCAGAAGAGTAAGATAATGTCCATCAATTAGGAGACTGGTTAAATATGTTAGGGTATATTTAAAAGGTAGTACTCATTGTAGTTAAGATGAATGAGGTAGTTCTTTACACACTGACTTGGAAAGATGATCAAAGCATGTTGCTAAGTTAAAAAATAGATTTAAAAATGTGTACAAAGTATTGTAGGAAATGCACCACAATATTACTATGGCTCTCCCTAAGGAGTATGCTTGAGTAAGATGGAACTTTTATTTTATTTTATTATTATGTTATGTTAATCACCATATATTACATCATTAGTTTTTGATGTAGTGTTGTTTCATGATTCATTGTTTGAGTATAACACCCAGTGCTCCATGCAGAATGTGCCCTCTTTAATGCCCATCACCAGGCTAACCCATCCTCCCATCCCCCTCCCCTCCAGAACCCTCAGTTTGTTTTCCAGAGTCCATAGTCTCTCATGGTTCATCTCCCCCTCTGATCTCCCCCCCTTCATTCTTCCCCTCCTGCTATCTTCTTTTTTTTTTAAACATATACTTTATATATTTTTGTTTGTTTATTTGTTTTACAATAAGCTTATATTATTTTACAATTTTCAAACTCCCCCCCAAACATAAGAGAACAAACAGTATAGAAAGAGAAGCAGAAAAGATAAAGATGAGATATTCACAAAAAAAAAAAAACCTTCTGCTTGGAATTCTTTTGATGACATGACTCCAACCAATCACTCAACAAACTACTTGGTTAATGATTTTTTTATCGACTTGATTTAATGGTTGGCTAAATTAATCAAACTGCCTGGTTGTTTTGGATCCAGAGAAATAAAGCACATCTTTCTTTTATCTCATAGCTTTATTTTCTTTAGGTGCAGCTAGGTTTCTCTTAGTCATTTTTCCTATAATAGAACTTTACTGATAGACTGCTCATTTTTCAAATTTACATTTAAAAAAAATTAAGGAAATTGAAGTAAGGATGGAGGATAGATTCTGATGCCTTATGAATTAAAGTGTTGCAAGTCCACTGGGGAAGATTTCCTGAGTGTTGACTATGAGTTAAATTGCTTCACAAATATTCTTCAAACTAAGCCTCCTTGCAAACTTTGGTATATGTATTTTAGTGTCTGTTTTAAAAATAAAGAGGGATTAAGTAATAAATTAAGATAACACCTGTAGGGGCCCCTGGGTGGCTCTATCAGTTAAGCATCTGACTTCAGTTCAGGTTGTGATCTCAGGGTCCTGGGATAGAGCTCTGAGTCTAGTTCCCTGCTCCGCGGGGAGTCTGCTTGTTCTTCTCCTTCTGCCCCCACCCCCACATATTCTCTTTCTCTCAAATAAAAAAATAATAAATAAATAAATAAATAAATAAATAAATAAATAAAATATTTTTTTAAAAAAAAATAACACCTAGTAAGTGACAGAAGTTTTGGGGTTTTAAAATAGGTCTACTTAAAAACACGTAGGCATACATTTCATCAATATGAAAACTGGTTCTAAAGATATTCATAATATGTATCAACCCAAGATATCTCAATAGTCAAAATAACTTAGGAAGAAGAAAGATGCCCATGTAAATACAATAAACAGGCTACAAAGGATGTGTTCAATCCCATTCTCCACTGAAGTCTGTTCCTCCTTCATTCCTTGGCTTCTTTTAGGTACAACATAAAATGATGTCTTGAACTGCATTAGAATGGACAATTTATGAACAGATATTAATAGTTTGGTCATGGATTTTCAGGACAAGCCTCTCTACCTTTCAGAAGCTCTCAGGCATCTTCAGGCTGCATCCTTGGGGACCCACATTAGGTGACCCTAAGTCTTTGCTTCTTTGAGTCTCTTGTTTCATTTGTCTCCTTTTAATAGTTAACAGCCAATTTGTGTTTGAAATGATTCGGTTCACTGCAGAGATTAAAGAATAATTTTGTGTACTCTTAATTCAAATGAACTCTGGAGCCTTGTTAGTTATTTCAGGACTAAGGCCCTGCTCCAGGAAAGAAACAGAAGATTGTTTTCAGACTCTGAAAACTATTAAAGCACAGAACCAGTGTCCTCCCATTCTTTCAATTCTTTTCCTTCTATCCAACCATCAGTAACTAAGACAGGCTCAAAAGTATTGTTCATGGTTAAAACAGTTCAACTGGAGTGAAGGAATTTCTTGGGAGGAAGGGATTTGAATTACATGGAAGAAAAGGAGGGTGGAAAACTCTTAGGACCCCAAAAACAATAGCTATGGACTGTACAGAACAAATTTTCAAAAGTGACACTGTGGGACATTATGAGGCCAGACTAATATTAGAGATTAATGAGATACTTCACCAAAAGGAATTTAAGGTCTTCCATTTACTAAAATTCCCTTGAAAATCTCTTTGAAGAATGCCACCTTGAAACCTGCTCTCATTTACTGCAATGAAGTTCCTTTTTCCTCCAGTGCTTAATGTGCAGACATTATCTCTAGCACTGGAACAAACTGAAGTGTCTTTACTTGAGTGTCACGTGAAGACATTAACTCTCATTTGGCATCCATGTTGTATGAGAAACACATCCCATGGAATCCTATACTTACTCTTTATATAGGAAGATGCTCTCACTCTGAAAGCAGACAGGAAATGAAACCCACTAAGGGAATAGCTGATGCCTCTTCTAGAGAACAGCTCATTGAGTGTAATAACTGGCAGAACTGCCCCTGAGATTTAATGTTTAAAAAACATGATTATGAAAAATGTAAAACATATACAAGAGTAGAAAAAGTATAAGAAACCCTCATCACCCTGCTAAAACAATTGCCAGCTGCCTGACAATGCTATTTAAGTTGATATCTTCACATTTTTCTTTGAATAAGTATATGCAGGTGAATTTTTAAAATTTAAATTTGTGAGTGAAATACATTCATCAGCCTGCATTTTAATCATTGAAAAAAAAAAAACTGTGCTGTGATCATATTTGAATCTCAAGCCTGTGAACCAGGTCATACCAATTTTAGTAACATCTATAGGTTTTCTACACTTATATAATATCTTGAAGCTGGACATAGTGAGGAACCCAAGCTGAATTTCACCAGATGCTAAGAACATAAAAGGAGCATATGGAAAGGGGTGTCCCAAGACAATTAACTTTAAATAAAGGGGAAAATCACTGTAGCAAGATGATTTATCTCCTCTCTCCTGACACTATTTACTCCATTCTCTGTCATTAAAAGGAGTGCAAAGGAGAAGAGGGTTTTATTTTTTTCTTTTCTCTCTCTATGAGCATAATTTGAAAAGTGGATTTTAACTTAGGGTAGAAATGCCCATGTCCTTGTGGTCTCAGTGTTCAGCTGGACACTTAGTCTGTGGCCCAGATGAGTCTTTTCCCTTTTTAAAGTTATCCTAACCCAAATCCACTGGAAAAATAATGTTGAAGTAGCTGTTAATACAGTTTGTAGAAAATATCTTATAAAACACTGGCAGCACAAGAATTTGAATTTGAGAACTCTCTCAATATTCCAGTATGTTCTATTTTGAATAGTCAGTGAGCTTTCCTCTTGCTTTGTCAGGATGCATTTCTGCCCTTTAGAAATTGGATTCCATTCATCTCTATGCTGTACTTTTATTATGTGATTCTGGGATTTTTCTAAAAATGGTTAAATATGTGTTTTTATAATACTGAAGTTCTGTTATGAATGGTTTTAACTATATTTCCTAGGCTGACTAAGACAGGGTAGGATTCTTTACCAAGGGAAAGCCATCAAGCTTATGGCTTCAAGTGAGCAGAAAAGAAAATAATAATAATAAAGAGAACTTACCTTGCTGTTCTCTGTTGTAAAGAATTCTTTTCTGCTCAAATACAGCACTCCCTCTAGCTTTCTAGACAGTTCCCTTATTAACCATATCACTTGATTAAGGAGATATTGAAATCTGTGGCTCAAAAGTTTTGCAATAAGTAGCTACTATATTATCTTCATGAATTTGTTTTGCCAGCTAAAAGTAGCCCTCTGAACAAAGTAGACACATCTCAGATGTGTGTATTCAAAACAGTATCATTCAAAAAGGACAGCTTTCACGACTTGGGGACTCTGAGTAGCTTCTGCCCCTTTACTCAGACAAAAGGAAGGAGGATGGATAGCCCACATGTTGAAGAACATCAAATATCTTTGTCTTACCTGGGCTCTGTTTTTTCCCCCTCAGTGCAGCTACCATGATTTCCCTGCATTCGTTAGGCATCTTGTCTAGAAAATAGCCAATATTGCTTCAAGGAGTTCCTGATTACTCACATCAAAGCCTTTTCCTTCACCTTCTTAAAACCACCACAGAACCCCTCTTAATGGCTCTATGTTCTGCCTTCTATTCAGGCTTGAGTGGAGACTAACTGAAATGGAAGGATTAAAGTATCTCATGCCTTTCATTCTAGAGAGATGGTTGCATTTTTAGTTCCCTTCTTTCAAAAGGAACTGGAAGGTTTGAATTTGAAGTATTGTAATAGATGGTATAATTTTAGTTCATGCTTTTTTCCCATCAGGTTAAAAATATCTTTCAAATAATTTTCCTCTCATTGGGTTTTCTTAGTCTCAGATTCTCTCAAATCCAAATTTGGAGGCTTTTATTAGTTGATAGTGTCTTCTTACTATTAATCATGCTCTTTGATATATACTAAATTTGACTTGATTTATTGAGAGATTGATACCAATGACCTTAGAATGAATAAAAATCATAATCATATTTAATACTGAAGCCTGGTTATCGTGCTAGCTGCATATTAATAACCTGATGGATTTACTGATGCATTTTGAACTGAAATATTAGAGATTTTTCTTTTTGCTTTTCTGATTCTTATTAAAAAAACCCATACAGATGCCTATGGCCAACTACTAAAACATGTTACCAAAACATTTTGATTGATGTCCCTTGTGGGGTGGAAGAGGGCAGGTGAATAGGGCACTAAGGGAGAGCACTAAGGACATTCCTGGGAAAATGAAGCCACTTCATTTTATGATTTTGGCAATCCCTGTTCAATGACATTAAACGTCATTTAGGCACTTAAAATGTGCTGGGCACTCTGTTAGGAGCTGGATACAGAGATTGGAAGAGCTAACATGCTGTTATGAAAGAGACACACAGATAATAGCTAAATTCTGAAAAAGGCCACACAAATACTGTTAAAGGTGCATGAAGAGTGTTATGAGAGCCCAGAAAAGCATCACCCAACCTAGCCTGGCAGGGAGTGAGGAGGTTTTCTGAGGAGAGATGGCAGGTTGAAAAGAGTAGGGCTTTCTTAGAGAATGTGGCAGAGAGAAGAATACCAAGGACACAGAACTTGAAACACCATCATATGTTTCCAGAACATAAATTCCTCTCCCCTCAGCTCTCCTATTGGCCAGCTGTGGAGCAACATAAAGCAAGAGCTTACCTAGATGTAGGAGGGCTTCTAAGTTCCAGAACTGGCTTGTTAGAATAAGTATTGTGTATGATCTCTCACAGCCACCAGGAGACAAGGCCAAAGCCAGGTGTAATTGCTCAGACTCAGCGTTACTAAAGAAGTCCAGAGAAGAAACAGTGCAACCTCCTTTCCAAAAGTTTGCCCTTTATTCCCATGGCAGACAACATAGGATCTCTCACTTCAGCTACATGTACATCCATACCCCATCTTCAAGCAAAGCCCTGAGACATTTTAGTGCTACTTCACTGACTTTTCTGAAGGAAGTCTCCTCAGGGTGAGCACTATACTTCTTCACGTATCCATTCCATTTCCTGTTTAAGACAAAGGTTTCTCTAATTTATTCTTAAAAACAAACCTCTTATCTTTTTGTATTGAAGTTTGCAGATAGCTATACACAGTAAACCATATTTCTCATTCATTTTTAAATTTTGCTTTCTGAATAAAGAGGTTTGGAGTCCATGGTGAGTCAGAATTTCATTAAAAACCCTGGCTTTTACTCTCAAATTTAAAATTTCAAATGCTTTGAAGCTTACATCTCAGTTTTTGTCTATTATATTTGTATACTTCTTTTTACCCCTTAGTAGTGCCGAGATATTTATTATAATTACATAAAGTATATGAAAACTGGACACTCCGTGGTGTTGGAAACTGGGAATTCTGACCCAGTACTGCATGATGAGTCTTAGATTTGACGTGGCCAGTTTGGGAAGCTCCTCTGTCAGCAAAATTTGTGTGCCAAGTGAGAACAACGAGAGGCTTGGTGCTGTTTTCAGAGGACTTCAGTCTGTTTTCAGAATGTGACATTCACCTTTAGAGCATATCTATGAGGTCACCAATGGGTTCACATTGTAAATCTCATCTAGAAGCTAGAGATTTTACTGACTAAGGCATTTGCCCAAAGATAAGTGATTGAGTGCAATGGGAAGGAATTGGATAAATATTTTAGATTTGCAACACCCTGCATTTGTCTGTTTAATTTTTATTATTACTTGCCATCCTCATAAAAGTACTACATTATATTCATCTGAAATTAAAAGTTTAATTATTGTCCCTAGTCAAAAGAGATTGAGTGAGATGGGTACCTACTAAGTCTTAGAGGTTGAGTCTACAATATCCATTCTGCCCTCAAAAGCCAATCATGAGGATCAGAGTCACCTTGTCAGTGATTGGTTTAGAAATAGAAATATGATCTATTCTTGGCCAATGAGACATGAAGGAAACCATTATGGGAGGGTCTCAGAAATATTTTCTTGCTTTAAACATAGAGGAAGCGCTTCCTTTTATACTTGCTCTGGACATTGTAGTATCTGCACACAAAGGCCAGAATCACTGGAGCCCTCTTGCTGTGGGGTTGAAGCACACACAGAAAAGAGGGAAGAGCCCAGAGTGTTAGAGAAGCAGAGACAAAGCTTTCATAGCTCCCTTCTAAATATATTCTATCCCAAGCTTGTAATGTGAGCTATTCGTTTTTCTTTCTGTTCAAGCTGGGGTTAGTTTTCTGTTTCTTAGAAATGTGAGAACATCTTTTCTGATTAAAACAGACTCTAGATCTTGAAATTAATCCTCCATTAACTGTCTACCATCACTTGGAACTGTCAAAGGAAAGATACAAAGAGGGAACAAGCCCAGGTAGTTGAATGCTAGATGATCTAAGGTGGAGTGTGTGGCAGATTCCTTTTGTCCAGACAAGCAGCACACATAAATAGCCTCCTTTCCTATTCCTTATACATCAGTAGTTATTATGTATGGTTCTATGGGCCCCTGGGCAGTCTGGTAATATCAACAGACCACTTCCAGATAAATATTTTTACATTAATAAAAAACATGTAATTACAAATATTATATTGCAGTAGTTATCAAAATGTTTAAAAAGCTAAATTTTTAGTGTATATTACATATACTTCTTCATCAATGTTTTACATGAAAGATTCGTTGCCAAAAGTCACATTGCAGCTATAATTTCAAAGTAATAAATAAAAATATTTCAAGATATCTGCAAACATGAAATGATGTAAAAAAATCTGCATTTCCTATTTTGTCATGGTCACAGAGTTTGTTACTACTTCTGTGGATTATTACCTTCAATTCATAAGTGAAGAAAATATTTAATTTCAGTTATAATTAGTGAAATAATATACTGATTTTATTATCTAATTTCATAAGCCCTTTAAATTCTATCCAAGGATCACTTGCTTAGGAACCTCTGTTCTTACCTTTAAAAAAATATTCTGATTCACCTTGAAAGCAGCCTTTTTTTGCTTTGCTGATCGGGCCTGCATATATAACATTAGAACCACAGCTGTGTATTCTAGAACTGTAACAAATAAAAATTAGGAATGCTACCACCTCAACTCTTGCACATTTATGCTTTAAAAAAAATCCCCTCGTTACTTTTTCTTAGCTAATTATGATGTTGGCTGGGGGTTTTCTAGACATTTACAAAAAAGAAAAGAGAGAGAGCTTTTTGCTGTTATTCAGGGAGAAAATTCCAATTTTTCAAAACTATTTTCCTTTTCTGTATGATCTAATATTGGAAAATTACATGAGTCTTACTTGGAAATAAGCTCTTTGATTAGGTGTTATTGCTAATCTTGGCTAGAACAAAATAAAAAAGGTGAAATTTGTTATCTGCTAAAATGTCCATCCTGACAATCATGATTTCTATTTCACTGGTCCAAACCTCAAATGTAATTCACTAAAAATCATTTATAGTTTCTCTCTGCATTTAAAAAGTGAAAAAAACATATTTTATGATTTAGTAGAGCTCTCTCACAAAGTTCTATATTTAACTTAAGTAGAAAAAAACAATTTGATACTAAAAAGATAGAAATCTCCTGCCCTCAATCCAAACTCCCATTGCCAAAGCATTTCAGTTGGGGTCTCTCTTTCAGTGCATTCCAGTTAACTTTGCAAAATATTTGCATCTTCTTATTTCAAATAGAATTTAACGTACAAAAAATGGTGCCTTCTTTTTATTGGGCAGTAGGCCAGATAAATTGGAAATATGGAAGAAATTATGAGCTACAGGGTTTAGAGGGCAAATATATGTGTATACATATACATATATGCATATATATGTATATATATAAATATACTTGGAAAATATATGTATTTGGGAAATATATATATGTATTTGGAAAAATATATATGACAAATATATATTCTATTGTGTGTATATGTATGTGGATAGATAAACAGATAAGCCAATTAACCTTGAACAATCTTGTGATTCAGCAGCTCTCTAAGCTCCCACTCTTTATAAAAGTAGACGTATTTTTAACAATAAGATTCATTTAAAATGAGCTGTCTGATGTTTAAATGTTGACCATCAGTGTAACTTTTCTACTAATTGAACTTGCATCATTAGTAGGAGCTGCAAGAAACTACTGGAGGCTAGTCTCCCTGGGGTTTTTATTTGATCAAGTCTGCATCATTTCCTGAAATGGCTAAGCCTCATTAATAGCTAGTACTCCTTCCAAAAGAAACTGCCCTGTTTCTTCACCTACAGCTTATCAGACTTCGATAATGAATGATGTGGAGGAAAATGCTGGGTATTAGCATTAGAGATATCATTAGAGGCAAGATTATATCATTAAAAATTATTACAGCCAGAATGAAGATCAGGGTAACAGAGGAATAAAAGAGGTAACAGCCTGGTTAAAAGGAAAAAAAATTGGGTGAAATGGAAGCCTTAAAATTTTCAACCTTCTTTCTCAAAAGACTATGAATTCAATTGGCTCCTTTTTTTTTTTTTTTTTTTTTTTAGGTCAAGGTTGATATACTAAAGATTGGCTCTGAGAAGGAAGACATAAAATTTGATTCTCTTTATCAAGTATTTATTCATTTGTGTATTTCTTTTTAAAATAATTTTTATTATAAAAATATTATGTGGAGAACTTCCTCAGTCTAATAAAGGACATCTATGAAAAAAAAAACCCCACAGCTAACATCACATTTAATGGTAAGAAAATTAATATTTTCCCCTAAGATCATGAACAAGACACTTTTTGCCACATCTGTTAAATACTGTACTGCAAGTACAGGGCAATAAGACATGAAAAAGATATAAAAGGCATCCAGATTGGAAATGAAGCAAAACTATCTCTATTCACAAATAACATGATTTGGTATATAGAAAATCCTAAGAAATCCACTAAAAAACTATTAGAACTAATAAACAAGTTCAGAAAGTTTGCATGATACAAAAGCAATGTACAAAAATCAATTGTATTTCTATACAATAGCAATAAAACTCTGAAACTAAATAACTAAGAAAATAATTTCATTTATAATGCATAAAAGCATAAAACATAAAAGCATAAAACATAAAAGCATAAAATCAGAACTCTGAAGATTACCAAACATTGTTGAATAAAATGAAAGAAGATGAAATAAATGGAAAGAGATCTCATGTTCATGGATGAGAAGATTTAATATTGTTAGGACAGAAATACTCTCCAATTTTATCTACAGTTTCAGTGTGATCCCTATCAAAATCCCAGCTGGACTTTTTATAGAAATTAACAAGCTGATCCTAAATGTATATAAAAATTCAAGGGACCAAGAATGGCCAAGCAATATTAGAAAGAACAGAGTAAGAGGAATCACATTTCTCAATTTTAAAATGTACTACAAAGCTACAGTAATCAAGACATAGTGGCATTAGCATAAGGATAGACATATATATCAGTTGACTAGAATTGAGAATCCTGATATAAAAGTATTTGGGGTCAATTGATTTCAACAATGTTGCCATGATTATTAAGTGAAAAAAAGATAGTCTTTCCCACAAATGATGCTGAACAACTGATATCCACAGGCAAAAGAATGCAATTGGACCTCATCACACACAAAAATTAACTCAAAATGGATCATAGACTTATGTAAGACCTAAAATTATAAAACTCTTAGAAGAAAACAGAGTAAGTCTTCATAAATTTGGGGAAGGCAAAGCCTTCTTAGAACATGAAAACACAAAAGAAAGAAACAGATGAACCAGACTCCATAAAAATTAAAAATATTTGAGCAAGATGGCAATGTAGACATTTCTAACACTTATCCCCTCCCAGAAACAGCAGTCTGAACACTATCTGCATGGCAAAACAAAACAAAACAAAACAAAATTTTGCAAATGCTAAGGATTCCAGGTGAAGGATTACAGCACCTGGGAGGAGGATAGAAATAAGAAAAGATGGTAAAGAGTGTAGGAAAGAAAGATTCACATTATCTCCATCACCCCTCCCTCAAGCCCAGGCAGGCCAGTGAAGAGAAAGTCCTCTTCTCCATGGGGAAAGGACCATACAATAAGCACCCCACTTCACCACTGACCCCAGTACCACACCCACATCAGCTCCCACAGACCCGGTAGACTGCCATGAACATGGAGTCATGATCCACCCAAATGGCAATCCGGCACCTCTTGGACCTAGACTGTAGACTGGCTTACATGGATCCAGGCTCTTGGTCTATCCCAGTACCAGGCCACACCCTGTAACCTCAGTCTCCAGGCTGGCCCCCACAGACCCAACATCCATGCTGGCCCCCATGGGGTCAGGCTGCAGGCTGACTCCTGTGGCCTCAAACTCCAGGCTCACTTTAGTGTCAAGTTGGCCCCATTCATTCTCTAAGACCAAAAACAAAAAACAAAGGAACTAGTGTTATTTACTATTCTTTATACATTCTCTCCAATTACTTCATTTTATGCCTTTGATCATGCTATCCCTTAGCTTGAAGTACCCACCCTCAACTCCACATAGCCAAGTCTTATCTACACCTCAAAGTTTATCTTAAATGTTACCTATTTCAGGAAACTACCAAGGCAAGAGTGGGGGCTTTTTCATCTCTGAACACCTCCAGTACTTTGCTATCTTTTTATGGCATTTGCCACCTTGTATTATAGTTATTTTTCAGCCTGTTCTATTCATTTCTTCTCAGTTCCCGATAATTGATATAGTAGCTAAGGGGCTTTATTTTGCCTGAGATTATTCTTTCACTTCTAATTTTCTCCTATTGACAGTTCATTCTTGTTTATTCTATGAAAGGTTGTCTTTTGTTTTTTCATGTATTTATTCATATTTTCTGTCAGTTCTTCTACTGTGCCTTTTATTAATTATATAATAGCATGCAAATGAGTTTTGTGTTTTGACCTATCAAAAGCAAATGTGGGATGAAACCAGTTGAATTTTCTTTGGGAAGTTAATTTTTGTCCCAAAGAATCTTGTTGAGGTGAGTGATGAAATTCCAAAGAGGAATGTAGAACCAGGAGGGAAAAACAGTTCCCGTTGTTCAATGCCTTAGACTAGAGTGAAGAATCACAGGGATGGTTTTCATCTGCTGCCTTCTGAACTGAGGAATGAGTTTTAAAGTATTTGCATATATTAGAAAGAAGCAGAAGAGCTTCCAGCTTCTAGCAGCGCTTCTTCCCAACTAAAATGAATTCATAGAAAAGCAGACTGGCAGCATTTGCATTTCAGATTGACTAGCAGTCTTGTAGAAATTTGTTCAGCTGGTCAGTTGTTACTGATGGCTTAAAACATCAATATATTGTCAAGGAGGACTTACTACAATTAAACTCAAGCATCCCACCCCTACCATGACACCTAGATCACGACCATAATCTGGATTTATAGTACAGCTTTAGAACTGGGAATAATCTGGCTTCAAATAAAGTATCTAGGTAACTTAAGAAAAATATTTCTTTCCATTTTGTAGTAATATAAACTTTTCATCCAAGTCCCATAAAACTCAAATCCTTCTACTTCTGTGCCAATGCATAGTTGAGAAAACTTGAGTTTTAAAGATTGGAAATGTACTGAGTTAGTTTCCCTGACACTAACTGGCTGTTTGCATGCCCATTAGGTTTATTTCCCAAAGGTACTGTGAGTTCAAAATCACTTGTGCCCTGTAAATATAATCAGCAAGTGTCACTGGGGCATGAAAAAATCCAAGACAGCAAAAGCTAACATGCTGTAGGCTAGGGAATTTTATTTTGCATTTTATTTGCATTATTCTCCCAGTGGAGAATAAACTCCCATTTAGAAAAGGAAGACTAGTATGAGAATTTTGTCCTATTTCATTTCCTTGGGATGCTTAAACCCATTAGATGCATTTAATCACAGCAGTTATTGCTGACACATCTCAGAGTATAATCAAATGAAATGGTGTTTTAAAGTTAGTAGATACTCACCAAGGACAGACTTTACTGAAGGGGTCAGTTTTCTGTGATGGGAAACAGGAAGGGGGTGTTAGTGTCCAGCTTTCCACAAATCACTATTTCACTAGTGTAGCAGGTTCAATCATGGGAAGCTATTACTTTGTGCTTTCTTTTTTAATTTTTTATTGTTAAGTTAATCACCATACATTGCATCATTAGTTGTTTTTTTTCTTTACTTTTATTTTTTTATTGTTATGTTAATCCCCATACATTACATCATTAGTTTTTGATGTAGTGTTCCATGATTCATTGTTTGCATATGACACCCAGCGGTCCATGCAGAACGTGCCCTCTTTAATCCCCATCACCAGGCTAACCCATCCTCCTACCCCCCTCCACTCTAGAACCCTCAGATTGTTTTTCAGAGTCCATCATCTCTCATGGTTTTTCTCCCCCTCCAATTTCCCCCCATTCATTCTTCCCCTCCTGCTATCTTCTTCTTCTTCTTTTTTTTTAACATGTATTATTTGTTTCAGAGGTACAGATTTGAGATTCAACAGTCTTGCACAATTCACAGTGCTCACCATAGCACATACCCTCCCCAATGTCTATCACCCAGCCACCCCATCCCTTCCACCCCCCACCACTCCAGCAACCCTCAGTGTGTTAGCTGAGATTAAGAATTCCTCATATCAGTGAGGTCATATGATACATGTCTTTCTCTGACTGACTTATTTCGCTCAGCATAACACCCTCCAGTTCCATCCACATCGTTGCAAATGGCAAGATGTCATTCCTTTTGATGGCTGCATAATATTCCATTGTATATAGATACCACATCTTCTTTATCCATTCATTTGTCGATGGACATCTTGGCTCACTCCACAGTTTGGCTATTGTGGACATTGCTGCTATAAACATCGGGGCGCATGTACCCCTTTGGATCCCTACATTTGTATCTTTGGGGTAAATACCCAGTAGTGCAATTGCTGGATCATATGGTAGCTCTATTTTCAACTTGTTGAGGAACCTCCACACTGTTTTCCAGAGTGGATGCACCAGCTTGCATTCCCACCAACAGTGTCGGAGGGTTCCCCGTTCTTCGCATCCCCGCCAACATCTGTCATTTCTTGACTTAATAATTTTAGCCATTCTGACTGGTGTGAGGTGATATCTCATTGAGGTTTTGAATTGGATTTTCATGATGCTGAGCAATGTTGAGCATTTTTCATGTGTTTGTTGGACATTTGGATGTCTTCTTTGGAAAAATGTCTGTTCATGTCTTCTGCCCATTTCTTGATTGGATCATTTGTTCTTTGCGTGTTGAGTTTAAGAAGCTCTTTATACATTTTGGATACTAACCCTTTATTTGATATGTCATTTGCAAATATCTTCTCCCATTGTGTCGGTTGTCTTTGGTTTTGTTGACTGTTCCTTTGGTTGTGCAAAAGCTTTTTATCCATGAAGTCCCAATAGTTCATTTTTGCCCTTGTTTCCCTTGCCTTTGGTGATGTTTCTAAGAAAAAGTTGCTGCAATTGAGGTCAAAGAGGTTGCTGCCTGTGTTCTCCTTTAGGATTTTGATGGACTCCTGTCTCACATTGAGGTCTTTCAACCATTTGGAGTCTATTTTTGTGTGTGGTGTAAGGAAATGGCCCAGTGTCATTCTTCTGCATGTGGCTGTCCAATTTTCCCAACACCATTTGTTGAAGAGACTGTCTTTTTTCCATTGGACATTCTTTCCTGCTTTGTCAAAGATTAGTTGACCATAGAGTTGAGGGTCCATTTCTGGGCTCTCTATTCTGTTCCATTGATAGATATGTCTATTTTTGTGCCATTACCATACTGTCTTGATGATGACAGCTTTGTAATAGAGGTGGAAGTCCAGAATTGTGATGCCACCAGCTTTGCTTTTCTTTTTCAACATTCGTCTGGCTATTCAGGGTCTTTTCTGTTTCCATACAAATTTAGATTATCTGTTCCATTTTGTTGAAAAAAGTGAATGGTATTTTGATGGGGATTGCACTGACTGTGTAGATTGCTCTAGGTAGCATTGACATCTTCACAATATTTGTTCTTCCAATCCATGAGCATGGAAAGTTTTTCCATTTCTTTGTGTCTTCCTCAAATTCTTTCATGAGTATTTTATAGTTTTCTGAGTACAGATCCTTTGCCTCTTTGGTTAGATTTATTCCTAGGTATCTTATGGTTTTGGGTGCAATTGCAAATGGGATCAACTCCTTAATTTCTCTTTCTTCTGTCTTGTTGTTAGTGTATAGGAATGCCACTAATTTCTGTGCATTGATTTTATATCCTGCCACTTTACTGAATTCCTGTATGAGTTCTAGCAGTTTTGGGGTGGAGTCTTTTGGGCTTTCCACATAAAGTATCATAATATCTGCAAAGAGTGAGAGTTTGACTTCTTCTTTGCCAATTTGGATGCCTTTGATTTCTTTTTGTTGTCTGATTGCTGTGGCTAGGACTTCTAATACTATGTTGAATAGCAGTGGTGATAGTGGACATCTCTGCCACATTCCTGATCTTAGTGGGAAAGCTCTCAGTTTTTCCCCATTGAGAATGATATTCGCTGTGGGTTTTTCATAGATGGCTTTTATGATATTGAGGTATGTGGCCTCTATTCCTATACTCTGAAGAGTTTTGATCAAGAAAGGATGCTGTACTTTGTCAAATGCTTTTTTGGTGTCTATTGAGAGGATCATATGATTCTTGTTCTTTCTTTTCTTAATGTATTGTATCATGTTGTTTGATTTGCAGATGTTGAACCAATCTTGCACCCCAGGGATAAATCCTACTTGGTCGTGGTGAATAATCCTTTAAATGTACTGTTGGATCCTATTGGCTAGTATTTTGCTGAGAGTTTTTGCATCCATGTTCATCAAGGATATTGGTCTGTAATTCTCCTTTTTGATGGGGTCTTTGTCTGGTTTTGGGATCAAGGTAATGGTGGCCTCATAAAATGAGTTTGGAAGTTTTCCCTCCATTTCTATTTTTTGGAACAGTTTCAGAAGAATAGGTATTAATTCTTCTTTAAATGTTTGGTAGAATTCCCCTGGGAAGCCATCTGGCCCTGGGCTTTTGTTTTTTGGGAGATTTTTGATGACTGCTTTAATTTCCTTAGTGGTTATAGGTCTGTTCAGGTTTTCTATATCCTCCTGTTTCAGTTTTGGTAGTTGATACATCTCTAGGAATGCATCCAGACTTTGCTGTATCCCAAAGATTTTGAACAGTTGTGTTTTCATTTGCATTGGTTTCCATGAATTTTTTAAATTCTTTAATTTCCTGGTTGACCCTTTCATTCTTTTTTTTTTTTTAAGATTTTTTATTTATTTATTTGAGACAGAGAGAATGAGAGACAGAGAGCATGAGAGGGAGGAGGGTCAGAGGGAGAAGCAGACTCCCTGCCGAGCAGGGAGCCCAATGCAGGACTCGATCCCGGGACTCCAGGATCATGACCTGAGCTGAAGGCAGTCGCCTAACCAACTGAGCCACCCAGGCGCCCCGACCCTTTCATTCTTTAGTGGGATTCTCTTTAGCCTCCATGTATTTGAGTTCTTTCCAACTTTCCTCTTGTGATTGAGTTCTAGTTTCAAAGCATTGTGGTCTGAGAATATCTAGGGAATGATCCCAATCTTTTGGTACCGGTTGAGACATGATTTATGACCTAGGATGTGATCTCTTCTGGAGAATGTCTATGGGCACTAGAGAAGAATGTGTATTCTGTTGCTTTGGTATGGAATGTTCTGAATATATCTGTGAAGTCCATTTGGTCCAGTGTGTCATTTAAAGTCTCTATTTCCTTGTTGATCTTTTGCTTAGATGATCAGTCCATTTCAGTGAGGAGGGTATTAAAGTCCCCCACTATTATTGTATTGTTGTCAATGTGTTTCTTTGCTTTTGTTATTAATTGCCTTATATAATTGGCTGCTCCCATGTTAGGGGAATAGATAATTACAGTTGTTAGATCTTCTTGTTGGATAGACCCTTTAAGTAGGATATAGTGTCCTTCCTCATCTCTTATTACAGTCTTTGATTTAAAATCTAATTTGTCTGATATAAGGATTGCCACCCAGCTTTCTTTTGGTGTCCATTAGCATGGCAAATGGTTTTCCACCCCCTCACTTTCAATCTGGGGGTGTCTTTGGGTCTAAAAGGAGTCTCTTGAAGACAGTATACCAATGGGTCTTGTTTTTTAATGCAATCTGATACCCTGTGTCTTTTGATTGGGGCATTTAGCCCACTTACATTCAGGGTAACTATTGAAAGATAGGAATTTAGTGCCATTGTATTGCCTGTAAGGTGACTGTTACTGTATACTGTCTGTGTTCCTTTCTGGTCTATGTTGCTTTTAGGCTCTCTCTTGGCTTAGAGGACCCCTTTCAAGATTTCTTGTAGGGCTGGTTTCGTGTTTGCAAATTCCTTTAGTTTTTGTTTGTCCTGGAAGCTTTTTATCTCTCCTTCTATTTTCAGTGACAGCCTAGTTGGATAGAGTATTCTTGGCTGCATATTTTTCTCATTTAGTGCTCTGAATATATCATGCCAGTCCTTTCTGGCCTGCCTATCTGTGGATAGGTCTGTTGCCAATCTAATGTTTCTACCATTGTAGGTTACAGATCTCTTCTCCCGAGCTGCTTTCAGGATTTTCTCTTTGTCTCTGAGACTCGTAAGTTTTACTACTAGATGTCGGTGTGTTGACCTATTTTTTACTGATTTTGAGGTGGGTTCTCTGTGCCTCCTGGAGTTTGATCCCATTTCCTTCCCCAAATTAGGGAAGTTCTCTGCTATAATTTGCTCCAATATACCTTCTGCCCCTCTCTCTCTTTCTTCTTCTTCTGGGATCCCAATTATTATAATGTTGTTCCATCTTATGATATTGCTTATCTCTCGAATTCTGCCCATGTGATCCAGTAGTTGTTTATCTCTTTCTCTCAGTTTCTTTATTTTCCATCATTTGGTCTTCTATATGAATTCTATGTGCAGTATTCCCTCAGCCCTGGTGTTTTGCCGTTCTCATTGATCAGTAAACTTGGTCTTGGCTGGCTGTTCTTGCTGATCTTCTGGGGCAGGAGCCTGTTGCCATGGTTCCCAAATGTGTTTGCCAGAGGCGGAATTGCCCCACCCTTGCTGGGGCCAAGCTAAGTAATGTGCTTGGGTTTGCTCTTGGGAGCTTTTTTTCCCCTGCAAGCTTTCCGTACAGCTTTGGAGGAGGAGAATGAAATGGCAGCCTCCCAATGTCCACCCCAGAGGAGCTGAGAACTCAGGGCCCTGCTCCTCAGTGAGCCCAGAGAAAAGCAGTCAATCACTCCCGTCTCCCTGGTCTCCAGCCGCACTCCGTGCTCACCCGGCCTGTGACCGAGCATTTCTATCTCTGGCACCTGACCCGGTGTGGAGTCTCCAAACCCAGCAGATTCCTGAGGTGTGCTCCCGCGCCCCTCCGGCCAGGTGATGAAGGGGAGTCTCCCCAGATCTGCCGCATGTTGGGTCCCTGCTTCCAGAAAGTGGTCGCTTTTCTGTTCAGAGAGTTGTTGCTATTCTTTTCTTTGAACTCCTGTTGAGTTCGTAGGTGTTCAGAATGGTTTGATCCCTATCCAGCTGAATTCCTGGGACCAGATGAAATCCAGGTCTCCTACTCCTCCGCCATCTTGCTCCTCCCACCTACTTCATGCTTTTTTTGTTCTTTATAAAATTATTATGGAAAAAGACAAACATTTACAAGAGAAATAACCAAGGAGTTCACTTTGCCTCCATGGGTTTAACATAACCTTGAGATTCTCTATAATTCTAAATTCAAGTTTCCTTATATTGCTATGGGAAAAAAAAATGAAGTTCAGATCAATATTGTCCAAGTTCAAACTCAAACCAACCCATTTGGCAAGTTTATTTAAATACTTGGTTAGTCTAGAAAAACATAGTACAGGTAAGTTACTTGTCCAAAAGTTTCCAAATGAGGCAGACCATCAGAATTCCTTGGAGAGATTAGATAAAACATTCAGATTCCTCAGCTCCACCACAGCCTTAGGGATTCAAAATTTCAAGGGGTGGGCTGATGAATCTGCATGTGTAAAAATCACCCTCAAAAGATTCTGATTTGCAGGTAGTTCTGAGGATGAATGAAGTAAACACTCTTCTTTAGCTACTGGTCCAAGGATGTTGTGGAATTAACTCAATGTTTTTATATTTCCTTAAATTTTGATTAGTTTATCCCTTTTATTGCTCATGCAAGAAGTAAAATATGGTAAGTAATAAGTTTCCTAGTTCAGTAAATTGATTGCTGCCCCCTACTCCCTAATAGTCCACAACACTGCCATCATTTTCTGACATTCCAAACATACATTTTTTATCTGATTATAGTGGCATATTTAAGCATAATTAAAATATTGAAATTCTTCTCTTCCCCCCATGGTGAGTTGCTCAAAACTGGATTATTTTATGCGCCTAGAACATATTTTATAGTTGATAAAAGAAAGAATTAAAAAGTGAGATATAATTTTATGTGGTGATAAATGCCATAGTAATAATAATAATAAAGCAAGATAAGGAGATAAAAAATGATAGTGATGGCAAGATTCAGGGAAGGCCTTTCTGAGGACGAGACATTTCAGATAAGAAAATAGTATCTGCTATATTTTTTACAACTGGAATAAACATTAGTTGAATGAGTGGATGATGGGAAAGGTAAGAAGGGTAAGGTCTCATGAAAGTCTAAGGTATGAGCCTATACAGCAATATAATCTTGATATGTCCTAGGAATGTCAAGAAGACAAGTATGGCTGAAGATGCATCAGCAGAGTGAATTAGGTGGCCAGTGGTAGGACATAAGCTATGAGAGGTAGGCTGGGGCTCAAGAAAGTGGGGCCTTGTAGGTCATGATAGAGTTGGGACTTTATTCTATGGACCAATGGAAAATTACTGGAGAACTTTAGTCAGAGAGGTGATATGATTTGACTTATGTTGTATAGAGATCACTCAGGCTGCTGTGAAGAAAATGGATTGTGGTATCCAAAAGTAAAAGCAGAGAGATCAAACAAGAGGCCATTGGAGTGTTCCAGGACAGGGTGGAGGCTGCAAACTTGGTGAGAAGGATTCAAATTCTGGATATAATTAGAAGGTGGACCAATAGGCCATGCTAATCAATTGGCTATGAGGTGGAGAGGAAAGAAGAGAGTCACTGACTAACATCTATACATTTGGCTTGAGAAACTGGGTAGATGGTACAACCTGGTGAGGTCAGGAAGACTAAAGAGAAGTAGGGTGAGAAGGGTGAGGAACCAAGAGTTCTGTCTTGGACTTACAAGACTAAGATGTCATCAAGCTTCAGGTCAGATGTTAAGCCAGGCAGTTGGATTCACTTGTCTGAAGCTCAGAACTCTGGCTGGATAGAGAGGTTGAAAGTCATCAGCATGGTACATATCTGAATTGGCCTTGCTGCCTCCTGCCTGCTTCTCTGATTTCTTCCCTCTGATCTCAATAATTATTCCCATTTTTATCTTTTACTATCATCCCCCATCCTCCTTTGCCCCCTTCTTTGTCCTAGGCCATTTTATCTCTCTATATTTTTTCACCATGGTATTTGTTACTTCCAGCTTAGAAATACGTGTTTCCACCAGAAGATGTTAACTCTACTGTTTAACTTAAGTCACTCCCCACTCTCTGGTCTTTAACGTTTTCATTGGTAAAACACAGGATTGGGCAAATGTCAGTGGATGAGGAGACAGTGGGATGCCCAGAACTGCATCCTGCTTTAACCCTGTTAGATCTGATTTCTGATTCCATCATTGTTGTAGATGATGATGTTTAGATAAGATCCCCTTCAACAAAAGTGTCTATGAACAGAAATGGAAGTGTGGAATCCACTGGCTTAAAATGACAAATGATCTTTAAGTTACTTTTTGTCAGTTTTCTATGTAACTTTTGTGGGCCAAGGAAATACACGCAGAAGTAATTATGGTTTAGGCCTAAAATTAAGGTTTGATGTTATCTTCTGTCTTGACATCTGGTAAGCTCAGCAGAACTCCAGATAGCCTAATCATGAGCTGCTTTCCCCCTCTGCTTCCTTGAATAGCCAAATCATCCTTCTTATCAAAGGGGCCAAGGGCAGTCCTTTTGTAGCAAATTTCAATTCCTTACCAGGAATTATTCAAATAAGCCAATGACATCCTCGTGTGGGAACCAGGAGCACCTCATCCTCTTGACACAACAAAGTCTACCTGCCATAGCCCTGCTTGCTCACTCTGTTCCTGAGTACAACCCTCATGTGACTCTGCATCATGGGCAGTGTCCTCCTCCCCTGGGCGGTGGGTATATATGACTAATAAACTGCTGTTGATTTTACCTGTCCAGTGTCAGGTGTCACATAATCAGCCATTCCCTTAACCCTGTGGTGGGAATCCCTCCCTCAACAATGGGTGAGTAGGAAGCATTTCAAACAGTGATGTAGGACACATCTGTGTGGTAATTGTAAAAGCCACTGTGTGCTTTTTATTGCTTTCTGTTTTCACTAGACATCATAATGTCCAAGACAGGGGCTGCTCCTTCAGCGTGGGCCTAATTAAATAGTTAGAGGCAACCCTAACACAGAGACAGAAGTGAGAAACTAAACTTACTTGGTATAAACCCCAAGAATTTGGAGTGTTTGTTTCTTCAGAGTAATTTAGAATAACTCAACATTACTTAGCCTAAGCTAAGTTGAAACAGGCTTGTGATGGGAGTAGAGGGTAATGACAAATAGGGAGCTTGTAGGTTCTGGGATACCAAAGAGAAGAGGAAATGAATTGTTTTAGTTCTGTATCCAATACAGCTAGTTTATATTCCTTGTTTTTTTTTTTTTAATCTCTCTCACAACCTTATAGGCCCAGTAATTTTTTTAAGGATTTTATTTATTTATTTGAGAGAGAGAGAGCGTGGCAGAGGGAGATGGAGAAGTGATGCGGGGCTCGATCCCAGGACCCTGGGATCATGACCTGAGCCAAAGGCAGATGCTTAACTAGCTGAGCCACTCAGGTGTCCCTTCTAGGGCCAATAATTATCTCTCATCTTCGACAAGGTTAAGAACTTGCTCAGCATCAACCATTTAGGTGGGATTTCTCAACCTCAGCACTGCTGACATTGGGAACTGGATAGTTATTTTTTGCAGGGAGGTAAGGGAAGCAAGCCTTCCTGTGCATTGTAGGATGATCTCTTCCCAGAGGCACTTTCCCAGTCATGACAATTACAAATGCCTCCAAGCATTGCCAAATGTCTCCTGGGGGACTAACTTGAGCCTGATTGAGAACTTCTGCAGTAGAGTCATAGGCTTGAATTTAAAAACAAGTCTATCTGGCTCAAATGTCTCTGCCCTTTCTCTTAGGCCCTGTAGACAACTCTGAGGATATGCAAAGGAAGACTTGGCCCCTTTTGACCTAGCCTGGCACCTACCTTGCCAGTTCAGTGGATAAGGAAAGGAGATGGATTCTTACTTCCCTCAGTGACTTACCAGAACAGTTATTCTGGCATTAAGCAGCGCAGCTCACAGTGTGTAAAAGCTCCATATCCTATTACCAAAGATCAGAGCCATTCATCCCCACAGAGGATGTTCCTAATAAATTATAGGTCTGAGCGAGAGAGTGATGAGCCTGAAGAAAGGTCATGATGAGTTTCTCTTTACTGCTATTAAGAAAAATAAAACTGTGGTTAACCACATGGACCATATGGGGAATAAATCAAGGAAACTTAAATATGTACTAGGAGAAATTTCTGAGGCCAGGAAATGCAGCACAAGCTTGCTCTTCTGCCAACCTGTTAAAAGACTTGTGCTTGACTCATGGTGAACTGTGTCCATGGCTGGCAGCCAGGAGACTTCTGGTGAGGTCGAGTGCATGAAAGGAACAAATGTACACTGGGCAGACTCCTGCCTGCTCATTAATGTGCAGAAATAACACTTTAACCAGTTGGGGCTTGGAGAGGCAGGCTGAGTCTCCGAACACTTTAGTCGCTACAAAATCAAATGGTCACATCTTCCTCACGCTCTGAGGAGAAGTCTGTTCTATACAGAAAAGGAGAGATTCCACTTTCCTATAGCTATCTAATCAGGCTGATGTGTCTCTTCCTCATGAAGATGGCTTCTTCAGCTTTTGCCAAAACTCTGCTTTCCTTAGAACAAATGCTTATAGGAAAGGAAAACTCCACAGTCCATTATCATGTCTCCTCTTGGATCCCTCTCTTTTCCATCAATCCAAGTGCCAAAGCCCCATTTCCCTTTCCTCCTGCAACCAACGAACAAATGTCAGTAAAACACCCTAGGCATACAGACCACAAGGGGCCACCAGCACAGCAGTCATTTAAACTTGACTCTTCTTTAGGTTTAGCTAGTATTACCCTGGTTACAATTAATCTGCAGATCAAGGAAATGGGTTAGAACTGTGCTTCTCGACATGTATCGTATGATCTCACTGATATGAGGAATTCTTGGTCGCAGGAAACAAACTGAGAGCCTATAAGGGGGGTGGGGTGGGAGGGATGGGGTGACTGGGTGATACACATTGGGGAGGGTATGTGCTCTGGTGAGCGCTGTGAATTGTGCAAGACTGTTGAATCTCAGATCTGTACCTCTGAGACAAATAATGCAATATATGTTAAGAAAAAAAAAAGAAGAAGAAGAAGGTAGCAGGAGGGGAAGAATGAAGCGGGGGAAATCGGAGGGGTAGACGAACCATGAGAGACGATGAACTCTGAAAAACAAACAGGGTTCTAGAGGGGAGGGGGGTGGGAGGATGGGTTAGCCTGGTGGTGGGTATTGAGGAGGGCACATTCTGCATGGAGCACTGGGTGTTATGCACAAACAATGAATCATGGAACACTACATCTAAAACTAATGATGTAAAGTAGGGGATTAACATAAGAATAATAAAAAAAAAAGAACTGTGCTTCTCCATTTTCAGACTCCTCCCTTCAAATTCCTGAATAGAATGATTTTCCCTTGAAGGTTCCCTCAGTTACTCAGTTCACTGTAATTTATTTAGTTGACAAGTTGGTGAGAGGAACATTGCACAGAATATAACTTGCTCTGCTATTTACTTTGAAGAATAATTCAAATTCATTATGACATGTATGTGTTGAGGGGGGAGGGGAAGTCTTAAAAATTTAAGACTAACATAGAATCATGTATCACGACTTTATTTTTTCCTGAAGAAAACAGCTGACATTCTCCTGGGAAATTGTTCAGTGCTTGGTGAAGGACTTTGGATAAACAGAATCAAGACAGGGTGACATACTATTTGAGGTTCCCACTGCAGCATCATAGCTGACAGCAAAATTCCTAGGTTGCTCAGCCATGTGTTTTTGATAGTTTGCATTTTGGTTAACTGTTATTGCTTAGATGTGTGCATATAAATGTACAGAATTTCAGCTGTCTCAAGTTCTCTGCTTTGAGGATATGCTTAATCCTCTTTAAGGATAAGTGATTTTTATTATTTTAGAGTTGATCTTCTATAGTATAATAGTTTCCATTCATGTGTGTGGCATTTGCTATGGGTGAGCAGTGTAGGCTCTGGGTTGGTAAGAAGGGGTTTCTGAAGAGGTTCTTATTGCTTGAGCAGCCTCCTTCCTGGGATAAAAGAAACATTCCCAAGCCTTGGAAATTCATCTTCGTTTAGAGCAATTGCACCAAACATATGGGTCTTTAAAGGATGCCTGAGGTTCTAATGTGCTTATCTGAGTGTTGAATATGGATGTAGTATATTTCTATGAGCCCTAATTTTTAGAGGGTTCATAGAGTTTCTTTCACCAGTAGTTGAAAAACTTTCTTGAGGGCTTCTACTTTTTTTGTTTGTTTGCTTGCTTTTTGTTCCATTTGGTTTTTTATTCTTTGTTTCAGAGTGACTTTCTCCTCTACCCTTGAGTGCGTAACATCTCTTTGAATTTCCTGCCACAATAACTGTTTCAATAAAAGGAATGAAAAAGCAGGAAGAGCCTTGGATTTATTTTCTTGGTGAATTCAGTGAGATTGAATGGCAGTACCTAAATTTATTGATCTATTGCAACATATCTTCCCATGTCTACATGGTAAAAGTCATTTAATAAAGAGAAGCCAATCCATTGTTTTTTGTTTTGTTTCTTTTTCTTTTTGTTACATATTAACAATTTTACTGCCAACCTCAGATTGGCTATATATACAACAGAGCAATCATATTGAAATCAATCATTAAGATGGCCTATAAAGTGGTGTCTGGGTGGCTCAGTTGGTTAAGTGTCCAACACCTGATCTCAGCTCAGGTCTTGATTTCAGGGTCATGAGTTCAAGCCCTGCACTGGAAAAAAAATAAATAAATGGCCTATAAAAACATTTTGTGTATATAATTTTTGACCTGATTTTTTAATGCATCACAATTCATTTTTTTAAGGAATGCTTTGATTCTATTAATGGTGGCAAAATATATTTACAGCAAAGATTTATCTTCAAATTCCTTTCTTTTTGCCTCCTAGTTTCTGGAGCAGATAGTGTGAGTTTAGGGAAGTTCCTTGCTAACTATGATTTTTTTTTTAATCCAAATAGAACAAACTCTTATTTCTTGCTTCAAGCATGGTTCAGTCTCTCCATGAGACAAATCTTACCTCCAGAGATAGTTTTGAATGACATGTAATGGCTCTACACTGAAACAGATGCAATAGCATTCACATATTCAGAATTTAGAGCAGTGTTTGGCACAAAATAGATGTTCAATAAATATTTGTTGAATGAGTGAGATATTAATTGGTAAAATGATGAGGCTCCTCTAGCCATGAGAACAAAATTGAATTTGCTGAATATCCCTAGATAACCTTGAAAGTATAGAAATTAACAGATTTGAGGAAGGATGAACAATTCAGAGGTCTAACTTTTAATAGTTAGTCACATTTCCCCTTTCACTTTCATCATTCTAATTTCAGTTTTATCATCATAATCATCCAGAAGTGATCTTAGGATCGAAGACAGGTGGGAATTCATTGTACATTGGCTATTACTTTTTATTTAAACAATATGAAATGCCACCCTTCGTCTCTAAATGCACTATGTATTATTTTCATGTTAATACAGGCAGAGAAAAAGAAAACCCTAGAATTGCTTTTCAGAAGTTTGCTGTAACCACATTCCCATATCCTAAGATTTTAAGTTATTCTATGCTAGATTTTAATACCACAGGTAGGTTAAGGAGGCAAACAGTAATGAAATTGATACATGATTTGGTGTAGAACTGTTATAGATTACCTGATTTGCTAATTGTCTAAATGTTTAACAAATGAAAAATACCCCACCAAAAATATTGATGTATTATGATTTTGACTACCTGAAATATGTCACAAAATCACCACCAAGCTGAGAAGTCATTCGAGTACATAAAAATAGACTAAATTACCAAGCAGAATTTTTATGTCTGTAATTCTAAATTCAGTCAACCACAATAGTCAGCCTTTTGACATTAGCATGCCCTTAAATGATTCTTTGAGCTAATATTGATTGCAATAATGATTTTCCTAACAAGTTAAAATTGATTTCATAATACAAGTATTGCTATGTATGTTTTTCAGGAGCAGGACTTGAAACAAAAGTTTATAACATCATGTTATGTATTGAACACTCTCAGTATGAGTTAACTAAAGGGGAAATGTATCCACTGGAACCCATGAGTTGGAATATTTTTTGCTTTAAGGGTCAGAGAGTACTTCTTAAATGACATAGCCTCTGATTTATGAGTGTACATAATCATCAACAAATATTTATCAAACATCTACTTTGTACCATCGACTCTTCTTTGCACTGCAGATATAGCAGAAAACATAACAGAACAAAATACCTATTATCATGGAGAAGGCTGTGTAGGGACACACAGACCTCCAAAGGGAATTTTATGATGAGTGAGATGGGAAAACATTTGAGGGTTTGAAAGAAGAGTAATAGGACTTGATTTAATGTTTCAAAAGGATCCTCCACTGTGTGAAAAATAAATATAGAGAAGCAAGGGTGCAAGAAGGGAGACCAGTTAAGAGGCCATTGAACTAATCCAGCTAGAGATGATAGTGGATTAGAGTAGGTTAGCAGTGGATATGGGCAATGGGGTTGAATTCTGGATAAACAGAATTTTGAAGGTAGAGCCAAATAACTGGCTTTGCTGATAAATTTGATATGTGGTATGGCATGACACAAAGGATGTGCACCAGAGGAAAAGGAAAAACTGAGTATCATTTGCCCAAATGAATAAAAGTACAGGAGAAGAGAGTAGGGGAGGGAAGATGGAGATCTCAGTTTTGGACTTGCTATGCTTGGCATACTTGTTAGACAGCAAATATTATACACAGCAAAGCTTTTCTGGTTTATTCATTTACCAAACAAATATTTCTTGAGCACCTACTATGTTCTAGGCATTGGGTATGTAGTGGAAAACAAAAATAGACAGGCACTTTGCACATACATTGAATTTAGGGCTAATTCAGAACTCTGTCATTAAACAAGGGATCATGCAGATAAATGTAAAGTTACAATTATGAAAAAAATGATACGAATAAAAGGTACATAATATAGACAATAGGGTTTTGACTTAGGTTGGATTAAGAAGGCTTTTCTGAAGCAGTGAAGGTTGAAATGAGATCTTAAGAACAACTAAAACACATCATGTTCTAAATGAAAACCTGTTTGTGTGATGAACCAGCAGTTAATTAAAGCCAGGGTCCAGGATGTGGTGGAAATTCAGGAATTTAGGACAATAGAAGTTCCAAGGAAAGAAAATGGAAACAAATTGGAAAAAGAATGGTATGACAGAAGAACCCAAAGAACAGGGAATATGAGGGAAAAAAAGGGATTCAGAGTGAAACTTCAGACCTTTCTCCACTTCCAGTTCACTGGAGGGCAAAGGTCACTTAATATATTGCAGCAAAAGAGCTAATTAATTAGATCATCCACCAGCAAGGGAATGCTGAGCATTTGTGTGAGTGGAATTATAACGTCACTGTCTTTTTTTTTTTTTTAAAGATTTTATTTATTTATTTGACGGAGAGAGACACAGCGAGAGAGGGAACACAAGCAGGGGGAGTGGGAGAGGGAGAAGCAGGCTTCTGCCGAGCAGGGAGCCTGATGTGGGGCTCGATCCCAGGACCCTGGGATCATGACCTGAGCCGAAGGCAGATGCTTAACAACTGAGCCACCCAGGCGCCCCTATAACGTCACTGTCTTAAATTTTACACACCATATTTATTGGCAGTTTGTCTTAAATTTCCTTCCCTGTCATCTTTTATTACAAAAGATAGCATTTACATTTTATTTGACATACTGCAAATATAAGACAACTATTCACAAGAATTTGTTTTTTAAAAAATGCCAGAGTCAGCTTGTTTAGCAATTATTATTTTACTGCAATCACATTTCACTGTCATTTATTGTCTTTGCAAAATGGAATTCTGATAAAAAAAAAATGAGAAAGGAAATGACTTGAAGAGGAACACCTGTCCTATCTATAAAGGTAAGTATCTAGTAATAAGGAGAGCAAAAAACCTTAAAGAACTCCAAGATGAGTTAGAAATTCTGTCAGCCTCTCTATCCTTTTTGGGTCCCAGTAAACACAAAAAAGAGATAGAAACAATATTGACTGAGGGAAAGCATTATCATCATTCTCATGATTTCTTGCTAGCTGCCAACACTCATCCCAGATAACTACAGTGTGTAAGGAAGAGGTAACAGATTCAGCAGTCCCTGATTATCTCTGTGAATTTTGAACTTCAAGACCCTATTTCTTCCCTGAAGCCATAGATTCTGTCCATAAGTAGTAGATTGAGTGGATTAGCTGAAGGAGAAATGGAATCCATGATGACAACTGGAAGCTTCAGACAGTCCTGGGCCTCTTTCCGTATGTGTCTATTTGCCCTTCATCAAACCTACTCTGTAACACTAGGAGACTCACCACTGCCTCCTCCTGAGAAAGAATCTCAAACTTCTCTGGCCTGGCATTTTTTGTAGTGCAATCATCCTCCTGGTGTCCCTGCCAGCCTCCTTCCACCCATCCTAGAATCAAATTTAAAATAATAAGAAATACTAAAATGTATACAAGAGATATCAATAGTATAAGCTTTTGGCTAATGTAGTTGTTCTGTACTTTTTCTATTTTACTGTGTTGGTACAAAAATCTTTGAAATAACTCATAGCCCATCTGATGAACTTAACCTCAGGGCACCAAGGACAAAAAGGGCTCACGGTTTACATATCTAAATACCAGGACAAGTCCGGAGTCTGCTGATTTACCTGAGGCTCTTGAAAGGAATATCTTTGGGGTTAATTCTGCTCAAATTGAGATTTAATTTAAGGATTTTCTTTTCTTATTCAACTTTGAAAATATGCAAAGAAAAAAAAATTACTGTATTGATCATTTACTATTCCATCATTCCTGAGTTTGCTATTTTCAAAGCACAAATCCACAATATTTAAGCAGAGCTTAAAGTGTCTTCATACATTGTCAACAATCCTGAAATTAAAACTCTGATACAACTACAAAATGTCTCCTTTAAGTTTTTTTTTAACCGATAAGGTTTTTATTGTTCTTACTTTTCTTTAAAAAAGACACATAGTTTTGTGGTGCGTGGGTGGCTCAGTCAGTTGAGTGTCTGACTCTTGATTTCCGCTTAGGCCAGGATCTCAGGATGGTGAGACTGAGCCCTGTGTCAGGCTCTGAACTCAGTAGGGAGTCTGCTTGGGATTCTCTTTCTCCCTCTACCTCTCCCTCTGCCCCTTCCCCTGCTTACATGCACTCTCTCCTTTTCTCTCTCTCTCTCTAAATAAAAAAATCTTTTTTAAAGTAACACAATTCAGAAGAATTTAGAAGACCTATGTCTTCCAATAATAATTGGAGTACCTTTGTAGGCTTGTGTACCTGTTGCTAAAGACTATTGTATACATGGCAAGCTTTTTTATTCAAATTTCTTCCATCACTTATCTACTCCATTGGTACTGCTGGTAGAGTCTTACTCTTAAAGCTATATGCATGCTAAGAACTCTCAGAATTGCAGATAAATGCCATCAGAACAAAAAATGATGCAGTGAATGGGGTCTTGGTTGTATAACAGACATAGAAGACATTCAGAAAGACATCTTAAGGGAACAGCACTTCCAGAAGGAAGTTGGTGGTTTTCCCAAAGCACTGGATACTTGAAATAAATTTGAGTTCAGTCAGCTACTGCATTTTCAGTTCCTCAGCATTCCAAGGGCATTTTGGTATAGTCTTATCAGATTTTGTTATGGTGAAGGACTTATGTCTGCTCATTACCTAATTATCAATGACTAAACAACTTTGAATAATCAATCTGATACTCCATTTTATACAGATAATTTCAAAAATAAAACCAAAATTTATGAGTTGAGACCAGAAGGAAGAGATCATGTATGGATTCGTTCCACATAGGAAAGCCTTATAACTTCAATAATAAACTATAAGCTGATACTGGTAAAAGTGGAAATCATCCTCTGAAAGGCTCCTTTAATTGATCAAGTTGTCAGTTTCTATAAATAGAAATATTCACCGTAGTCTGTGGCATGTGTGAGGAAGAAGATCACCCCAATTCAAAAGAGGAAAGAGTCCAAAAGTTAGATTCTGAATGCCTGTGTTTTTATGGCATTTGTTACATGGCTGTTTTTATATCCTCTTTGAGTTATTAAATTGCTATGAGTTCCCTTAATTCTCCTTCATGGTGATCACTGAAAAGAATATCTGAATTTAATTACTAGGAGACTTAAGGTTTATTTTAGATTACAGTATTTATACTGATATCTGATTTGGAAAGTTGAGCCTGTCCCTTCATTCTGCCCTTGGGCACAGACCATGCAGGAAGATCAGATGATGTCATCTAGGGGCTGACAGATATCAGAACCTAATATATCAGCTCTAAAAGGTCTCGAAGATATTATTTATTTCATGTCCACCTTGAAAAGGAACAAATAAATAGTCTTGACCACCCCAATAAATGATGGACATTTCTTTCTCTTACCTGCATGGTACTTTTCTTATGTTCAGCTTACTCAGCACATTTAACAACCTGCTGGATACTCTTTATCTGCATTCCTCATTTCCCCAGCTACAAAATAAATTCCCTCAGGGCCAGAACTGTATCCTACCCAACTCCATCCAAAGTTGGATATTTATTAGCCTCAACTCTTATTCTCACAGCTTATATATGTTACCCAACTTACATCTCTGAATTTGATTTATGCCTAGGTAAAAAGACAGCTCACTGAGTAGCTGTAGGGATTAAATAAAACCATGTAAAAGGAAAAGCACTTTATAAATTAATGTACAGATGATAGTTGTTAATATTACTGAGTGTTGATGGATAGTTCATTAATAGAAGGGCTGGAAGGAGATAAACAATCTCCAAGGAGATATTTGTGACACAGGGAGCAAAGCTTTGGGCATGAGATTGGCAATTTGACATGTAGTGTCTGCACTAAATGCTGCCCCCTGCCCTTTGATTTGACCAGTATTTCAACTCTAAACTGTGATGGAGCTTTTTGTTGGCAGCAAAACCTACTCCTGCTGCTACAGCTGGAATGGAAAGAAGTTAATTTCCATTGCAATCATTATTGGCATGAAAGAGCTTACTCTGTGATTCCTTCTTATTCATTTTGCCAAAATGACGCCAGATCTCAGGGTGAGCAACCAAATCATTAAAGGTATTTCATAATTTCCAGAGACTCATTTGGCCTGGTTGGTTCTCGACTGGTAGATTTATTCTGTTTCTACTGGTTAAATCATATTATTGGCCAAAGTAGCTTGGGATATGCCCAACTATCCTGTTTTTCCATGAAGTCTCCCTGGGCTGTTCCATCCTCCCCACAGAGCCTCTCAGAGTCTGAAAGAGGCCAGAGCATTTCTGCTTTTTGAGTATATGATGATATAATACCAATATATAATAATAAAAAAATGAAGAAATGCAAAACAGGATTACAAATATTTTGTAGTATATTTTAAAAGTTTATATTTACTAAATTAATCTTTTTATCACAAGATAATATAATGCCATATAATTGTTATTTATTAGATAGGTATGGCATTCTTTTTTTAACCCTTGCTGGTAATTTGTTTAAGAAAGATTATGTTACATTTTCTAGCCCATCACATGTATGAACAAGTCAGCTGGAAGTTCATCTCACTCTTTAAAAAAGAACACAAAAAAAGGACATTTCCTTTTTCTGCCTTAGAATATTGTCTTTAACGTTCAAGGGTTTAAGGAATCCAGCCTAAGGGAAAAGGCATTTATCTCTGAGGATGGAGAGAGGAAAGACAAAAGGACATTTGACCTTCATGATGTTATGAACTACTGAATTATCCTACTCAACCAGGTACTTTCCGTTGTTACTTAACCCCATTCCAATTTTTCTGAGCTGTTCTCTTTATAGCTGGAGGAAAAGCACCTGGAAACAGCATTTCCCAGACTCCCTTGCCAGCTGGTTTTTGGTAGCTTCTGTCAATGGCAAGACACTTGCAAAGACTAGATGGAGGGAAAAAAGAAGACAGAAGTCATTCTTTCTGTTTCTGGTTTTAGCATTAAAGCAGTAGGAGACTACAGGCAAATATTGTTTTCTATACAGACAGCAAGCAAACGAGGGTAGCTGGAGATTCCAGCAACATCCAAGGGGGCCACAAGCTCCTGACTCTGGACTTGGCAGTAGCAACAATGGTCCAACAGCAGTAGTGGTGCTCAGGCAGCGTCATCTGCAAGAACACCCAAGAGATCACCCTTTTGCTTCTCTAGTCCTTCCCATACCTTAGTGATCAACTTCTTACATTAAAGTCTCTGCTTGAAAAATCTAGAGTGATTTATATTTTCCTCTCTAGATGCTGATACACCATATAAAGAATTGCTTTCCCTCCAGACTTCTTGTTATAAGAAATAGTAAATTTTTCTTATTGTAGAACTACTTAAGGAAGGTAAAAACATCTTAATTGAAGCTCTGGGACCCATAGTGTGTAAAGGAAAGGGAACTTGTTGAGCCATTACTCTATGCGAAGCTTTGGAAAATATTTGGCCAACACTGTCACATTTTTTTAATAGAATAATTTTATTTAACTTGACATATGTATTTTTCTCCTGTTGTATTGTAATCTTTTTGAGGACATAGATTCTGTATTTATCCACTTTTGTCATTCACCATTCCTTGATCAGTGACTTGCCAGAGCAGGTTCAATTTATTTTTGGATATTTTGAAACCAAACCAAATGCATGATACACAATTTTCATTTTCCTTTATTTTGAAGGACTTGTTTCTTTTCACATTTTCCAGCTTCACCAGTAGTCAAAGCAAATTAGCAGCTACAACTCTGCCTGAGCCCATGTGAAATAAATGCCTGGGAAGCTTCTTATCTATAGGTTATTTATTTTAACATAAGCGATATCTATTTTTGAGGCAAAAACTAAAAAGCTACTTATTCAAATTCTGAATTGCTGAACCAGGCTTAGCAGAACTGATGGCTCTTTAAACAACGCAGCTTTCCCTTTAATGGGTCCTCATTAAGCACTCCCTATGCTTTCCAAGTGTTCCAAATGAATGAAGTAAAGCGGATGAGCAACTAGTATGTTGGCCGATTTCCCTTTGGACAGTTTCTCTTTCCCCACCCTCTCCACACTTGCCAAATCCCACCAGGCAGCCTGCTGTGGCAGAAACCTGGTTACCAGGGAGGTGTGGATGATGGGTTTTCAACAGTTATAAGTCAGCAGAGGAGAAATGTGAATGCTTCAGAAAATCAGCCATCTGGCCTTGGAATGAGAATGTAGGGAAGATTCAGAAGGCAAATCAAGAAAGGAGAGAAGAAAGGCACTGCTGGGGCTCTGGGAAGGAGGGAGCAGGCTCAGGGACAGGGGCTTCTAATGTGATTTCCCTTGGCTCCTAGATGAAGGGGGATCAGGCACTACTGAGCAAGGAGGCTGATGGTGGGAAGACGCTGGCAGAGCTAACTTTCCATGCTAAGCTACTTAAGGAGGATGTCAGTGAGGATTCGGAGGCTGGGAGGGAGCCTGTGCAGAGGGGCTGGAGCTTAAAACTGGCTTCCTTTGCTACCTGAGAACTGGAGAGAGTCAAATAAAAGACTAAATGGAATGCTTATATTTTCAACTTAATTGAAATGAATGTTATTATAGAAAATGTGGGAGATGCAGGAAATTAGAAGTCTCACCAGCCAATCCTCTGTCATCCCACCTCCCAAACATGACCAGTGCCAACATCATGGTGCACATCTCTCCATTGCTCTTCTCTGCCAGGGTTTGCATTTGGTAATGATACTATTTGTACAACTTTGCAATTCTATTGTGTTTTTTTTTTTTTTTTTTAAGATTTTACTTATTTGACAGAGAGAAACAAAACGAAAGAGGGAACACAAGCAGGGGGAGTGGGAGAGGGAGAAGCAGGCTTACCGCCAAGCAGGGAGCCCGATGCAGGGCTCGATCCCAGGACCCTGGGATCATGACCTGAGCTGAAGGCATAAGCTTAATGACTGAGCCACCCAGGCGCCCCAACAATTCTATTGTTTTTACCGAATGTTATTTTGTAATCATTTTCCCTATTTTTTCATATCATGATTTGTGTTATTATGATTATTCATATTACTACATCAAATATCTGAACTCTTAACCCATCCATTTACCTATAGTGATATATTTATGCTGTTTCCAGTGTTATTTTTTTTTATAAATAATGCTGCCATGAATATTAAATGTAAAATTTATTTGGTGTTTCAGATTATTTCCTTAGGATAGAGTCATACATGTAGATTGATTGAGTGAATAGACAAACATTTTTAAGTCTATTGACATTGAATGGATATTTAATTCTGAAAAACTTCTACATGCCTTTGCAAATGAAATACTTTCATCAATCATTATCATTCCAAGAATATATTGCACCTCTTCTACCTTATTCTTCTTCAGGTGGTGTAGACTATCATAAAAGTTCTAGGTCTCTTTGCCCCCAGAAGAAAAAATGAAATAAAGATATAGATTATAGCTATATTACTTGAGTATGCACTTAAGACTACTAGGCTTTTGTAGTGAATAATGACATTTCTGCCCCCACCAGTCAAATTATTCAATAAGACTAGTTCATTATTGTGGGGCTGAACAATTGATGTTGAATGTGCCACAAAGGAAGCATGTAAGAGATCTCTAATAAGATTAATGTTACATCTGTAAATAGCTGCCACCAGATGAACAATTAGGGCTTTGTAGGTTTCCATAGGTAAGCGTTCCATGAAAAACAAAGAAATAGTATTAACAGATGCTATGAATTAAATGCTTGTTCCTCCTCCCCCAATTCATATGTGGCATCCCTAAGCCCATGTGATAGTATTGGGAGGTGGTGAGTAATTAGATTTAGATGAGTTTATGAGGACGGAACTCCCATGATGAGATTAATGCCCTTACAAGAACAGGAGCCCAGAGCCCTTGCTCTCCCTGCCATGTAATGACATAGCAAAAAGGCAGACATCTGCAAACCAGGGAGAGGGTTCCCACCAGGCACCAAATTTGCTGGCACCTTAATCTCAGATGCCCAGGCTCCAGAACTGTGAGAAATGTTTGTTGTTTAAACAACCCAGTCTATGGTATTTTGTTATAGCAGTCCAAACTGACTAAAATAACAGATCATATTGATCCAGTTATAACTCCTTGAACTTTATTAACTGCCCAAAGATTTCATTTGTTTCCAATTATAAATATAATTTCACAAGTGAAATCACAGTAAGAAATATTTTCAAGTACACCTGGGTGGCTCAGTTGGTTAAACGTCTGCCTTCGGCTCAGGTCATGATCCCAGGGTTCTGGAATGGAGCCCCGCATTGGGCTCCCTGCTCAGTGGGGAGCCTGCTTCTCCCTCTCCCTCTGCCTGCCGTCCCCCCTGCTTGTGCTCTCTCTCTGCCAAATAAATAAATAAAATCTTTAGCAAAAGGATATATTTTCAAAAGAAATACAGAATTCTTGCTCCTCTTACTAACTCTCAATTACCTCACAGTACTTCTCACAATAAGCAGTTTAGTCATATCCATCAAAGTCAATAGCATGTAATGATTTTTCTTATATATTATGAGACAGTAATTAAAAATGAAAATTTCCTCTCAGCGGGGGGTCTGCTTCTCCCTCTGCCCTCTTCCCTCTCGTGCTCTCTGTCTCTCATTCTCTCTGTCTCAAATAAATAAATAAAATCTTAAAAAAAAATGAAAATTTCCTCTTTTCTCTGCCTCTCGTTTCTGTACTTTTTCCATTCTGGGGATCTTACTACTTTTAAGAGTGGCATAGGGCTGGGGAGTTTTCATAGTAATAAGCCTTAATCACTTGTTTTACATATAGGGGGATTGTGGCATGGCTAAAGAAGGAACTTAATGAATCCAAGATTGGAAATGAAAAATTCACCTCTGATTCCACTGTCCACTCTTCTCCTTAACCTGCTTTTTTATCTTTCAAGAAACATATTACTTACATCAGCTATGTTTCTTGTTCCTTACTCTTTTCTTCTGCCTATTGAATGCTTATGAAAAAGAAAATCATATTTTTTAAATGAGGAAGTCACTACTTCCAAAAAAATCTAACCTAAATAATGGATGTTCCCTAAAAAGCTACATATGAAATGAAATAGTTCTAATTTATTACCACTGATAATACTTAGAGAGAAAATAATAGCCTTAAACCTATCAGTCTTTTTTTTTAAGATTTTTATTTACTTATTTGAAAGAGAGAGAGAGAGATAACACAAGCTGAGGGGGGGGGGTGCGGGGGAAGGCAGAGGGAGAAGGAGAAGCAGATTCCCTGCCGAGCAGGGAGCTGGAGGACATGGGGTTTGATCCCAGGCCCCTGAGATCATGACCTGAGCCAAAGGCAGACACTTAACCAACTGAGCCATCCAGGCGCACCTGAACTTTTCAGTCTTAAGTTGAATGTAGCTCTCAACTGTTGGACTCAAGTCTCACTGAAACCACGATTAGACATACATAAAACAACAAAATTTGCTTCCTATAAAGCAAGTGTTTTAATCAATAAATATATTAATGATAAGATACTGTCAACCACCACAAAATTATACAATAGGCTAATCCTATCTTTAGTAATAAAATAATTTTAATTATTTCATTGCATTTCTATAGAAAACTCCATGTGAGGAGGAGGAGAACATCCTTGTAAAGTCTTTTATAATCCAGTTTTAACAAGAAGTGCAAAATGGAAGGTAATCAGCCTTTGTGTGCAGCATTATGATGATGGTAATTGAAACCATGCAATCACATAGATATTTTGCTCTTTATAACTAGCTCTGAATAATCAGTGATTTTCAATGGCAGAAAAGTGGCTATTTCAAATTGCAAAACTAGAAAAGTATTGTGATGTTTACATTTAACCCAGATATATTCTCTTTGATGGTATTTATAAGGAACAAAATTTCAATGGGAGGGAAGAGAACAAGGGTTGTTTTTAATATTTCACATTAGTTGAGCATTTGGTTCAGACTTGTAAAAGTACATTACTACTCACATGGTTTTGCCAAATTACTTTTTAAAAGCATTACCTTAAGAATGATACCCCTCAAACATTGACTTGGCTGTTTCATATTCCCCACTATGGCTTAAAATATGTCAACTGCCAGATACAGATGGGGAAAAGCACAAGATTTTCAGTCCTCTTTAGTATAAGGTGGCATATAGTCTGGCCTCACTTCACCATTTCAGGAGAACAATGTGTTCATGGTATTCACATTTATTTACAACACAATTTATATCATCCTTACCTCCTTTATCAGGCATTCTTTTTTTTTAATTTAATTTTATTATGTTATGTTAGTCACCATACAATAAATCATTGGTTTTTGATGTAGTGTTCCATGATTCATTGTTTTCGTATAAGACCCAGTGCTCCATGCAGGCATTCTTCACCAAAGGATAGGTGGATGGACCTCAAATATCTGAGAAGAGCAACATATAATATGGATGGAGGTAAGAGTAGTTTCATGAAGAAAAATTTGAGAACATTCACCAAATTCTCACAGTGATATAAAAACTTGAATTGTCCTATAGATCCCAGACCTTGCTAAGGCTTTCTTTTTTATTCAGTCAGATTCCTTCTAGTTCTCTAAGTCTTACATCCAAGACCTTTAAAAGGTACATCTTCTTCCTGGAATATCCCAAAGCTCCTTGATGTAACACTACAGCTAAGATTGGTCTTTCTAAAGAATATTGACTTTCTAAAGATTAAACAAATCTTTAGTCTTTCTTACTAGAAAAGTACTGAATGACCCCAGACTTTATATAATCCATTCCTAAAATTCCAACTGCCACTATCAGGTTTTTTAAATCACCTATAGCTCACAAAAATAAGGAAAACCATATTAAAGACTAACTGGCACACTTTAAAGAGTTTCAAATGGAATATGAAGAAGGAAGTGATTAAAACTTGGAAAGTTTGAATGATCTCAATGGAAAGAACACCAATGAGAGAAGTTTCTGGGAATACATAAAGGAAAATAATTGGAAAGAAGAGCAGGAAAAATTCTTATTGCATTATATATCCCTATATACCAATGGGTGAAGCTGAATAATAAACAAAGGACCTAGAAATTGTGCAGCAGAAAGCCCTCCTTGAGAATTCTTAGTCCAAACAGGAGATTCCCATGTCCAAGAAGCCAACAAAATGGAAAATTAAGTGGAATGCTGAGGTTCAAATCAACAGTGAGGGAATGGATAGGATTACTACTCCTTACAGGGCTATAAACAGGTGTGTAGATGTGGAACAAGAAACCTGGGGACTGAAACATGAGAATGAAAACAAGTTCAAGCAGAGATTTTCAAGGATCAGGCAAGATGTAAAAAATATCAAGGTCTGACGTTTTAATATCTCCTTTATTTCATTTTACTCAATGTTTAACAAACATATTTAAAACAAGATTTAAAACCATTTCTTAAGTAATGACAGTTAATATTCCATAAAACTAGTATTATGTACACTATACTTTGGGGAATTAGTATTTTTGGCCTATGAACTAGCAGAAGCAATTTAATGGTTAAGAAGGCAAACTCTGAAATCAGAATGTTTGAATTTGAGTCTGCTCTCAAACTGAATTTTGATATAATCTTACACTTCTATTTTAAACATTTTGCATCTCAGTGTTCTTATCTCTGAAATGAGGCTCATAATAGCATTTTCTCATAATGTTGTTATAAAGGTTAAATGGCATAAAACCTGTAAAGCACCCAGCACAGTGCTGGGACCATGGTATACTGTCAGTAAATGTTAGTTGTTCTTATCATCATCTTCATCCTCATTACTACCAGTGAACTGGTCTGGCTTAGAAAACTAGAAGAAGAATAGCATACTGGTCATGATAAGCCAGAATTTTCATAAGGTGACAACCTCCTAATTCCAGTGGCTTAAATATGTACCAATAAGAGAAATCTGTACATTCTAGTCACTCAGGGGCCCACACTGATGGAAGTTCCATTTTGTCATATATTTCCATGATTGTTGACCCAGGAAAAGAGGGAATGGAAAATCACACATGGTAATTAAAGCCTCTAACCAAAAGTGACATCACTTCCTTTAGTTCACATGTTATTGGCCAAAGCAAGTCACATTCTTACACTCAGCTTCAATCCTTGCCAGGCACACTATCCCTTCATTGTTTTCATAGTACCTATTGACAGCTTAGTACCTACATTGCTCTTCATTAGGCTGCCCATCATATTTATATCATGTATACATGTATATCATGTATTCTGACCAACTTTTTTCAAGAGAGAAGTTCTAACTCTAAAATTCTAACACTGTGTGATCTTTAAAACCTTTTCCGGTCCTAAAGTAGTATGATTATAAATCTTTCCATTGTGCACTTTAGGCCAAAACGTACACTTTTGTTTATTTGCAAAGCGACCATTAGTGTCAACTCCCATTCTTTGGTAATGGTGGATCAGGAAGAAAGAATATGGAAAAAACAAAGCTGGGGTATAAAGCCAAGAAGTTTTAAAAACCGAGGTATAAAATATGTTCTTATTTAGAACAAACAACTAAGCCAGAACAACATAAATGTTGCAAAGACCCCACCAATTCCTTGACTCCATCTATTTGAAATAGATATTTCAGAGTTGGCCACAGTATATAGCAGTCCATCTAGATGAGTGATTTACACTGAGGTGCTTGCTAAAGATGCAGATTCCTAAGTCTCAACGTCAGATTTGCTGAATTGGTTTCTACGCTGTGTTAGCAAATTGTCTGGGCCATAGTAGGTACTCAATAAATAGTAAATATCTTTATTATTAGCAGGTAAAAATATTAAACATTATATCTTTTTAAAAAGAAAAGAATAAAAAGAAAACATATGGCAGGACTTTTACCGTCTCCAAAGGCAATATCAAGGCAGCTGGAGCAGAAAATCGGGTGTGAATCCTCTGATGAGGGTGGTGAAGGTAATGAAGATAAAGGAGGGGTCTTGATAATATGAGTGAACAAGAGGAAGAGTAAAGCAATGAAGTCAGTCACCTCCAAGTTCTTGAGCCTGGGTGACTGATAAACAGGAGGTAATTCAATTTTCAGAAGAATAATGAAGGCATCAAATGTTACAAAAGGTCAGAACGTTAGCAGAGCCACGTGGTCAACCCAGAGCATTTGGGATATATGGGACCAATGTTTTGTATAAAAAAATGATGGTAATTTGTAACAGACATGATATGGGACTGGGGGATAATAAGGCAAGCTAAAGGTAACATTGAGATTTCAAGGCAGTGTGGCAAGGATGGATGATGTTTAATTTGCCAGAGAAAAAAATTAGTACGAGTTGGATAAACTTTATTTTTCTAGTAGTGGAAATGATACTCCAAATCCACTTCAAATTCTGGTGTCTCTGGCTTATTTTGTTATAAAAGGAGTTTATACTATAGTTTATTATTCAAAGCCAGAGTTTAATGTTGCACACAGGTGATAATTTGAAGTCTGGACACCCCTGCTGGCTCAAAGTACTTCTACATGTTCTGTGACGCTTCCTTTTCATCCTCCTCTGCCTCTTCCTACTTAATATCCACCCCCACTCCATGATTCACTTGGGTTTTGCAACAAATCCCTCCTGACAAGCCCACAAATCTTCCTAGACTTAGTGCAAAGTCATGGAGCTAAACTAACCTCCCCCATTCTTGTTTTGAGTTTTGAGTTGTTCTTTCAGATGTGCAGGAAGGAGGCATCCTGAGCAAAAGGATTAAAAATCTTAGAGAAAGACACCTAGAAGGGTAGCTGGCTCTGCCACAGGACCCAGAGAGCTGTTCACACCCACGTGAATGACAATGACAGGTCTCTGAGAGGTCCTGGGGGCAGGCACACAGCAGAAAGCACACAGCTTGATATGCAGATGCCAATTTGAGCTTGCAGCCTGGCTTGTGTTTTGATTTCAGGACTCAGCAATTTGGATGAGAAAGTCATAAATAGGAAATGAATATGGAACACAAAACAGCCTATTTGTAATAAACTGTCACCTATCTTTTGAGAGTCAAGTTTTTAAGAGGTGAAATGTGACAGAAGTTGCAAGTTAGAAATCTGCAAAAGTTTGCATGTAAGGCCTTGGGACATAACTGTTGGGGGAAATTGTCCTAAGAATGGTGGGATTCTACATCTGTGTTTTTCTAACTGATTCTTTTCTTAAGGATACTGCTATCAAAATGAAAACCTTTGCTGTAGAAAGGATTTGGGGTTGTGTCAAGCAGCCAGGTGTATCCTCAAGGAAAAAAGGAATGGACAGCTGGAGGATCCTGCTTCAGAAATTCCCAGCAGCGTTAATCAGGAAGTCAGCCACACACCTCCTGCAAGGAGGCAAGTCTCCTCCCATCAGGTGCTTTGTCCATAAGGGCTAGAGAAATGTCTTTGATAAAATTCAAAGAGCCTTAAGAATTATAATAAAAGAAGAGCACCATTTCAAAAATTTTCATGACTGTGAGATCTGCCATGGGAATGTATAACAGAAACATATTCCCAGCCCCTGAGATTTTGACACAGCTGATTTGGGGTGGTCCTGGGAATCTGCATTTTTTAATAAGTACCCAGGTGATTCTGAAAGAGAGAATACAATACTTACACTTAGAAAAACACTAAATTAGGAAAAAAATGTAGAGAAAGGGGAAGAATCACCCTACCTTCCTTCTTCCCACAGATAATTACTGGACCCTTGTTATGATCTAGGCACTTTGTTACAATAGGGATACAATGGTACATTCCTTTCCCAGGCCTGACATAACAAATTACCAGAAACAGGGTGGCTTAAAATAACAGAAGTTTATTCTCTCACAATTCAGGAGGCTAGGAGTCCAAAATCAAAGTGTCAGCAGGTTGTTTCCTTCTGGACACTCTGGGGGAGAAAATGTTCTATGCCCCTCTCTTAGCTTCTGGTGGTTGGCTGGGAGTCCTTGGTGTTCCTTAGCTTGTGGATGCATCCTTCCAATCTCTGCTTGTATCTTCACATCTGCTTCTTTTCTGTGTCTCTATATGTATTTTTCTCTGTCTCTTACAAAGACACTAGCCTTGGATTTGGAATCCACCCTAATCCAGTATGATCTCATCTTAATCCTTATTTTAAGACCCTATTTTATACAGAAGATCACATTCAGAGGTTTTGGGAGGAAATGAATTGGGAGGGAGCACTATTCAACCCACTACATATAGCAAAAATAAAACCGGTCTCTCCCTTCAAGAAACTTATAGACCAGTTAGGGAGAGAGATGTTAAGCAAGTATTCACTCAAGGAAATTTAAAAGTTCAACTGTGAAAATGCTATAAAGCAGCGGTGCATAAGCCATGTGTAATTCATCAATAAAGGCTACTTTATTTGCCCTTATATTCACTTTCTAAATATTATTCTGTTACTAAGGATGCAAAATATAAGAACTATAAGGTATGATCACTGCCCTCAAGGGGAGGCTGATAGTGTATTTGAGGTGATGCAACAGCTATGCATAAAGTGTTCAAAGAAGCACCAGGTACTGAAAGATTGGTAAATAGTTCTAATTTGAGCAGGAGCGAAAGGATTTATGGTTGTAACTATGCCTAATTTGGGCAGACTAGCTGTGACCCAGGTGCTGGACAAACCTGTCTGCTATTCAATTCCACCATGAGAACTCTATTGTTTCCTCCTGTTTATTCTTGTTTCCTGCTTTATTATAATTAGACAGATTCCTTTTAAGGTTCTTAATTTTGACTCTAGGTCTTCTTTCCTTTCTCCTCAGGCCTGTCTTCTAGCATTTTCTACTCTTCACTCCCCTCATTTAGAAGCCTTTTACAGGCCATTTATGTCAGTCCTGGAAAACTCTGGCTGAATTCTCTTTTTTTGTTTTTTAAAGACTTTATTTATTTATTTGTTAGAGAGAGAGAGCGCATAGGTGAGAGAGAGTGAGCGAGAGTACAAGCAGGGGGAGCTGCAGGCAGAGGGAGCAGCAGGCTCCCTGCCGAGCAAGAGCCCGATGCGGGGCTCGATCCCAGGACCCGGGGATCATGACCTGAGCCGAAGGCAGACGCCTAACCAACTGAGCCACCCAGGCAACCTGGCTCAATTCTCTTCTGATTTTCAAGTGGGAACTTGTAACCCCCCAGCATCCCAAGATCCCTTGGTGATGAATAGTGGGTGGGTCTGAATCCAGGGCACTGGGAAACCTATAAGAAAATTGTTTCTTGAGCAGATTTAGGGACATAAAATCAGACCACATATGTTGAAAGCACTAAATAACCAAAGGCAACAAAGGCCCCATTTTGATCACTGCTTTTAGAAATAACAGAATCTTGGTTACCCATGAATTGCTTTACAGTGAGCCAGACTGACCAGTGCTTTGTCTGAATGTCCCACAGTGAACCTGCCTATCAAGACTTTTTATAGAGAAATGCCTGCCTCTGACTCTAAACTGGCAATTTCTTCCTTGGGCTGTTTAATGCAGCCTGGTATTGTTATGCTAATGAAGCCTCCCTTAATACTGAGGTGACTTAAAGAATCCCAAGATGTGTGGGAGTAGCATTCTAGAGACCAATTAATAATATTTTCTGGAGTGGAGAAATCATCAATCTATTTAGCAACTAACCAAGTTTTAGTGCTTCATAGACTAAGGAAAGATAAATATAGGAGGTAGACCTTGGGGGGGGAAATGAGGCCCTCAAGCATCAGTAGTTACCCAGCAATAATGTAAGGAAGTTAACTCTTCTGCAAGAAAATTATGTAGTGAGGCATGTCTCTTTAACTGTCCAAGGAAAAGGGATCAACTGATCAACTCATTCCAGAATTCACCTCTATCAGCAGCAAGAATATCCCTATGCAAATATATAGATGCAAAGCCATTTTCAGACTTTATAGGTCCTACCTCCCCACCATATGAAACATATTTAAATGTACCTACAGTCTCATTAAATATATACTTTTGGGGTAAAGATTTTAGAAAATAAATTTATTAATTTGCTTTCAAAAATATGCGACTATAAGTCACTCTTTTATCATTTACTTTAATTTCTCAGAAATTATCACACATGCTCTGAGATGCTTGCAAAACGTTTTCAAGCACAACAAAACATAATAATGAGTGAAGTTGACATATGTTTTATTTTGTAGACATGGAAGTAAACATCAAGAATTTAGATTTTGCAATTTTGCTTTTGTATTTAGAGTCAATTTTTTTTAAAGGATTTAAGCATTTTAGTAAGACCTTGAGAAGATTAGTAATGTGGGTGCAAGTTAGTATTGGATGCAATAGTCAGAATAGACCTGGATGGGTGCCCTGGTTTCTCTTAGCTTGATGACTCTAGCCATTATGATTTTCTACTATATGATCCTGTTCCCATTTAATGTTTTCCAAAGAACCTCTGATTGTAACTTGACCCTTAAATAACTTTCCTACATAGAAAAAAATGTGCTGAGCACATTAAGTCCAACATTGCAAGTAATAAATGTATGTGCATATAAATAATTGTAATGTGTAAAATGTATTGAATGGTTATTATATGTCAAGCACAACTATACACTTTATTCTTTTTACTTTTCTTCCTCTAATTTATGTCTTTGTACTTTATGAAAATAACCGTTTAGCAGGGAAAGAGAAGAAAGGAGTAGAAGAGATAAAAGTTAGAGAAATAGAAAAATAGAAGACAGTAGAGCAGAGTGGCTCAGCACTGGATTTTGAGAGAAAGGGAGTACAGGTTTTACTCCCAGCTCCTCCTTTACTTAATTCAGTACAACCTTGGGCAAGTTATTTAACACATCTGAACTTTGGTTTCATTATCCACAAAATGGAATTAAAAATAGTACCTGTTTCAGCAAATTCTTGTGAAAACTAAAGGATTCAATATTCTAAGAAATAATGAATACTTGATATCACAATGAAATCTACCTGAAAATGTAAACTGATTTGGGATCTCCTTGAGCCATAGTAGTGAACATTCCCAAGAGCAGCAGAGGTTCAAATAAACAAATTCTCCTTGGGTATTATGATGCAATGCAACCTATGAAGAGGAAAAGTTTGACAGGGTTAGGACATGGGCAGAGTCTGAATTTTCCAATACTCTTAACACCTCATTTTATTTCTGTTGCTTTGAAGTTAAAACATTTTTTCTTACTACTCTGAGTATACAAAACATTAAACAAAGGAGGAAAAACACCCTCCATGACTTACACATTCTAAAGGTCACAGAATCTTCAAAGTTTCTACATTGTGGACCAGCTGCTCTTCCATCTCCCAATACAGAACAGATTTCAGCCCCAAATTCACAACAGTCCTTTCATGTCCTTCGTTAAAGGATTTTTGCATGATAGCAACTCCAGCTTCATTTCTCTTCTTTCTCTTTTGGCCAATATCTTATCTGGCAGCATTATCAGTTAAATATTCATTGGTCAAATTAGAATTCAGCCAAATGCCTTCCTATTTAAAATGGCTGGGTGAATATAGTGATCATTTGTCAATGTCCCCTTCTGAATTGTTAGTGAGACAGACTTGCACACGTTATTCGAGGCAGAAAATGAACAGTTTCAGTTGCTATGGTTACAGCTAGGGGATGGGGTAGTTGTTTACAAGTTGTCTTTGTCTTTAGACTCCACGCATGTGCACATGATGTACATCTACATATGCATGCACACACGTGCTTGTATATTTAAGGCTAGATATTCTGGAAAAGTACCCATTTCAATTCTGTCTGTTCCAATGTCTGCATTAACCTCTTTATCTTTGTTAATTTAGCATGATTTTCTCTTCAGCAGTTATGATTTCATATATATCACAAAATATCACAGATATGTTATAGCTACTATCCTCAGATCGTCTGAGAATGAACAGATATTTGCCTACGTTGAAAATTCATTTCTCAATATCATGGTTTATTTTCTTATTCTTAAAGAATATCTGTTTAAACAACAAAATAACCCCATAAAAATAGTAGCCTGAGAAGAGTAGCAGTTTATCAATTTGCTAGATTCCTTAAACTCTGTCCTAGGCAGAGTTCCTTTTTTTTAATTCAATTTAATTAACATATACTGTATTATTAGTTTCAGAGGTAGAATTTAGTGATTCATCAGTTGCTTATAACACCCAGTGCTCATTATTCAAGCGTCCTCCTTAATGCCTGTCACCCACACACCTCCCCTCCAACAACCCTGTTTGTTTCCTACAGTTAGGAGTCTCCACGGTTTGCTAGGCAGAGTTCTTAATTGCAGACAACAGAAACTGAGTCTGGAAGATTTAGGAGAAAAAGGACTTTATTAAAATTATGAGGAGCTCCCTGAGACTCAGAGAAGGGCTAGACAATCAGGGTCAATCCTAAATATTTAGAAACAATACCCTAAATCACTCCACAGATCAGTCTAATAAAAAACCTGCCACCATCAAGCTTTAGATGCTCCAGTTTGTGTCTCTGCTTTTTAAGCACTCAACTTTACTGCAACCACAATTGTCTGCCATTCTGATGCCAAAATTTTGTAGGAGGCATTGCAGCCCTTTAATTATGGCAATCCCAGCTGAAGCCAGCTTTACCATCATGTGGCTCACCTCCATGTGTGTCTGACTGGAGGAGCTAGGTCATTTTACTGCACCCTAGCTGGGAGGAGAACCTGGAAAATGAGTTGTCTGGCTTTTACAAGGAAAAGGCAGTACTCAAAAGTCCTCAAAAAAGTGTAGGGCTTCAAAAGATGCTGGAAAGCAGGGAAACATAATAAATGACCACTATAAATACAATCTGATGTCTATATAATGGTCTTTTGGTTAAAGCAAACTTCTAGTTAAAATAGTCATTTAAGTCAACGAGCTAATTAATTCAAACAGGGAAGAAACTCTCCACACTTTTATCCAAGGCCAAGTCTTCTCGGCTACTATGTCCATCTTCTCCCACCTACTCAAGACCATTGCTCCAAAAGCATATTAGGAGCTTCATTTTTTCTAACAGATTATTTTCAATAGAATATAAATATGCTGTTATTTCTATGATCTTAAAAACAGGAAACAAAACACCTTTCTATCTTGTCTCTCTAGTCACTCCCTCTGATAAGTTTTGCATCAAACTCCCAGATAGAGTCAACCATCTGTGATTGTTCATTCATCTTGTTTATTCCTTCTTTAACTCCCTCCAGTCATGTTTTGGTCTCCACCACTCTACAGAAATGGTTCTTGTTGAATTCATGAATGAATTCCATTGCTAAACCCAGTTGATGGCCAACCCTCATTCCTCTTTATACTTGAACTACTAGAGGCATGCAACAGATCACTGTCTCTCCTTGAACAACATATTAATTTGCCTTCCAGTTCTTCATACTTTTCTGGGATTTTTTCCTACTTCATCGGTCACTTTTTCTCAGTTTCCTTGTCCAGATCTTATCAAAACTCTAACGTCTAACCAGTGGAGTCCCTATGGCTTCTTCTCTTCTCTGTTGACACACTCTCTTATCCAATCCTATAGGATGTATTTATGAAAATACCATCTGCACACTGAAGACCACTACATTTATAGCTCTAGAATTTTCTTCTCTGTATGCTAGACTCATATGTACAACAGTCCCATTATCTCTCTTAGAAGTTTTCTTAGAAGAATACACTTTAAGGTATTCAAATGTATCTGACCAAAAAGAGCTCTTGATTCCTAACTTCTATACTTCCTCTTTTTTATCTTAGAAAATTCAACCCACTGCTTAGGTCAAAACTGCTTAGGTTAACTTACCATTCTTGTATCTCTACAGTCTATTTTTCACACATTAGTGAGAGTGGTTCTTTAGAAATATAATGACTTTATCACCACTCAAAATTCTCAGCATGTTTAGAATAACTTTGAAAGTTGTTACCTCTGGGGATAAGCCCTAGATGATGTGGCTTTTGGTGTTCTTAGACCATATTTTCTAAGATTCATTTAGTATGTTTTCCAAAATTTATAAAGCCTGGGTGGCTCAGTCATTAGGCGTCTGCCTTCGGCTTGGGTCATGATCCCAGAGTCCTGGGATCGAGCCCCACATTGGGCTCCCTGCTTGGCAGGAAGCCTGCTTCTCCCTCTCCCACTCCCCTGCTTGTGTTCCTCTCTCACTGTGTCTGTCTCTGTCAAATAAATAAAATCTTTAAAAAAAAATAAATAAAAATAAAGTTTATACTCAATTTAAGGTATCATTAGGTATTGACTTGTCTATTGTGAGAGTGAAAACCATACTTAGATGAAATTTGGGAAAATACTAACAAGAGCATCATATATAGAAGTTAATACTCCTTTTTATTTGGTGCTTATTTTGTGTGAGACACTAGGTTGAACATTTTATATGTGCAAACTAATTAATTTTTCAACAACTCAGGTTATAAAAATGATGCTCAAACTATGATGTGTCCTTAAGTAATTCAACTAAAGAGTAGCTGACAAAGCTGCTGAGCATGGATGCCAATGGATGTAATGTGATTCTGGTGCCCTTGTAGGCATTCTGATTCACCTGAGTCAGACCTTCACTATATACAGACAGAGAGATAAGAGGGCAGCTTGGAACCTATGGTGATCAGAAGCCCCTTATCTATATGCTGGGTGGTGAGTGGGGTAGAAACTGGAAGAAGATGTGAGGAGAATTGTTGGAAGTCACATTGTCATCTAAGGAGTAGGAGATCCTCTCCCAAGGCTAGTCTGACTCTGACTCCTTTTTAGAGGCAGCCTGGGTGGGGGAATATGGAGTGTGTGGAAGGGAGGCTGGGGCACAGCAGAACACATGATACTTTTCTTCTTTAAATCTTTTAAGGGGTGAAAAGGAATAGTTCATACATCATTTAAGGGAAAAACTCCTTGCCAGGGACCTCTTCATCAAGTAAATTCTTATAATTTTTTCAGAATGTCAAATTCCTTTTCTGATGGGGCAGAGGTTGGAGCACAAATAGTCCTCAGTTTATTCTGCAACATTCTTATAAAATGTGTTTTATCTAGGGGGAGGAGCAAGACGGTGGAGGAGTAGGAGACCTAAATTTCATTTGATCCCAGGAATTCAGCTAGATAGGGATCAAACCATTCTGAACACCTACGAACTCAACAGGAGATTGAAGAAAAGAATAGCAGCAACTCTCTGAATAGAAAAGCGACCATTTTCTGGAAGGTAGGATGTGCGGAGAAGTGAATCTGAGGCGATATATGGGAAGATAGACGGCGGGGGAAGGGACCTCCATCAGCCGCTACTGGCAAGTGATAGAGCAGCAGAGCACAAAACCAGAAATTTTAGAAGTTGGCTCTGCTGAGGGACGTCACTCCAGTGGCTAAGCGGGGGGTGGAACCCTCACTGGGGTCACAGAAAGACCAGGGGTGCCTGAGTGTGGCAGAGCTCCCAGATATTGGAGCGGGGAAGTCAGCTGCAGAGACGGAGCCAAGGAGAGGGCTCTCAGCTCGGGTTTGCCATAAACCATGATCCGTGGGACTGCCGGGCTACTGCTCTTCCAGCAGGGACCCAACAAGTGGCAGATCATGGGAGACTCCCCTCCCTCCCCCAGGAGGAGTGGCAAGGGAGTGCACCGCAGGAATCTGCTGGGTTTGGAGACTCCACACGGGGTCATGTGCCAGAGATAGAAACGTTCGTTCATAAGTCAATCAGAGAAAGACATGTATCATATGACCTCACTGATATGAAGATTCTTAATCTCAGGAAACAAACTGAGGGGTGCTGGAATGGTGGGGAGTGGGAGGGATGGGATGGCTGGGTGATAGACATTGGGGAGGGTATGTGCTATGGTGAGCACTGTGAATTGTGTAAGACTGTTGAATCACAGAACTATACCTCTGAAACAAATAATACATTATATGTTAAAAAAAGAAGAAGAAGATAGCCAGAGGGGAAGAATAAAGGGGGGGAAATTGGAGGGGGAGACAAACCATGAGAGACTATGGACTCTGAGAAACAAAATGAGGGTTCTAGAGGGGAGGGGGGTGGGAGGATGGGTTAGCCTGGTGATGGGTATTAAAGAGGGCACGTTCTGCATGGAGCACTGGGTGTTATACGCAAACAATGAATCATGGAACACTACATCAAAAACTAATGATGTAATGTATGGTGATTAAAATAACATAATAATAAAAAAAAAGAAAGAAAGAAACACTCGGTCACAGGCCTGGTGAGCACGGAGTGCAGCCAGACACCAGGGACATGGAAGTGATTGACTGCTTTTCTCTGGGGGCTCACTGAGGAGTGGGGTCCCAAGTTGTTGGATCCCCTGGGGCAGAGATTGGGAGGCTGCCATTTTCACTCTCATCCTCCAAAATTGTAGACAAAGCTTGCAGGGAACAAAAGCTCCAGAGAGCAAACCCCAGCAGATTACTTAGCCCAGACCTGGCAAGGGTGGGCAAATTTCATCTCCAGCAAAGACATTTGGGAACCACAGCAACAGGCCCCTCTCCCAGAATATCAGCAAGAACAGCCAGCCAAGACCAAGTTTACCGATCAGTGAGAACAGCAGAACACCAGTGTTTGTGGAATACTGCACATAGAATTCATGGCTTTTTCCCCATGATTCTTTAGTCTTTCAAAGTTGATTTTTTTTAACATTTTATTTTTTTTTGTGAATTTTTCTTTTTCCCTTTTCAACCAAATCTTATCAATCCCTTTTTTAAAAAATCTTTTTTAACTCTCCCCCCTCTCATGTGCTCTCTCTCTCATTCTCTCTGTCTCAAATAAATAAATAAAATCTTTAAAAAAAAATCTTTTCTATTTTTCATTTTTAGAGTCATATTCAATCCCTTCATAGTAGTTAACCTTATTTTTATATATATATACATATATATGTATATATATATATATGTATATATAGATATATATATATATATATACACACACACACATATATATATATATACTTATATATATATACATATATATAAGATATTCTCTCTTTAAAATTTTGGGATACAGTTTCTTCTTATTTTTTTTATTATGTTATGTTAATCACCATACATTACATCATTAATTTTTGATGTAGTGTTCCATGATTAATTGTTTGCATATAACACCCAGTGCTCCATGCAGAAATTGCCCTTTTTAATACCCATCACCAGGCTAACCCATCCTTGCACCCACTTCCCCTCTAGAACCCTCAGTTTGTTTTTCAGAGTTCATAGTCTCTCATAGTTCGTCTCCCCCTCCGATTTCACCCCCTTCGTTCTTCCCCTCTGGCTAACTACTTCTTCTTCTTCTTCTTCTCCTTCTTCTTCTTCTTCTTCTTCTTCTTCTTCTTCTTCTTCTTCTTCTT
>NC_058415.1:33622860-33717501 GCF_002201575.2 Neomonachus schauinslandi
GAAAAAGCATTTGACAAAGTACAGCATCCTTTCTTGATCAAAACTCTTCAGAGTATAGGCATAGAGGGTACATACCTCAATATCATAAAAGCCATCTATGAAAAACCCACAGCAAATATCATTCGCAATGGGGGAAAACTGAGAGCTTTCCCCCAAGGTCAGGAACACAGAAGTGATGTCCACTCTCACCACTGCTCTTCAACGTAGTATTAGAAGTCCTAGCCACAGCAATCAGACAACAAAAAGAAATCAAAGGCATCCAAATCGGCAAAGAAGAAGTCAAACTCTCACTCTTTGCAGATGATATGATACTATGTGGAAAACCCAAAAGACTACAACCCAAAACTGCTAGAACTCATACAGGAATTCAGTCAAGTGGCAGGATATAAAATCAATGCACAGAAATCAGTGGCATTCCTATACACCAACAAGACAAAAGAAAGAGTAATTAAGGAGTCGATCCCATTTACAATTGCACCCAAAACCATAAGATACCTAGGAATAAATCTAACCAAAGAGACAATAATCTGTACTCAGAAAACTATAAAATACTCATGAAAGAAATTGAGGAAGACACAAAGAAATGGAAAAACGTTCCATGCTCATGGATTGGAAGAACAAATATTGTGAAGATGTCAACACTCCCTAGAGCAATCTACACAGTCAATGCAATCCCCATCAAAATACCATCCACTTTTTTCAAAGAAATGGAACAAATAATCCTAAAATTTGTATGGAACCAGGAAAGACCCCGAATAGACAGAGGAATGTTGAAAAAGAAAAGCAAAGCTGGTGGTATCACAATTCCGGACTTCCAGCTTTATTACAAAGCTGTCATCATCAAGACAGTATGGTACTGGCCCCAAAACAGACACATAGATCAATGGAACAGAATAGAGAGCCCAGAAATGGACCCTCAACTCTGTGGTCAACTAATCTTTGACAAAGCAGGAAAGAATGTCCAATGGAAAAAAGACAGTCTCTTCAACAAATGGTGTTGGGAAAATTGGACAGCCACATGCAGAAGAATGAAACTGGACCATTTCCTTACACCACACACAAAAATAGACTCCAAAGGGTTGAAAGACCTAAATGTGAGACAGGAGTCCATCAACATCCTAAAGGAGAACACAGGCAGCAACCTCTTCGACCTCAGCCTCAGCAACTTCTTCCTAGAAACATCACCAAAGGCAAGGGAAGCAAAAGCAAAAATGAACTCTTGGGACTTGATTGAGATAAAAAGCTTTTGCACAGCAAAAGAAACAGTCAAGAAAACCAAAAGACAACTGACAGAATGGGAGCAGATATTTGCAAATGACGTATCAGATAAAGGGCTAGTATCCAAAATCTATAAAGAACTTATCAAACTCAACACCCAAAGAACAAATGATCCAATCAAGAAATGGGCAGAAGACATGAACATTTTTCCAAAGGAGACATCCAAACGGCCAACAGACATATTAAGAATTGCTCAACATCGCTCAGCATCAGGGAAATCCAAATCAAAACCTCAATGAGATATCACCTCACACCAGTCAGAATGGCTAAAATTAACAAGTCAGGAAATGACAGATGTTGGCTGGGATACGGAGAAAGCGGAACCCTCCTATACTGTTGGTGGGAATGCAAGCTGGTGCAGCCACTCTGGAAAACAGTATGGAGGTTCTTCAAAAAGTTGAAAATAGAGCTACCCTATGACCCAGCATTTGCACTACTGGGTATTTACCCCAAAGATACAAATGTAGGGATCCGAAGGGGTACGTGCACCTAATGTTTATAGCACCAATGTCCACAATAGCCAAACTGTGGAGTGAGCCAAGATGTCCATCGATAGGTGAATGGATAAAGAAGAAGTGGTTATATATATATACTTGGAATATTATGCAGCCATCAAATGGAATTAAATCTTGCCATTTTCAATGACATGGATGGAACTGGAGGGTATTATGCTGGGCAAAATTAGTCAACCAGAGAAAGACATGTATCATATGATATCACTGATATGAGGAATTCTTAATCTCAGCTAACACACTGAGGGTTCCTGGCGTGGTGGGGGGTGGAAGAAATGGGGTGGCTGGGTGTTAGGCATTGGGGAGAGTATGTGCTATGGTTAGTGCCGTGAATTGTGTAAGACTTTTTAATCACAGACCTGTACCTCTGAAACAAATAATACATTATATGTTTTAAAAAAAGAAAAGAAGAAGAAGATAGCAGGAAGGGAAAATGAAGGGGGGGAAAACAGAGTGGGAGATGAACCATGAGAGACTATGGATTCTGTGAAACAAACTGAGGGTTCTAGTGGGGAGGGTTTGAGGGGATGGGTTAGCCTGGTGATGGATATTAAAGAGGGCACGTACTGCATGGACCACTGGGTGTTATATGCAAACAATGAATCATGGAACACTACGTCAAAAACTAATGATGTAATGTATGTTGATTAACATAAAATAATAAAAAAGAAAAAATGTGTTTTATCTAGTGCTTCGTGTAGAAGAGACTTGATTGCCTCTTTGCCCTCTTTGGGAAATACCAAATTAACAAGAGATTGACTACTCTCCTGGATTTCAAAGAAGCTTTTTCATTCAAAGATATAAGAAATAAGGAAAAGTAACACAAGCCATCTCAGTAAATATTTTTCTTAAATTATAGGGGTAAAATTAGAATAATCCCACTTTAAATTAAAATTCTTGTTTATACCCTCTCCATCCTTATTGTATCTTTTTAGCTTAATTTGCTTTTGGGTTAGGAAATTGTAGCAAATAGCAGATGGGAGAGAATCTGCCATTTTTCACTGTGCCCCTAGTGGAGAGTGATGACAGCTATGCTCTTGGTCCTCAGTGGAAACCCCCTTGATAAATGTCAATGAAGTGATCTTTTTCTTCCCAGAGAGGAGGTGATATTGTGAACCTGCCACTGTGATCATTAATACTTAACAAGACCTCCTCTTCTTTTTCCAAGAACAGCCCTGGGGACAGTTCACAGGGCTTTGTAATGGGGAAAGAAATTAACCTTTTGTAGAGAAGCTAGCTGGTCCACTAGGGAATTCATTATGCAGGGTCTGGCTAGAGAAGGAGTCTCTGTAATCTCTCAGCAAACAAGTTGGTAATTCAATATTTGAGGTGATAACATATCTTCTTATATTTGTAGTTGTATTGAATCTGCCCCTGCCCTAAGGGACACTGGGGCAGGACTACCAGAGAGTCTCCAAACCGGTCCATATTGACCTGTCAAATGTACAGCCAAGTAGGGGGCACTGACTGAGTCCTTAGGTAAAGTGGTAGGTGCTGCAGGGAATGCACAAATGAGTGAAGCCTGGCAGGAGTGTCCTCTTTCTCCCATGACAGCCTTCATGACAAATAACAATGCTGTGAATGAATCGTCCCTACCCAGACACTGACGTATATGGACCATGCATTTCCATGAAAATATGCAATAATGTGTAAAGAAGTACAAACTTCCCTGAAGCTCTTTATAGACTTAAAGAAGTTTAAATCCTGTGACTGGCACAGCAATCAAATGATGCTGATGAGGATGATGAGGATGAGGATAATGAGGATGATGATTTTGATTAGCTAATTCAGCCATGGTCACAATCAGTCCTGGGAAGAAAAAAGGGAGGGAAGAAAACTAGCAGATATCAAATATCTATCTTACACTGGGATTTCACAGAGAAATCTTATTTGATAAATTCTGTAATCCAATGAAATGCATATTATCACCCTCACTTTATAAGTAAAAGAAATGAGAGGGCTTAGAGAGGTTAAATGACTTGTCAAAGCTCACACCTCAGAAAATTGGAGGTGTTAAGAGTCAGAGGTAAACGGTCTTATCTTCCCATTGTTCTTCAACTTGATTTTCAAAAAGAAATCTAACTAGGTATAAAGAACTTCCAAAGGTATTTAACATAAACAGATGTTTGCATTTCTTTAGAAAAGGTTTCATGAGAAGTTGGCTGCTCTCAGTCAAGCTAGAAATTTGACTTGATATACCGAGAAATTAAGCCTATTCTGCCAAGCAAACCCCAAATCTCCTATTAGCCTCTTCACTTAAAAAGAAATATAGATCTTATATAATGATACATATAAGAGATGAGAATATTAAACTTTCCCTAGATTTTTTAAATTTATGTTTCTATTGAAGTAATACATGTGCCAGATTTCAACAGCAAATAATGCTGCAAGTTTTATAACAAAAGCTAGCAGTTTCTGTTCCAGTTCCTGCACTTTTGCTCTCCAAAAGAACCACTTCTAATTCTTATAGCTCTTCTGCTGTTCACCTTATCACTATGCAGCACCGTTTACTGTTATTTTTCATTGTTTTATTTTAGACATTATCTGTTGCACATGATGTGCATAATACCACACACACACACACACACACACACACACTTCCACTCCTAAATTTATATTAATTTACTTAGGAGAAATTACTGAGATACACTGTACTCAGCAGTGTTCTAGGTAATGTGGGAATAAAATAGTTGCCAAAATAGACCAAGTCCTTGCCCTCATTGGCCTTATATTCTATTGAGAGAGACAGACAGAAACAAATGAATACAGATATGCACTATCAGGTAGACACCAGCTACAGGAGAAATAGCTGGATGAGGGAATAAATAAACAATGGCAGGTGAGGAGTGATGGTTTCAATAAAATTATTTTTGTTTAAATCAAAGCTCAGCATTTACATTATTTTGAAAATGTAGATTTATTTTACACTCTGACATATGTATTATGATTACATTTCAATTCTTATAAAATTTGTTTCCCCTGAAATTAATCACTGCTTTGTCAAGAGGATTTATTCAATTCATTCAAATCAATTCATTCAAAAACAAATATCTATATTTCCAATCTGTTATATATGTGTACATACACATACACACACATACATACACACATACATAAACACATGTATAATCATCTATCTAAATACACACACATAATACTGTACACAAAAAAATGAGGAAAATGAAAGCAAAGTTTATTAAGAGATGAGATATATTCCCTTAAAAAGGTTTCCATGAAGAAGCTGAAGATCCTAAATATTCTGGACCAATGCAGTTTACAATCCTTGCTATATCTGTTTTGTGGACTCAAACTTTGCTTCAAGTGAGCTGTCCTTGGAACGTAACTGAGAGGTAGAGAATGATACAAAGGATGGTAAAAAGCTCTTTTGGTTGCAAATTTAGAGCTATAGTCTCCAATCAGTTTACCAATACTAAAAACTGATATTTTCTTTTTTTTAATTTAATTTAATTTTATTATGTTATGTAAGTCACTATACAATACATCATTAGTTTTTGATTCATTGTTTTTGTATAACACCCAGTGCTCCATGCAATACATGCCCTACTTAATACCCATCACCGGGCTAACCTATCTCCCCAATACCTTCCCCCCTAAAATGCTCAGTTTGTTTCCCAGGGTCCCCATAGTCTCTCATGGTTCAACTCCCCCTGCGATTCCCCCCCTTCATTTTTCCCTTCTTTCTCCTAACGTCCCCCATGCTATTCCTTATGTCCCACAAATAAGTGAAACCGTATGATAATTAAAATTCTCTGCTTGGGCGCCTGGGTGGCTTAGTCGGTTAAGCGACTGCCTTCTGCTCAGGTCATGATCCTGGAGTCCCAGGATCGAGTCCCGCATCGGGCTCCCTGCTCGGCGGGGGGTCTGCTTCTCCCTCTGACCCTCCCGACCCTCCCCCCTCTTATGTGCTCTCTCTCTGTCTCTCTCTCTCAAATAAATAAATAAAATCTTAAAAAAATAAATTCTCTGCTTGATTTATTTCACTTAGCATAATCTCCTCCAGTCACATCCATGTTGATGCAAAAGTTGGGTATTCATTCTTTCTGATGGCTGAGTAATATTCCATTGTATATATGAACCACATCTTCTTTATCCATTCATCTGTTGAAAGGCATCTCAGCTCTTTCCACAGTTTGGCTATTGCAGACATTGCTGCTATGAACCTCAGGGTGCATATGGCCCATCTTTTCACTAGATCTGTGTCTTTGGGGTAAATAACCAGTAATGCAATTGCTGGGTCATAGGGTAGCTCTATTTTTAATTTTTTGAGGACCGTCCACACTGTTTTCCAGTGACTATACCAACTTGCATTCCCACCAACAGTGTAAGAGGGTTCCCCTTTCTCCACAACCTCTCCAACATTTGTTGTTTCTTTCCCTGTCCATTTTTGCCATTCTAACTGGTGTAAGGTGATATCTCAATGTGGTTTTGATTTGAATTTCCCTGATGGCTAATGAAGATGAACATTTTTTCACGTGTCTGTTAGCCATTTGTATGTTTTCTTTGGAAAAGTGTTGGTTCATGTCTTCTGCCCATTTTTTGACTGGGTTATTTGTTTTTTGGGTGTTAAGTTTGAGAAGTTCTTTATAGATCTTGGAAATCAGCCCTTCGTCTGTAGTGTTATTTGCAAATATCTTCTCCCATTCTGTGGGTTGCCTCTTTGTTTTGTTGAATGTTTCCTTTGCTGTGCAGAAGATTTTTATCTTGATGAAGTCCCAAAAGTTCATTTTTGCTTTTGTTTCCCTTGCCTTTGGAGATGTGACTTGAAAAAAGTTGCTGTGGCTGATGTTGAAGAGGTTACTGCATATGTTTTCCTCTACGATTTTGATGGATTCCTCTCTCACATTGAGGTCTTTCATCCACTTTGAGTTTATCTTTGTGTATGGTGTTAGAGAATGGTTGAGTTTCATTCTTCTGTATATAGCTGTCCGATTTTCCCAGCACCATTTATTGAGGAGACTTGTTTCCATTACATATTTTTTCCTGCTTTGTCAAAGATTGTTTGACCATAGAGTTGAGGATCCAGATCTGGGCACTCTATTCTGTTCCATTGGTCTATATGATTGTTTTTATGCCAGTACCATGTGGTCTTGGTGATCACTGCTTTGTAATATAGCTTGAAATCAGGCAACGTGATTCCCCCCAACTTTGTTTTTCTTTTTCAAAATTTTCTTGGCGATTTGGGGTCTTTTCTGATTCCATACAAATTTTAGGATTGTTTGTTCCAGTACTTTGAAAAATGTCATTGGAATTTTGATTGGGATGGCGTTGAAGGTATAGATTGCTCTGGGTAGCATAGACATTTTAACAATGTTTATTCTTCCGATCCATGAGCATGGAATGTTTTTCCATCTTTTTGTGCCTTCTTCAATTTCTTTCATGAGTGTTCTATAGTTCCTAGAGTATAGATCCTTTACCTCTTTGGTTAGGTTTAATCCGAGGTACTTATGGTTAGCCAAAACCATGGCTATTGTAAATAGAATTGTTTCTCTAATTTCTCTTTCTACAGTTGCAAGTTAGTGTATAAGAAAGCAACTGATTTCTGTGCATTGATTTTTGTATCCTGCCTCATTACTGAATTGCTGTATGAGTTCTACTAATTTGGGGGTGGAGTCTTTTGGGTTTTCCACATAAAGTATCATGTCATCTGTGAAGAGAGAGAGTTTGACTTCTTCTTTGCCAAGTTGAATACATTTTATTTCTTTTTGTTGTCTGATTGCTTTTGCTAGGACTTCTAGTACTATGTTGAACAATAGTGGAGAGAGTGGGCATCCTTGACGTGTTCCTGATCTTAAGGGAAAGGCTCTCAGCTTTTCCCCATTGAGGATGATATTCGCTGTAGGTTTTACATAGATGGATTTTATGAACCTGAGGAATGTTCCCTCTATCACTATACTCTGAAGAGTTTTACTCAGGAGAGGATGCTGTATTTTGTCAAATGCCTTTTCTGCATCAACTGAGAGGACCATATGGCTCTTCTCCTTTTCCTCTTACTAATGTGTTCTATCACATTGATTGATTTGTGAATGTTGAACCACCCCTGCATCCTGGGGATAAATCCCACTTGGGCATGGTGGATGATGCTTTTAATGTATTGTTGGATCCTATTAGCTGAGATTTTGTTGAGAATTTTGGAATCCATATTCATCAGGGATATCGGTCTGGAATTCTCCTTTTTGATGGGGTCTTTGCCTGGTTTGGGGATTAAGGTAATGCTGGCCTCATAGAATGAGTCTGGAAGCTTTCCTTCTGTTTCTATTTTTTTGATACAGCTTCAGGAGAATAGGTATTATTTCTTCTTTGAATGTTTGGTAGAATTCCCAAGGAATCCATCAGGCCCTGGACTCTTGTTTTTTGGGGAGGTTTTTGATCACTGCTTCAATCTCGTTACTGGTTATTGGCCTATTCAGGGTGTCAATTTCTTCCTGTTTCAGTCTTGGTAGTTTGTAGGATCCAGGAAGGCTTCCATTTCTTTGAGTTTGCTTAATTTATTGGCATATACATGTTGAAAATAATTTCTAATAATTGTTTCTTTTTCCTTGGTATTAGTCGTGATCTCTCCCCTTTCACTCATAATTTAATTAATTTGGGTCTTTTTCTTTTATTTTGTGTAAGTCTGGCCAGTGGTTTATCGATCTTATTAATTCTTTCAAAGAACCAACTTCTAGTTTTGTTGATCTGATCTACTGTGTTTCTGGTTTCTAATTCATTGATCTCTGCTCTAATCTTAATTATTTCTCTTCTAATGTGTGGCTTAGGCATCATTTGTTGCTTTTTCTCTAGTTCTTTAAGGTGTAAAGTTAGTTGGTGAATTCGGGATTTTTCTATTTTTTTGAGTGAGGCTTGGATGGCTATGTATTTCCCCCTTAGCACTGCCTTTGCAGTATCCCATAGGTTTTGGACCAATGTGTCTTCATTCTCATTGGTTTCCATGAATTGTTTAAGTTCTTCTTTGATTTCCTGGTTGACCCAAACATTCTTGAGCAGAGTGGCCTTTAGCTTCCAAGTGTTTGAATTCCTTCCAATTTTTTTCTTGTGATTGAGTTCCAATTTTAAAGCATTATGGTCTGAGAAGATGCAGGGAATAATCTCAATCTTTTGGTATCAGTTGAGACCTGATTTGTGACCCAGTATGTGGTCTATTCTGGATAAAGTTCCATGTGCTCTCGAGAAGAATGAGTATTCTGTTGTTTTAGGGTGGAATGTTCTGTATATATCTCTGAGGTCCATTGGGTCCAGTGTGTCATTCAAAGCCCTTGTTTCTTTGTTGATTTTCTGCTTAGATGATCTGTCTTTTGCTGAGAGTGGAGTATTGAGGTCTCCTACAATTGACTATCAATATGACTCTTTATTTTGGTTAATAGTTGGCTTATGTAGATGCCTGCTCCCATGTTGGGGCATAGATATTTACAATTGTTTGATCTTCTTGTTGGACAGACCCTTTAAGAATGATATAGCATCCTTCTGTGTCTCTAACTACAGTCTTTAGCTTAAAATCTAATTTGTCTGATATAAGAATAGCTATCCCAGCTTTCTTTTGAGTTCTGTTGGCATGGAAGATGGATCTCCATCCCTTCACTTTCAGTCTGGATGTATCTTTAGGTTCAAAATGAGTCTCTTGTAGACAGCATATGGATGGGTCCTGTCTTTTTATCCAATCTGCAACCCTGTGCCATTTTATGGGAGCATTTAGGCTGTTCACATTGAGAGTGATTATTGACAGCTATGAATTTATGGTCATTATGTTGCCTGTGAAGTTCTTGTTTCTATAGATTGTCTCTGTAAATTTTGTTCTATATCACTCTTGGGGTCTTTCTCCTTTTATAGAACCCCCCTTAATATTTCTTTCAGGGCCGGCTTAGTGGTCACATATTCTTTCAGTTTCTGCCGACCTTGGAAGCTCTGCATCTCTCCATCCATTCTAAATGACAGCCTTGCCGGAGAAAGTATTCTTGGATGCATGTTCTTCTCATTTAGTGCCCTGAATATGTCTTGCCAGCCCTTTCTGGCTTGCCAGGTCTCTGTGGATAGGTCTGATGTTATTTTGATGTTCCTCCCTCTGTACATAAGGAATCTCTTCCCCCTAACTGCCCTTAAGATGTTTTCCTTGGTTCTAAGATTTCTGAGTTTTCTATTACATGCCAGGGGGTTGGCCTGTTTTCCTTGATGTTTGGAGGGGTCCTCTCTGCCTCTAGGACATGAACATTTTGTTCATTCCCCAGATTAGGGAAGTTCTCAGCTACAATTTGCTCAAATATATCTTCTAGTACTCTCTCTCTCTCCACCCCCTCAGGGATCCCAATAATTCTGACATTGGAATGTTTCATGGTGTCACTTATTTCTCTGATTCTGTTTTCATGGATTTTGAGTTGTTTCTCCCTGGCCTCCTTTTTTTTTCCTTCTTTTCTATCAGTTGGTCTTCTAGATCACTAATTCGTTCTTCTGCCTTGCTTACCCTAGCTGTTAGATTATCTAGATTAGATTGGATCTCACTGATAGCATTTTTAAGTTCTGACAGTTCAGCTTTCATTTCTGCCCTTAGAGACTCTATGTTGCCATTAATCAATTTCTCCATTCTAGCTATTGTCTTCACAACTGCTACCCTGAAGTCCATTTCTGACATCTTGATTATGTCTGTATTCATTTGTAAATCTGTGGCAGAAGTCACAGTCTCTGATTCTTTCCTATTTTGGGGGTTCCTCCTCCTAGTCATTCTGTTGAGGGGTGGTTGAAGGAATGTAGAGTCCAAATTATTGACCACAACCCAAGCAAGATGCACCTGTTTTATAGGGACTTTAGGGTTGTTGGCCTCTTGTTCTCCCAGCCTGTTTTCTGGGGGAGGGGCCTGCTGCACTATTACTCAGGCAACCCTGTTTGAGCAGAGTTGCTCTGCCTCCTGTGGGCGGGGGGGGGAATGGATTCAGTGAAAACCAGTTTTTTGGGGCTTTTGTTCTCTGGCTGCTCTCCCTGGTGGCTTTCTGTGTCTCTTTTGAGAGTCAGAGCAGAAGAGACTGTTTCCAACCCTCTGCCTCAGAACAGAGGAATCACAGTCTGTTCTTCAGTGAGCTCTCCAGGCCACACTATCTCCATTTCTTTCTGTGCTGCTGTAAAGTGCAGCATCCTGGGTTGTGTGCCCCTCAGCAGGGCTCCCAGTCCTTGCCTCCAGGCAGGGCATGGGGGCACATCTCTGCCCTTTCTGCTTCTAAAACTTCCAGCCACCCCCAGTTCACATACATGGACCTGCTGCTCCAGGTTTCATTCTGGGGGACTGCGCTAAAGTCCTTTCCCACCACTACCAGTCTGCAAATCTGTGCCCTGTCCCTAGCACGGGAGGCTATCACTCACCGGAGGTGCAGGACCCCAAACAGCTTGCTTGCCATTCCCTTTATCTTCTGATATGTGCCCGCAGAATCACGGCTCCCCACTTCATACCTCGAAACCAACCGCCTGCAATATTCTGTTGGTAGATGTCCAGATATATCTTCTTACATCTCAGGCTGATTTTGTGGATGTTCACAGTAGTCTAGTAGATATCCAGCTCAATTCTGGGGACTGGTTGGAATAGAGTCCCCTACTCTGCTGCCATCTTTTCCCTCTCCCTAAAAACTGATATTTTCATCTCCATCTCTCACTTTCTTATGTCTTATTTATCCCTTAATTTGGACTCAGGAAGAGTTGCTATTATTGGGCCCTTCAAACACCAAAGTAACTGATTAGATAATAAATAACACAATGTGTACTCTAGTAATAGTGAAGGAATGCCACAGGGGGAATAGTCTTGTTCCTAAAGATATGAATAAGGTGGAACCCTGTTACATGGTATCATTGCTCTAGTCTGCATCCCCTTCAATAGAATGAGATGCTGAGATTCTATTTGGCCCTCTTGCTTCCCTTGCATAAACAATTTAAATGATGTAGAACAGAAGACTAGTAACAACATCAGCCATCAATACCCTGAGACACATTGCCTATTCAAGTAGAGTTTTCTATTCTAAAACAAAGGTAAGGGGTTAAGAAGACATGGATACTATGTACTTTTCTTTGTTCACTTAACCCAAATATAAATATGTATCTTTCATATCCATTGATTCCTGTATGTGGGTTTAGGAAGACTGGGATGAGGAAGAGAACTATTTACTACTGGTTTTCCCAAAAGTCAGTCCTGGAATCAGTACTGTAGTAACAACAAGAAAAAGATTTTTGGAAAGAAGTCAATATTTAAAGAAATATGTATCAACATCGTCTTTGTGGGAAACATAAGACATTTGTTTTATCTTGAATTACTTATGGATGGAGTATCATACTGTTTTTAATGTTTATGACCTGCAAAGATTTTAATCCAACTAGATTATGTTTTTCCTGTCTTTAATTCCTCTAGCCAAACCAGGGACCCACTTTAACAGCTTGACAATTCTGTTTCTGATAATAAATGGGGGGAATGGCACCCTGATGTATATATTCCAGACCTAGGTCAAGAATCAGTTTTGGGGAGCCTAGGTGGCTCAGTCAGTTAAGTGTTTGCCTTCAGCTCAGGTCATGATCCCAGGGTCCTGGGATTGAGCCCCACATTGGGCTCCCTGCTCAGCAGGAAGCCTGCTTCTCCCTCTTACGCTCCCCTTGCTTGTGTTCCCTCTTTCACTGTTTCTCTCTGTATCAAATAAATAAATAAGATCTTAAAAAAAAAAATAAAAGAATCAATTTCTGAGTGGGAGCCTGAGATCCAGACCCTAAGTTATTGGTGATATCACCAAAGTAACAAACTCCTGAAAGTCCTCCAATCTTGATGCATAGATTCCATCCAACAGGACCTCTGCTCTGCACAACCATTTTATTGTAGGCTGTGAAAAAGGGCTCCAGATGCCAAACTCATAACTGGTGCCCCCTGATGTTATTAGGTGAGGGTATTAACAGTTACAATCTTTTTGTTTGAGGGAGGCAGAGGTGATATTTAAAGTTCTGAAAACCCAAACCATGGCAACAAAAGTTAATAATACTATATTGCATATTTGAGACTTGCTAAAAGAGTAAATCTTATTATAAGAAAAAATTCTGTAACTATGCATAGTGATGCATATTAACTAGACTTATTGTGGTGATCATTTTGCAATATATACAAGCATCAAATCATTGTGTTGTACACCTGAAACTAATACACTGTTTTATGTCAATTATACCTTGGTTTAAAAAACAAAAAAATTGAGTTGTGAAAGATTTTGATCTTAGTTGAAATCAGCTCGACTGGGAAATAGAACTGATTTTAACAAGCTGTGGAACCCTGATTTAATAACTTCTCTGGGCTTCAGTGAGCTCCTCTATAGAATGAGGGAGTTGGTAGAGTAGATGACGAGGACCTCCAGGGTTCAGTTTTAAGCTTCATAGTCTTCAGTATATATCTTACAAATCATTGTTCATGAGCTCACTGTCATTTTATGAATTCAACAACATGTCAAAGGCAGGAAGAAGTCCCTTCCCAATTCCCACCCAGAGCTTCTACTTTGCCTCTTGTGATGTTATGATTTCTAGAAATATATATCTGGTCACTCAGATGATCAAAATATATTTCTCATATGTATTTGGTCTTTGCCCACTGTTCCTGGCTCACAACCTCCAAAATACTTGGAATTTCTTTAATGATGAAAGCAATGGGAACATCTTTTTTCATCATATTTGGTTCTTGTTCTCAATTCCTGAAATACCTTTAGAGCCATAAAGGTGAAATAGTGTCTCATTATTCATGACAAGGCCCTTTCTACCACAACTGGGTTTATGTTAATGAAGTAACTTTTGGAAAGTACCTAAAAATGGGGGCTGCTTGCTAGGGGGACCAACCCTGAAGAAAGGAGTGGAACATTCAATCCCACCCCCTGATTTCCAGGGAGAAAGGCTGAAGGTTGAATCAATCACTAATGGCCAATGATTTAGTCCATCATGCCTCTGTAATGAAGCCTCCATAAAAACCCAAAAGGGTGGGGTTTGGAGAGCTTCCAGGTTGGTGAACACTTGAGGATCTGTGTAGAGCTGCACACTTAGCTTCCATGCCCTCTCCCTACATCTTGCCCTATGCATGTCTTCCATCAAGCTGTTCCTGAGTTATATCTTTTCATAATAAATGCCAATCTAGTGAGAAAAATGTTTCTCTGAGTTCTGTGAGCCACTCTAGCAAATTAATTGAAACTGAGGAGTGGGTCGTTGTAACCTCCAATCTATAGCTGGTCGGTTGGAAACCCAGGTGACAACCTTGATTTGTGATTAGTGTCTGAAGTAGGGAAGTGGGGGGGGGGGGCAGCAGTCTTCTAGGACTGAGCTCTTCACCTGTGGGAGATGATGTTTATCTCCAGCCTTAATCTGGTGTCAGAGCATTGTTCATTGGTGTAGAGAAATCTTCCCCCCTACCCTTCCACAGTAAACTTGGGTGCTGGACACTTACCTCCCTTCACAGCTTTCACCTCCAGTATGATCCCACAGGAAAGTACAGGTCCAGAGTTGGCCAGACCCCAGGGCTGTGGACTGAAGGAAAGCCAATCTCAAAATAAGTTTGTGAATTTTTTATTCTTTGTTTTACTGAGGACTATAGCCTGGGAAATAACCTTTTAGATTGCTCTGAAGAACTTGGAAGCTTATTAACTACAGGGGATTACAAGAAAGCGGAACGTGTATACATTCTTGGAAGCAGTTATTCAAATACTTGTGAGTCACAGGTATAATTTGTTATCATTGTAAAAATTAAGGTTTACTTACTGATTTCCACATAGATGTGAGAAACACCATTAAGTCATCTTAATACATTATTTTTCTATTGTATCTGATTGTTTAAAAATATTGCTTGTATGCCTCCACTCAACTGGTTTTCCAGTTCTTCCTGATTTTGATTTCTCCTTGAGGTCACTTGAGACAGTCACAGAAGGCTGACATCAGTCAAATACTGCAGTTCTAGTGCACAGGGGTGAGGTGGGGATGGGATGGGGCAGGGAGGTGCTGGGAGCATTGATACTAGAGGACTAACATCAAACACTGTATTGGGAAGGAAAGGGTTGACTGGCTAATTCATCAATGCATTGCAGGAAAGGGCTGCTGAAGGACAGTGGACAGTGTACTGAGCAACAGAGGCAAATTTGGGGGAGAATGGAAACTATGAGAAAATAGAGAAAGAAGCAAGAAAATACAATACAAAATACAATGGGCACCAGTGGAGATGTGCTGCCAAAGTCTGCGGTTAGGTATTCAGCTTTTCCAGCATGCATTGTTAACATCTGGATTCACTTAAAGTAGCAGGGATGGAAAGACTGCATTGCATAGGTCTCTTTCCTTAGGACACCTGAGAGGACTGGGAGAGACAGAAAACACCCTAGGGGCTGGTTACAGGCAGATCACCCAGAGAAGCAGGCCTGAGTGGAAGCACTGGCCCGCATTCCTCAACATCTCATCTGGATGCTCTTTTTCACTGTCCCATTAGTCACTGAGAGGAATGATTGACCATGCTATAACATGGTGGAGGAAAGATGTCTATACCTTGATCAGTCCCTCCCTGATGCAGGCCTTTGAATGAAACAGGGTCTAGCAGAATGCCTATTCTCTCTAGCTTCTTGTCCTCAGTGCTTTTGGTTTAGTGGCCTGAACCTGGATTTTGCCCCTTTTCAGCTTTTTTGGATTATGTCTCAGTTAAACCACCTACTTTGCTCTCCCCAGGTATGATCCCTTGGATCAATTCATATCAGCTAAGATTGATGTGTTTAATTTTATGTTTTGTCTCTCCAACTAGTTTATAAATTCCTTTAGTAAGAGAAAACTTGTCATGGTCACCACTGAATCTCTAGCACCTAGCACAGTATAGAGGGCAATCATGTTTATTGCATATAGAAATGCACCAGGCTTTATGCTTTACAATTCTGCCCTTCCTCTGACTATTCCAGAATCTAAGAGTATCAATTTATTCCAGAACTTTTAATTCCTTTTTGTCTGGGAAGTGAAATGACCAGAGCCTTTTCCATCCACTTTTCTATAGGAAACCTAATTAATAATAACAATTAAATAACAATTGTAGCATTTTAAAAGACTTCCATACCAGAAAGACATCACATCATTACTTGGTTAACATTTCATAGATAAACATACAGACTTTATCAGACTATGGGGTTCAGGTAACAAATCCTCAGGACAAATCCCAAAGGATCAGGAAGGGGAGTTTTAAAAAACATATAGATGTTTGGGCTCCACTTTTAGAGATCCTGAATTAATTAGTTCAAGGAAGAGCCACAATATTTCTGTTAAGTCACCAGATTCTGGGATGCCTGGGTGGCTCAGTCAGTTAAGCATCTGCCTTTGGCTCAGGTCATGATTCCAGGGTCCTGGGACTGAGTCCTGCTTTGGGCTCCTTGCTTATCAGGGAGCCTGCTTCTCCCTCTGCCTGCTGCTGAGCCTGCTTGTGTGCTCTCTCTCTTTCTCTCACAAATAAATAAATAAAATCTTAAAAAAAAAGTCACCAGATTCTAATTAGTAGCCATGATTAGGATCCTCATGACTCAGCAGAGATGGGTCTCAGCTTCCATGTCTGAGTCATTGGTAACCTCAGGAGTGAAGTGTGTCAAGTGAGTCTTATCAGCCTTCACCATAGCACAGACCCTATCAACACACACTAGAATAACTGGAGCCCAGCCAGGGTTAGGCATGAACTCTTTTTTAGACTCAAGATCTATAACCTGAGGCATGACCACAACTGATAAAACATGTTCTGATCCAAAAATTTCTGTGACTTCATCACAACCCTGAGGGGTAGAAATGGAGGCTTTGAGTCACTTGTCCAAATTTGTCCCAGTAGGTGGTACAGCTGGAATCACCAACCAGGTGTGTCTGACTCCAACGCCAGTGCTTAGTCTTCTATAAGAGGGAACAGGAGCCCCATAGAAGTAAAGCCTTCAGAAAACAAAATGGGTAGGCATCCGTATATTCTGAGTCACAGCCATGCCACGTGCTCCCATGCCAGTGCCACTGCCCCTGACATTCATGGCCCAGTCAGATCTCCCATGAGAAAGGATCCTTATCCCAGGAATTTTCCCCTGGGTCAGTGATCTCATCTCTTCCAGCATGGCCCAGGAGAACCTGCCAACGTATTAAGTTTGGAAGTTCTGGGCCACCATTTGTTTTTATAATGCCCAGCTATAAGCAACAGTTTATAGTTACAGATGAATCTTTCCCCTTATTGCAAATGGTTTTGATTTAATGATAACATTTTCCAAGCCATTGGCCCATAATGAGGATTACTGCTTGTGGGTATTTAATACAGGAAGAAGAAATGGACCCACTTCACCATGCAAATGGCTGCCACAAACCCTACAGCAGGGGGGCTGCAGTGACACTACAATGGCACTGTCTGGGGTGGTATAAAGGCAGTGGCAGATAGAGCCTCACTCTGTTGTCTAGCCAGGGATCAACCAAGTCTTGTTGGATAACTTTGTTCATAATTGACTCTTGTTAAAAAACAAAATTTAGCCGAGTAAATTTGAAAATCTAATTGGCTTTATTAAGTGATTCACGAATGGGGCAGCATCCCTTCTAGCAAGTAGAGGGGAGTACCAAGGAATTATACAAATGAGAGGTTTTTGTAGAAAGGTGGGTGGGGCAAGGAGTTTAATAGCAAAAGAAAAGAAAGGCTTGTTTCAGGCAAGGTCACTTTCCCTTAGGGGGGTTGGACAGGGGTCTTACCAGTCATCTTTTGGGAGGTGGAAATGGTCCATGTGACAGATTACCTCATTGATATTGATCAGAAAACTCCTGACTTTTGAGACTACATTTTGGGGAGAGGTTGAAACTCCAATTAAGTTTGGTATTAAGTTCTGGTTTGGTGACTCGGCCTAAGTGATGCAACATGGGCCTGTGGTTTTCTTTTTAACACTCAAAAGCCAAAATCCATTAGGCAGGGCCTGAAAAGAGTTGACAAGTTTACAAATGGCATCAGAAGTGATGGCACCAAGGCAAGGATGAGCAGTGAAGGGGGCCTGGATGGGTGGGGAATGCAGGAGGCAGTTGAAGTTCAGATATGGACTAACTGGCAACTATGGAAATGGGGATTTTTTTTATGTGATCTCATTTAATCCTTATGTCAGCTCTCTGGGGTAGATGTTACTATTATGCCTATTTTTTGAGGAAACTGATACATCCACGGTGCAGAGGAACTCTTCACAAGGAACAAATAAGAGGGAAAGCACAAATTCCAATGTAGGTTTGTCTGGTCTTGAAGCCCAGGTGGATCCTGGCTCTCTGCTTATGGGTAGGGTGGCTTCAGGCACTCACCTGAATCATTCTGCCTTCTATAGTAGCACATCCCCTTTCTGACCTCTAAAGTTCTCCTTGTCTTCCTATCTCAAAGCCCAGGGTCAATTCCTCAAGTGTCCCATATAAAGTTCCTATCTGGAGGGATAGGATAGGTCATTTGCACCCTAGTGAGAGTTTGTCTGTGATTTGTGTTTCCTGGAGGTACTGGCAGGCCGGCAATCTCGAATTCTATGTGGGGAGAAGCCACTCCTCCCTGCCAGAATAGAATAGCGGGGAGGAATTTGGAAGGCAAGACATATTTCCTGGAGTTTCTAAGTGAGAGCTCAAGCTGCTTAAACCTATCTCAGGTGATGAGCCTTTCAGGAATGGTGGTATAGAATTGTGATCAGAGAGGGATTAGGAAATGAGAAAGAGGATAGTAAAATCTTGAGGTACTGGGGCACTTCCTGTTGCTCCCTCCAGCCACAACTGCAGGTTCTCTGTCCTGACCCCACCCTTTACCCCTTGCATCATTTGATCTTCCTCACAAACACTGACATGGCACTTACCTGGTATCAAGTAATGTGCTGAACACTTTGCACACAACAGCTCACCTGATCCTCATCTCAACCCCATGAGATAGCTCACGTTATTATCCCCATTTTGCAGATGAGAACATTGAGGTAGAGACTAAGGAACTTGCCAAAGTTCAAGTAGCAGAAATGGGATGTAAACAGGCAGCCTATCTCTTGAGTCCAGCCCTCTCCTGGGTCACATTGCCTCTTGTAATCAGCAGGTTTTCTGAGGTCAAGGAATCCTGCTATTTTCCAATGTTTTTGAATTCTCAGTATTCGCCTGGTGTTCTGCACAAACTGCATCATCCACACCCACCCCTCACTCTATCTTCTTCACACACAGATTCCCAGATTGTTCCTGTCACTGGCTCTCAGCAGTCTGTGGGATTCTAACCTATTTGATGGTTCCTGAACTGTTTTTTTTTTTTTTAAGTGATATTTTCTATTTGGAAAGAGAAATTCAAAAGGTCCCAAGAGTTGCCTTAAAGAGGATTACAAAAACATCTGAGCTTGGTCCCAAGTAGCTGATAGTAGAGTCTACAATCTGTAGTTGACAACACGTTAGACATTACTTTTTGTCCCCCTTGTGTTGAGATGCAACTTTATGAATGTTTTTGGATAGTGTCCTTTTTATTTATAGTGATAATACCACCCTTCCAAGTACAAAATTTTGCGAAGTTTGTGCAGTCACCTAACACCCTCCAAGGGCTCTGACTTGGAGCCCTGGCAGCAGTGCTGCCCAGGTAGTCCAGGCTGAGGTTGAAACTGGATATGTGTCTCGGTGACCACAATTGTGAAGAGCCAAAGGGAAATGATCAAATATGTCCTGGGTGTGTTGAGGACTCATACCTCAGGAGGCAAAACCATCATCAAGTTCAGGAGAAGAAAGGAAAGTGGTGAAGAAAGGTGTCCAGAATCAAGAGATGAAAGAAAAGAAACTGTTAGATGCTGGAATAGAATAATATGTGGAAAGCCTGGGCAGGGAAGATCCAGAACAATAAACTTTCATGGAATACGGCACTCTTTTCATTGTGTCAGTCATGAGGGGTATGTATGTATGCATACACATGCATATGCTAGAATGGAGGCACAGGTTTAGGATAAACACTAACCATATATTAAGTCCAACTTCAAGTAAGATCCCAGGGTCCTGGGATCGAGCCCCACGTGGGACTCCCTGCTCATCGGGGAGCCTGCTTCTTCCTCTCCCTCTGCCCCTCCACGCTGCTCATGCTCACTCTCTCTCTCAAATAAATAAAGAAAATCTTAAAAAAAAAAAAAGAAAGAAAATTGTGACAAGGCCAGCTTTTCAGAATTATGTCAGCAGCTGGATAGGGAATGATATCTGCTGCCCAAAGTAAAGCCAGAAAAAGGAAAGTCTGTAGGTCACAGGCACCACTTACCCAGCCTTGCTCAGAAATTTTGTAGTCGGTACACAGACACACACACATAGAGGGTCCTTGCTTTCACTGGCCAGGGACAAATGGGAACCTAAAAAGCTACAGTTGCTGTTCAAAGCCCATCTCACACTTGTTTGATCAGAAGAAAGACTCCCTGCTGTCTTTGGAGGAAGGCTGAGTACAACCACCCAGGGGGCCTTGAGGATCTAAGGCTCACAAGAAAAAGAGGACAGGGCTCTGCTGTAGCAACAGCCAAATTGGGAAGGAGCTTAGCACACAATTACTCAAATGTCCCAAAGGCCAGCGAGGTCTGGAGAAACAAGGGATACATGTCAAAATCTTACCTTTGACTTTCAAATCCCTTCCCAAATCTTATTATCTTCTATCTCTGAAACTCCCCTTTATCTATCACTCTCTCATATTACATTAATTTGTCTATATCACTGGCTAATGATTGCAATTTGCCCCGTTTTCTCTTCTTTTGTCATGATTGCCTGTCTTTCATGTCTCCTTAATCTTCATGTAACCTAGATGTCAACTGGGACCCTTTCTCCTAAAGATTTCTAGACTTGCTTGATTCAATTCCAGGATGTAAAGAATCCAAAGCCCTCCCAAAATGTCTGGTGAATCCTCCATGGCCTGCTGAAGATCACTCATGACAAAATAACAAGGGAGACTCACTTCTTGCCAGGCCCTAAATTAATTTGTTGCCTCTTTTCTTACAGATGTGAACAAATATTTAAGATCTCTGAGGTAGACTCAAAGTGTTTTTGTTTTTTTCTTTTTTTCCAACAAAGTATCTTTATTTTTTGACTTGAGTATATCAAGTAATAAGATATATTCTATGCTGACTTGTTAGGTCTCTGCTAGGAAAGTTTCTGTCTTTGTTTCAAATAGTCTAACAGCTGAGGCTTATTTCCACTACATTAGGAGAAGCAGACAAAAAGATAGCAGTAACAGCAAAGCCATGAGCTTTTCTCCTTTCCTTCCAAGGAACAAGGTGAGAGACTCCATTTTTAAGTCAAGATGACTGAAAGAAAAACATCCAATCTCAGTTCTTCCTTGCACTCTATGGACTTCTCATTTGCTAAAAGAACTATTACAAAATGGTAAATATGAATAATATTTTGGGAAAGAAACAAGATTTTAAAAATAAACTTATAGAATCTCTCTCTCTCTCTTTCTTTTCCCTTATAAGGAATACAAATTATCACACTGTTTGGTGCCTCAAGGACACTAGCAATAATTTATCAAGTCCATCATTTTTTCAGATTAAACAGGGGTTTTCATATGGCTGAGGTTCAAGTTTCTTGACCTTTACGGCAAGATTTGTCCAGGCCCTTGGCTTCTCTCTCTTTAGCACTGGTACCTGTAAATAGCAACTCGAGTTCTTTTGTTTTCAACTTGAAGAGAGAAATTTAGAACACCCGTGAATTTCCACACAAAATTTTCTCACATGACAGAGAACATGGTCTTCCACCACATTCTAACACCCTTACTTTTCTTCCTCTCCCTTTTTTCCCTCTTTTCTTCCTATATGAATTGCTATCTGGGAACTCCTAGTTCTTTGCTTTCTATTATGAAAAGTATTCCCCAGTTCTTTCCCCAGACTCTAGTACCCAATCCCTCATGATCCCTAGCAGAAGCAAGAGTCCTGTACTTCATGTTACCCAACCTCCTTAGGAGGCGATGAAGGTTAGAACTAGAAAAATTTGTCTATTGCAGTAATTTTGCTCCTGGATCTTTCAACTTTTTGCTCTTTTACTTCAGTTTTGAAGGTAAATCTTCTAGTTGATCTTCAGGGTCTAGAACTGTCCAGAGGATTTACTTGCTGCAGAAGTTTCCCTGGTTCAGGCTCAGGGTTTCAGTATGCCCACATGAATACCTGGTGCCAAGGCATAGCAATGGTGTCATTTTTTGTCATAATGTTACTACATCCCGGGTAGACCCAGAAGCCTCTCAGTTGTCTCTGGAGTTGCAGCTTTTCTTAATTGAGAAAAATAAAAGTCTTTCAGTGCTTATCTGACATAGCTGGATGCAAGAAAGTGCTACTGGAACAGCAAATGTATTAAAATATATTTTAATAAAACCACTTCCAAGAAGCTATGTGCAACTACAATAAGAATATGAAAGAAGTACAGAAGCCGGAAGTGAGAAAGGAGGTGAGAAAGACCACAGAAGAGGGTCTTTGTGGTAGGTGTTGTAGAGAGTAATGAAAGATGGGCCTTGAAGGGCAGGTGTCTTTCAAAAATTTCTACTGCCTTCAACCTTGGGCTTACCTCTCCCTTTCCATCTTACGGACTTTCTGTAAAAGTGGAGATTCCAGCTCAGTTATGCAGGAGTGGAGAATATCTCCCTACTTTAGCATGAATCATTCATTTATTACAAGCCAGCATGCACTGAGCTGTTCTATGGACAAGGTATAGTACTGGACACTGTTGCTTGTACAAGTATGAACAAGCTCATCCCTAACCTGTAGGAGCTTACAGTCTAGCAGACAGACAGAAAACCAAACAACTATAATATAAAATGTATTGCAGTAGATGGGAAAATAGATGGTACAGTAGTCCAGAGCAATTCTTACCAAGGAAGAATTCTTACCAAGGAAATCAGGGAAACATAGCAGAAGAAGTGATTTTTCATCTGGACCTTAAGGAGTATATACATTTAAAAATGCTTGCAAGGGTGAGAAGGGCATTCAGGAGAGAAAGAGCTATGAAAGCATAAAAAGGAACAGCATTTTTAGAAAGACTAAGATGTTGGATATGCAGGAACATAGGGTGTGCAGAAGGATCTTATTAGATAAATCTGAAAAGTTATTTTGGAACTTGATGAAGGTCTAAATAGTTTAGACTATTTCCTTTGATCCAGGGGAGAGTCATCTAAGGTGTTTAGGCTGAACATGAAAAGAACTGTTAAAAGAAATCATCCTGGCAGCAGTGTGAACTGGAGGGCATTATATCAGAGGCAGAGAGAGCAGAGACTATTTCATTCAGCAAGTAAGAACTATCAAGAGAATCCAAGAGTTCATGAGGACCTGAGCTGAAATTGTGGTTGTGGAGAGGAAGAGAAAGGGGACAGGGGAAAGCACATTGTTGTAATAAGCTGATTGGGCTCAAGGACATGGTAGAATATAGAAGACAAAGGAGGATTCTTGTACTCTCTAGAAAAGCTCTCAGGATTGGGAAAATGGAGGCTGGCTTTTCCTATACTGATGACGTTTTCCCTATGCTGATGCCCTAATACTGAAGACATTTGAATGCTCTGTTCCTAACATCTGAGTTTGATAATTATCTTAGAACTACTTTTACTTCTTAGATCCATGTATAACTCATCAACGCCTCCTGTCCCCACTGTTCATCCAATGTGCCATAGTCTTTACCAAGGCAAAAAAGAAAAAAAAAGGAAGCATCACCAGTCCTTCCTTTCTGACACTTAGATTTTTCATATCAGTCAAGTGATTACATATGTGCAGTGTTTTACATGGTACAAAAATAATTTCATACAATTCAAAAGAAAGGGGAGGAGTGTAGAGTCAGGGAAAGGGGATATGGGAAGATAGGGAGAGAGATACAAGACACTCTTTCTTAATGGATAGTTCTGCTAAGAGAGGAAGGATCCAATTTGGACCATCAGCCAAGCCTAAAATATCCTCCTGCCCAGCACCTGGCCTCCTTGGCTCTTTTCAACTGTTACTGGGAATTTTGGAAGCATAATTTGGCTGGTATGTTCTTTGGAGAGCTCTGCCTGGGGTCAGGTCCCAGCCGTCATCACTGGCTGAAATGGAATGTGGAAGGATAATACCCACAGTGGAAAATACCAGCAGGGATTTGTGTAATAGTGTTCAAATTTTTTTAAAAGAATAAGTAAAGGCAAGAAATAATATCCTCATGGACTCAGACAACATAGTATATAATCACCTGGAGAAAGATCATCCTCACAGGGGCTCAAACATTATTTGAATTTTGAGTTTAATTTAGAGGGTTCTGAGGGAAACTAAGGTAGGCTGGGATATAGACTCACACACTGTCTTGATCTTTGAAAGAAAAACCATAGTGGGTGTGAGATTACCTCAAATAGGACTCTGCTGAGAATGATATATCATACCAGGGGGAGGATTGAAAATGCTCTTTATTGAGCAAAATATTCTTATCCCATTTTCCACGTCCTTCTCTAGGTATTACATCTCTAGGTGAGTATCATTCTCAAATTTACTAAGCCTGAGAATCATCTGGATTGGATATTCTGACTCAGTTGATCTGAAGTGGGGACCGAGAATCTGCATTTTCAACAAGCAATTTTGATTAGTCTGTACCCTCTTTGTAGCTCATTGTCCTCTATTTGTCAGCTGATGGTGGCTCTACCATAAGTTCCTCTTCTGTGGCCTCCTGATTTTCCCTGAGATAGAGGACAGTGAGTCTGAGTAGGGCACAATCTTTTCCAAGGCTAGAAAGCATACCTCCAAATAGGGGCACATTTTTGAGCTCCTTGAATTCCATATCTGCTTGCAGCAGGGAATGTAAAAAGAAGAGTTTAAGATTGTATGATTCAAATAAGGGTGAACATCATTTCTCCTGGGGTAATAGGCTCCCCTTGGAGAAAGAAATTACAAATTACTAATAGTTCATATGGCAGAAAATTACAAATTCCAAGCAAAATAAATATGTTCTTCCATTTCTAGAGTTTGCAATTGACTATAATGTCGGAGGGTACAGTATTAATAGGCAGCTATCAAATAGAACAGTGATGTTAAATTACATAATCAATTCAATGTTCTGGGTCAGTTAACAAAAAAAAAGTCTGTTCTCTCACTGCCACTAATTTAGAGCTTTCAGTATCCCATTCACAAGTCTTTTTTTTTTAACTTCTGGGAAAGATTTGGTATATCGTATTCTTCCATAAACATCTATAACAGCTGTGTAAGGGATCCCAGACTAGCTGACCTTTCTCCTTTTGCAGTCTGAGGGTGGAAATGAGAACATAATCACCCATGATGAGCTGGCTGAGCATAGTTGGACCAAACCATTGAACACAGCTTTGACTTTTCACAGGGCTGATCTCTCCTTCTCCCAGTACGCTTCAAGAGGTAGTGTACAGGATATTCGGCCACATGTTGTGTGTGTGTATGCATGTGTGCAAATGTACACGTTCATATACACATGCATCTGAGTGGCTGGATAAGAGAGATAAAGACATTGAAAGTAGTCATTACTTAGCTCTGGAATTAAAGGTTTCTATTGGAAAGCCTTCTCATTCTTTTGCTCCAGACAGTGGTAAAATGCCATGTTCTTTCTCAAGTAGCAATAGCACGTGGGCTTTCTCTCACATGCCAACTGATTGGTAAGTGGTTATCTGAAGCCTTGAGTTAAGAAGAATTATGAGAATGAAACAGGCTTAGCCAGAAAAATTGATCATTTGTCCATTCTATCACTCCATAGGAGGCTGTGGAGTGTGCTTTATATCCTTGGGAAAGGGTGCTATTATATATATATAGATATATATATAGATATATATCTATATATCTATATATCTATATATATATCAAAATGTCAGGATTTAAGGAGTGAGAAGGGATAGGCAGAAGCCTTTGGGACATAGTCTGAACTCTGGTTTCCATGTTCAAAATAGCTAGAAATTACTTGGACAGCCACAGCTGAGATCTGAGCCACAGCTGAAAGTAAACTGAGGTCACAGTGGGTTCATAATTGGCTTAGAGCAGTGAGATCCAACCTCCAAGTAAGCAGATGGAGGGAAAATAATAGGTTATTAAATACATCTTTTTGTAATGAAAGTTGGAATATATATTCATTAATATTCACAAATTTGAACAAAAGTACTTGCAATGGAATCAAAAGTGGGTATGGCTGTGACATCATCAAACACCCTGTTCAGTTTGAGCTCAGGTTCAAAACTGTGGTAAACTTAAGAGAACTTAACCATCGCAATCCATCATTCTGGAAGGCATAGGGGCAGAAAAATCCATTTGGTGCTTTGACCACATTTTCAATTCTGAAAGTTTCCCAAATGAAACAAGCCATGGTAGGATCAACAAGGAGAATGGTATAATAATATTGCATTTAGCAGTTGGGGGGAAAAGTAAGCGTTTTTGTAAGAGTAAAGACTTTTGGAAAGAATTTGCTCCTACGATATGCTTGTTTGTTCGGGACCTAATCCTTGGCAATCCTGTTGGTGGAGAGTCAAAGAACCACTTCTTGAACTCTATTATAAAAGATAATAGTATCTACTATATTGCAAAGTAGATGCCATTTCTCTTTATACAGAGGAGGAAATCGAATTTCAGAATTAGATTAATGTGCCCATGCACACAAAGCTGCTGACTAGCATGGCCATATGCTCTTCTTCAGTGTATGAATGAAGAAAAGAAATTCTGGTGTTTTCCCCCCTTTTGCCCACTTAATAGCACATTCTCTTTTCTGCCTTTGAAGTTACCCCAATGAGACCAACTCTTCAACAGGTGAAAGCCTTCTTTGAAGAATTTTGTGTTTACATTTTACAAGAAGGAACAAGACTCTCCTCTGAACTATCCCTCTCCCATTCCATCTGTTTGCTGTCTCATGGACTACAGTGTAACCATTTTTGAAAAGTTTGCCCTCACTTCCCAGGAGAAAAGAAAGATCTTTCTAGAATTTTTTGGCCTGTGAGGAGAATTTTAGGGGTAACTAATCAGGTGGCTGCTGGCCTCTGTACAGTATTAATTTTGGTCCATCAAGTTGTCACTCGTGGCTTCTTGTAAACTTGATGTAGGGGTCAGGGTGGGTAGGTGGTATACTAGTGGACAAAGGAGGCCTCAGCTCAAGGCTGAGAGATGGACAAGCAGCTTACTGGGAAAGCAGCGGTTGATTGGATGGTTCCACTGAGCTATGTTAGCTCCTAGGCTGGTGGTTCTCCTAGGCTGGTGCACAATCTACACTTCTGCCTGGGTTTAAATGATCTGTTTCCTTGCTGATAAAATTAGGGTCATAATAACACTTCCTTTAAAAGATTGTTGGCAAGAATAAATGAGATAAAACCTCCAAAGCCCTTAGCCCAGTGCCGGGCACAAAGTAAATGATCAATAAATAGTGATTCCGTGGCTTGTATTTGACCAAGACTATGGTGGTTTATGCCTACCTTGGCACAATTTTTCAATGTCAGTAGCATCATGATTTAGACAATAATTATATGGACATCCTACTATTGAATGCTAGCTATTATTATTACTAAAAGATATCATCCATTTCAAATGTAAGTGATGCAGAATTTGGTGAGGGGAGAGAAGATAGGAAAACTGGGTTCAGTTGGATGCTGGCAACTTCAGAGGAAGTTTCTATGGACAGTTGTTTGGAGCTACTGAGATAATAAAAATTCTAGATTCTAAGATTCTCTCTCTCTTCTTGCATTCTCATGCAGATCTGAAAAACTTCAGCCTGTGGAAGGAAGAAACACAGGTGTAGAGTGTAGTATCTGTCCACCTGCGCTTGTGCCACCTGGCCAACAAGAACAGGGTCTGAAATAAGGGGGAAGTCAGAGGAGGCCCTAAGCTTCCTTTCTGACTCTCACTTCCTGTATGCTCAGTTATTTCCCTTGCTTTCTTATTAAGTTTCATTTCTACAGTATAAAATAGCACATTTTTAATCTTGGTTTTCATTTTCTGTTATCTAACCAGTTGACCTATTGACTTTCTGCCTTTTAGCTCATTCTAAGCTTAATGACTGTTTAAGTCTATTTTTATCTGTCTTCCCAGGAGAAAAAAAAAAAGGTCCCTTGCCCTGAAAAGTAACCACTTTTAAGAATTAGAACACCTAGATCTTGAAATATGAAGAACCCTTTATGATGGCCCTACAAAAGGGGACTCTTTGTTCTTAAGGGCTCAGCTGCAATGTTGAATAATTAATTTGACCACAGCATCATCACATTCACTTCTAGAGCTAACTCCAGATGGAACTTGCCTTGCTGCCTTGCTCAACACCCTACCCCTTCATTGCTATTGCTCTTGCCCACACTGCCCTGCCCTTCCTAGGGCTGGAATATGAGACATACATATCCTTGCATTTCCTCTGTAGTAGCCCAAGTCCAACATAGACTTGGCTGAGAAGGTTGGCAGCCTCTAAACCAGGAACTGATCAAGTGGCTGATCTGGCTCACAAGATGTAAGGTATGCCAGTCCACAAGGGGCAGAAGGCTCAAAAGGACATTTCTTTCTTTCTTTCTTTCTTTCTTTCTTTCTTTCTTTCTTTCTTTCTTTCTTTCTTTCTTTCTTTCTTTCTTTCTTTCTTTCTTCTTTCTTTCTTTCTTTTTCTTTCTTTCTCTCTCTCTCTCTCTTTCTTTCTTTCTTTCTTTCAGATGCATAGGGGTTAAGAATTCAGATACTATAGTAAGATCACCTTGGTTCAAAGCCTAATTCTACTACCTACTACCTGTATAACTTGGGGCAAGGTATTTAAATTCCCTATGCCTTAGTTTTTTCATCTATAAGCTGATGACAACAATCATATTTGCTGATATTTTAAAGGGTTCTAGGTAATATATGTAAAGTACTTAGCATAGTACCTGGCACAGGGTGTTCAAGACACTGTAGCTATTATCACTATCATCATCTTGATTTTTAATTTGGAGTTAGACTCCTTTAGAGTACACTTACATGAGTAATGTAGTATGTGTGTGTATATATATATATATATATATATATGAATATAGATACCACAAATAGATAATGTTTAAGGCATCTAAGCCAGCAGTATGCTGAGTAAGTACATATAAGGACATAGGTCCTGTTTTGCCTGAGATTTTGAGTGAGTCATTAAATTTTACTGCCTTTGTTTCCCTTCTGTAATCATGAATACACATGTTTAATCCTTAAAACAATTCTGTAATATAGATATTATCTACATTCTCTCTTTAAGAAAAAAAGTGAGGAAGGGGGTTTTAGGGAGGGTAAGAAACATGTCTAAGGTTACATAGCCAATATGTAGTAGGATTTGAACTGCGGTGGTCTCTTTCTAAAGATAGTGGTGTTGACAAAGCTACTAGATTCTTCACAAGTGACTGCAAATGTATACTAATCTGGATAAAACAATTGTAATTTCATATATCCTCATAAAACTTTTCTTTTTCACTTTTCTTCCTTAAAATTAAAATACTTCCATTGTGAATGTTAGGGAAGAAAATATTATTGGCTTCATCTTAGACATGGGAAGAATAAGGGAGCAGGGTTCAATGACTTCCTCAGGTCCTAAAATATGGGGTCCCTCCTATGATCACAGACCACAGAAACTGACTCTTATTTGGACCTCAATACATGTTTGTGGAATACGTGAATGGATTAAAATTCTTTTACATCTTTTTCATCTTTTGATCTTCATAGCAGATATTAACATATCAATTTGAGAAATGAGGGAAATGAATCTTAAAGAAGGTCAGGGTCTTGCTCAAAGTCACAAAACTAATTAATAAAAGAAATAGGGCTAGACTCCAATCCCACTTGCTTGCAACACTGCACAGATAGCTTTTTCTGCTTATGTTCTTGGTCCTGCAACATACAAACCAGAACACAGACAAAGCTGGGCAGGAAGTAGTTCTTAGGACTGCTATTTAAGACATTTTGCTCTTCCCTTTGGAGTCTGTCACACCCTCTATTTTAGGTTATTCTCTTTTTTTCCGGATGACTGTTCACACCCATGGCAGGCAAGCAGATGCTCCCCAATAATGTCAGCAGAGGTCTGGTGCCTCCATTATGTTTGGTTAGGCAAATGTCTTGTTCTGTGACAATCTGCAGAGAACACACACTATAAATCAGAAGCCTAAGGAAAGTTCAGGAATGAGAGAAATCTCTGGCAGACCTGAGGGTCTGAGAGCCCATTTTTTAATCCCTACAGGAAACAAAACAAAACTAAACAAAACTGTGGCCTTAAACAGACATTTCTTTCTCTCTCTGAGGAACTTGTCTGTATTGTTTGTTTGTCACTTAATATATTATTATTTGTACTGGCTGAATTCCAGGAGGATGGGCCCAGTCCCTATTAATTCTGTAGGATAAGGGAAAATATGAGATAGGAAGGAACAAGGCTGACTTAGAGAATTCAGGAGATGAGGAAGCTAACTAAACTGGACAGTCAGCATAGGATAATGATTAAGCAGGTGAATTCCAGTGTCCAAGTACTTGAGTTCAAATCTTGATTCCACCACTTATCAACACATGGGAAGCTTCACTGTAGAAGGTGATAGATTTAGTTTGAAACATCTTGAATATTAATAGTAGAATCTTACGTCCTGAGGTCCTATGGTGGTTAGAAAGGTAGGATGTAGAGATAGCACCTGGCATTACACTAAGAAGAACTAATAGTCATGGTGTACTTATCTTGTGCTTGGCACTTGTTCAGTGTTCCATGTGTTACATCATAGTGTTTTATCCCTTCCACTTACTAGATTCTTAGGTGTCCTCCAAAGGGCCACATTTTCTCAGACTCAAGGTTCCTCTTTCTCTTTGCCATGATACTTACTTTGCCATAATCTTGCCCCTACTACCTAAATAGAATCTACTAGGCTTAAGGTTGAGCAGCAAAAGGAGTGTTTATTTTTGATGGGAAATAACAGCTTAGAAAACAGAAACATTTTCACCTAAAGAAAATTATGAAAGAAAGCAGAAAGAAAATTTGTTTTTGCTAATTATATGCTCAATATGCTCAGATTTTACCAGTGTCTGGTAAGAGATGTTAGATAAGTATTACACCTGCATTTTGCCAGCTTGAAGCCTGAAGATAGTGATACCTTATAAAGTGCCTTAGGGTGTTAAGTCCCCACAGAGGTACCAGACATCCCACAGAAACTTCTATGTGGACACATGAAGATGTGCTTTACCTACCACAATATCTTTGCCAGCTTCAGGTGGCATCCCTGAATATAGATTCTCACCAATTGCTCCAGTCACTGGGCTCTAATATTTCAAAATGCAGGGGCAGTCTGGGGGGGTCATCCAAGAAGGGAATAAGGTCACTACTTATGAGTTATGTTCTATCAGGTAGAGTTGCTCAATCATATAGCATCTTAAAGTTCACTGAGTTACTGAGATTACACACACAGCCTATGTCTTGCCCGAGCACACAAACACTATCTAAGTGATGCTACTGGTCTAAATTCAAGTTCTGGAACACCTGGGATAACAACTCAGGCCCTTCCTGGGTTCTGAGTCTGTCTCAGAGTACCACCCTTTTTTCTTGATGAGTGCTCTTTCTGGGTTTTTAGAAGACCCTGGTAAAAATTGTCTTTTAATATATCCCCCTATTCTTGCCCAGGGCTCTACATAAGCTTTTAAAAGTCTGAATTTGAATCATACAGATAATATATGAGTCCCCTTCCCATTCTCTCTGGAGGCTCTTTAGATCCAATATTTGCAAAAGAGATACTGAAAAGGTAGAGAAAAGAGGGCAATGCATAGCTCTACCTGCCAGCTGTGATGTACCCGAGACACTATCTCAAATCAGTGCAAAGAATAAGAGAATTAAAAAAGGAAGATTCAGAATCTAAACAACATAGTAAATCACTGTGTGAATAAATACAGGGTGTGGTCAGTCAGTATTCACTGCTAGCCTGTATAACTCTGGAACAGTGTTAATCTTTCTGTCTCTCTGCTAGACTGAGATTCTCTTTAGCCACATCACTACTTCCTTGAACACAAACAACTTTCCTATAGACCATGCTAACTTGATAAAAGCACATGGAGGAGTGATGACATCACAGTTATTTTCCCTGAGCCCCTACCCAGCATCTAGTACTGAGAATACTCCCTACTGGACAGCTTGGTTCCACAACATGCCCTTTAAGTGTGGGAAGGAGTTTCATTTGACAGAGAGCATCTGTTCACAGTAGATTTGCAATGCACAGATGGGATCTGATACAGACACAGTTGGAGATAACCCCAGGGTGGTGACCCCCAACAGCTGCTGCACTGCACAACTAAAATTACACAGGGCACAGCTTGCACAGACCTAGTGCCCCCTTCTGTAATTATTTCTATCAGACAATGTTATAGGCTAAATTATGTCCTCCCAAAATTCATATGGGGAAATCCCAATCCCCAGGACTTTAGAAAGTAACTGTATTCGGAGATAGGGTCTTTAAAGAGGGGATTAAAATAAAATGAAGCCATTATGGTGGAGGCCTAATCCAATATGACTGCTATCCTTATAAGAAAAGGAAAAGACACCAGGGGCACAGAGGGACAACCATGTGAGAACAAAGCAGTGAGAAAATGATCATCTACAAGCCAAGGAGAATCAGATCCTTCCATTATGGTCTTCAGATGAAACTAACCTCGATCTTGGACTATCAGCCTCTAGAGCCATGGGAAAATAAATTTCTGTTGTTTGAGTCATTCATTCTGTGGTATTTTGCTAAGGCAGCTCTAGAAAACTAATACCACTTCAAACCAAGCTAATAAACCAAGTGTAAACAGATTTTGCAAATGTAGTTCCCCAGAAAATCCCTTAGATCTCAAGTCTTATCAGATTGCTTCCCAACCCTAGGTTACCTACTGTAATTCCTTCCTATAAATAGCTAGCCTAATCATCATAGTTACTATAAGTGGATTGCATGACTCCATGCAAAAGCTGTCTCTCCCAGTTTGAGACACTCTGCTTTTCCTCTGGGGCTATTCTTGTATTCTAAGCTAGTGATACTTATTAAGCATTCATGGTCTATTCAGTTCTTCTACCCTACACTAGTTGTGGTACCTGTTCAGGTTCCTGGACCAGACAAATCTGGCCCTATAGTTTACTAGTTGCACTATCTTAAGTATGTCACTTTACCTTTCAAAAGTTCAGTTTTTTTTCATCTGCAAAAAGGCATGATAGTAGACACTTCACTGGGCTTTTGTAAAACAATGGATGTAAAATGCTTGGCTTAGAGCACGGCACACGGTGATCACTCAGCCAATGTTCAGGTTGGATGTTGATCATTATTACCATTACTGTTGGAAGCTGCTGTTCCCTTCTGAAATTTTCTGATTTGCTTTTGTTGAATGCCTCAGCCCTCTTGCAGTATATAAAGCAATTTCTCTGATGTGGGGTATTTTCTCACCAGTCTCTATTTTATTGTTAGTCCCTGTAGAGGTAAAATTGCTGTTTTCCACAGTATTTTAAATTGACAATCCTTGGAGGCCAATTTCATTCCCTTCAGAAAGCATAAAGAGGATGGGAGGAACATTTCAAAGGTGATGGTTATGTTTATGGCATAGATTGTGATGATGGTGTCATGGATATATACTTACCTCCAAACTCATCAGGTTGTATGCATTAAATATGTACAGTTTTTTGTATGTCAAACATATCTCAATAAATTGATTTAAAAAAGAAAGAAAGCATAGGATGGGGCAGAGCAGGTGTGGGACAAGTCTTTTTCCCTTTTGGCAATTACCTCAAAAACATGTTCTTCATTTAGATAAAGAATTAGAATGTTCAACAATAACCCTCGGTCACAAATATCAAATGTTGGGAACAAAACATTCTCAAAAAACACCGCAGAAAAAGACTGTGTTCAATACTACAGTTTAAATATGTCATATGATGATCTTTATTATCAATTTAATGGCTGACATGCATAGATTTTTCTCTATGGAGGTGTGGGTTCTTCACAATCACAAAAACTCAGTTTTAAAAAAGAGGAAATTAAAACATTTTTTTAAAGATTTTATTTATTTATTTGAGAGAGAGAGAATGAGAGACAGAGAGCACGAGAGGGAAGAGGGCAGAGGGGGAAGCAGACCCCCCGCTGAGCAGGGAGCCCGATGTGGGACTCGATCCCGGGACTCCAGGATCATGACCTGAGCCGAAGGCAGTTGCTTAACCAACTGAGCCACCCAGGCGCCCGGAAATTAAAACATTTTAAGAGCATGAACCATATGCTTTGCTTTGTGCTATTTATTTTTTCATGCCAGCCTTTTAAGATAATTTTATTTCCGTTTTACAGATGAGAAAATTGAGACTCAGGGAAGCTAAATAATTAATGTCATACAATGGTGCATTTAATGCTAATTAATTAACTCTGGAATTTTTATGAGCACCTTGAAATTTATTCTAACACAATTAAATGGTGAGTAGGTAGGTAGGAGGAAGGAGAGAACTTTCTTATAAGAAACTCTCATTTTAAAAAAAATTGAAAAGATATGTAGACAAAACTGAAAAAATAAAAATTGTCTCTAATCCTACCACCTAGAGATCATCACTTCTAGCATTTTCATTGATTAAACAATAATTGTGATTTTTATAGGAAGCCCTCAGCCATTCATACTAATACAGAGGAGAGGAAAGGTTGGAGAATATAAAAAGCATTTCTGTGTGCATTGTGTGCTTTTGGGAGTAGAAAATTAACCTTTTTGATCATGTTCTGCATGGGATAATTACTAAAATTACTTTTCCCTTCCTAACTGATCCCAATTCAAGACAAAGTCCCAGAAGCATTTTGGTGACAGAGGATTAAACATGTGCTGTGGCTAATCCAAGAAGTGGAGACTCTACACGTGGATAATTAAGATCTGACAGCAGAACAAAAGCTCACACATTGTTGTGGTATGGGGGCTTTCCAGCATTTCAGATGCTTTCTCCTCAGAGCAATCTTGAAAGCAGATTCAACTCAATTTACTAGGTATTCATTGGGAGTCTGATTTGCTCTGCAGTGTGCTAGAATGTCCAGGAAAGAGTCCCTGATTGTAAGGGAGATGTAATCTAGTGAAGGAGACATGTATGCATCCCACTAAATTTAATAATAGTAATAATGATAATTATAAGCTAAACTTCTTGAACACTCGCACACCCTAGTCCTAGCTCTGTTCTAAACTCCTTAAATGCATTAACTCATTTAATCTTCATATAAAGCATCAAGTCATAAGGAGAAATACTGTGCACTTAAAGAAGAAGGAATAGTTTATCTTGATTGGGAGCTTTAGGGACTACTGTCACAGGTGGAAGATCATAGGCTCAAGGGACTATGTTTCCAAACCTCATCTCATAACACCTGTGGTATGGGCTGGAGTCCTCTGGCTACATCTATTTGTTCCTCTTCTTTCCAGCATGGGTAACAGTCGGACTCACAATCTGTCCCCTCTAGGAAAGTTATCCCCCGCACATAGAGATGAACTTTCCATGCCATGCCTCTGAGACCACATACACCACTGTCTTTCTGGAAAAAGCTTATTATTTATTTATTATTTATTTATTTATTTATTTATTTATTTATTTATTTATTTATTATTTATATTATGTTATATTAGTCACCATACAATACATCATTAGTTTTTGATGGAAAAGTCTAATTTAGACCAGGTTTTGGCACTAAACCCAGCTGGACCATTTAGATCCTTCCACTAGATTATTTGAACCAAAATTAAGGGGAAAGTATCAGTCTTTTGTGGTAGGAACTGAGAAATGTGAAGTTTGAGAACTGTTGGTACCTACCTGTGGTGACCATGAAAATAGGCCACTCAACTCTCCTGGTTTAGAGATTAACTGACCCACAGCCCAAGCTCCTGGCTTTGTGTTCACTGCTCTGTTCACATGTAAGCCACACTTCTCATGGGTCAACAAATGAGCTTGGCAGCCATAAGAACACAGACTCACTTCTGAGGTAGGCAACTTTGCCTCCTGTCTCCGTACTGCTCACCAGCACATCTGAAACTTTTCTAGAAGCACATGCAGCACATCCAACATTCCTCCCTAGCCCCTCTCCTTTATAGGGGTCAGATCTATATCATATCCTGCCCTTCTGACTCCCTCTCCTTATTATCTTCTGGCTTTTTCAGCAATGAATATCTTGCACATTTGATCTTGTCTTGGCATCTGCTTCTCTGAGGAAGTGAATTAATGTTGGGTTTTTCTTTTTATGTGGTCTTTCAGTATGGAAAGGGATTATACAAAGGGACAGATTATCCTGGGTGAGATTACACACCCAAAGGTGTGATTCATTGGCCATCCTTATGTAATGATCTAATACAGCTAGTAACAGAGAAGAGTTACCTGCATTTCCCATGAACTGCAATTTATAGGAAGGTGGTTTTACATACTGCCTTTTGGGGAAAAACTACCCCCAGATACCAGATAGAAACAAAGATTGTTCTGCAAACAGTTATAAGTATAAATAATTTTTAGAAAAAAACCTTATTTTTATCTAGTTGGCTCATTGAAATCATCCTTCACTGGCTAGGATTGGTATTTCTAAGTCTTACCTAATCTTTGAGTGAAAAATGGAGCAAGAAAGGCCAACTGAAGCTTTTGGTAATGCTGACTAAGTGGTACTTTTCAATGTGAATTACACCCTGTGGGGAGCTCTACATTTAGGAAGTCACTTGTAAGACTATCCCACAGAAAGAAGGTGGGAAGAAGTTTAGCAGAGTTCTAATATTAAAGGGAGTGGGGGTGGGAGAGTTAGGGAAGGCCCTGTGCTACTGTTTGTTCAAAAATTAAGCACATAAAATTATGTTTCCCTTTCAGGAACTCTGCTATGGATTACACAGTCTTGGTGTCATACTTCTTCCTCTTTATCTTCTTTAATTACTCTTAGAATGCATCATAGTGCTTGAGGAATTGAAAAGGCATCCTTATTTGGTATAATTGCACCTGCTACCTTTTCTTTAAGAATACTGCCCCTCTAATGGTAGGGAAAGTGAATGGAAATAAGTGGACTTTTCTTTCAGAAGACTTAGATGGAGTCTTGATTCTTTCATCCAGTCTCTTGAACCCCATTTAAATATGTGGGATCTTTAGTTGAATTATGTACCTTACAAACATTGTGGTCATTGCACAGAGTATGTTGTAAATTGGGATGTACTCATCTTTACGTTTTTTAATTTTTTTCTCTGTTGCCACCCAAAGCACATGGAGAAAGAGAGAGAAGGAGAGAAAAAGAGATTCCATGTTGGGTAGGAGCAGACTGACAATTCCTCCACTCCATGAGGAGCAAATTGAGAAATGGTATTACGATCTTGAAGCATCTCAATGACTCAAACTCTTCAGACTCAGCTTAGAAGCTTATAAACAAGGTGCCTAGTCCATACTCTATCAGAACAAAGGGAGCAGTTTAGACAAGAGTAACCGCCTTCCTTCCCCAGATATGCTGCTCCACATGTGCTCGGCCCCCAGGGTCAACTTCCTGAAGCTCACATTATTGGATATGCTCCATGGTGACACCTTAAGTGGGCAACATAAAACCTTACTTGGCATTAGCCTTGATTCTAAACTCCAGGCATTATTTCATCTCAGGAAAAGGCTTTAAATATTTGCTTGAGTTATATAACTACATATATCTGAGAAAATTATAATTAATTTCTATCTAAGCTACATCAGCACCAAGTCAGAGGTGACTAAAGCCCCCCATCTCCTCCCCTGTACCACTTTTAATTCAAGGGGAAAAGTCACTTTCTTTTCTACAAACTGAGTCGATTAGCTAAGGTTTCATAGTGAGTGGGCAAGTCAGGGTAACTCAAAAACTCAAGCTCATCTCCTGGGCAGTAACAAAGGTTACACGAGCCATAAAAATCCCAAGGCATTTGCACCTACAGTTAATGAGGCTGTGGATCAGGTGAAGCTTCAAATCCCATCAGATGACAAGCTACAAATTGGGTTAGCTGCCTCTGGCCTCCTGGAGAAAAAGAATGGGGCTCCTGTGAGAACATGTTGGTGATACTAATGACTGATTATGTTAATGAGGGAATGAAGTTCAGTCCAGAAAATCAACCTTTGCCAGAGGGCTGCCTCTCTCCTCTTTGTCACATCAACCGTCACCCCAGACCTTCTTAAACCCTGTAATTGGGAGCTTACAATCTATCTGTATCTTGGATTAAATTTTGCCTTTTTGTTGCCTATGGGATAATGTGACACCCACTAACTATGGCATACAAAATCCTTCTCAGTCTATTCGCAGTCCTCTTTCCCCACCCTCTCTATCTCCACTTTGCTTGTTCCTCCTTTTGTTCAGATAAGCAAACAACTGGACTCCATAGTATTCTACCCATGCCTTCACTTATTTTTTCCTCTGCTCAGAATGTTTTCTTGACATTTATTCACCTGAAATCATGTATTCATCTTCAAGATATAGCATTCATCTTCATGAATTCCCTACCTTTCATCTCTCTAATAGATGGAACTAATCTCTCCTTCTATGCCACTCAAATATTGCATATATGTATCCATAGAGACTTATACTTACAATTAAATAAAGCTATTTTATCTACATCAGAAGTTCCTTGAGGGTTGGGTCCAAATCTCTTTCGTATATACATTGCACTTTTCTGATTCTCTACCTACACACAAACCTGATGTAGGCGGTAGCCTAAAGATGTGGAATAAGTATGCAGGAACTGAGAGTCTCATCTTACATTATAACCAAGAGAAAAATAGAACAAAATTCCAGATATTGAACTGTGATGGTTAAAATTTTATGTCAAAAGGGCAAGCTTATGGTATCCACTTGTTTGGTCAAACACTAGTCAAGATGTTGCTGTGAAGGTGTTTTATAGTTGTAATTAACACCTACAATCAATTGGCTTTAAGTAAAGAAGATTGTCCTTGATTATGTCCATGGGCCTCATTCAATCAGTTGAAAGCCTTAACTGCAGAAAACTATTTCCAGGAGAAATAATTCTGCATTAAGACAGTAACATAGAAATGCTATGGGTGGGGGGGAGGAGCAAGATTGCAGAGGAGTCAGAGACCTGGATTTCCTCTGGTCCCAGGAATTCAGCTGGATAGGGATCAAACCATTCTGAACACCTGCAAACTCAACAGGAGATCGAAAGAATAGCAACAACTCTCTGAACAGAAAAGTGACCACTTTCTGGAAGGTAGGACATGCGGAGAAATGAATCCGAGGTGATATTTGGGAGGATAGACAGCGGGGGAGGTCGGCCGCTTCTGGCAAGTGACAGAGCTGCGGAGCACAAAATCAGAACTTTTAGAAGTCGGCTGTGCTGAGGGTATGTCGCTCCAGTGGCTAAGCGGGGGGTGGAACCCTCTCTGGACAGTGTGGTCTCAGGACCCTCGGGGTCACAGAAAGACCAGGGCTGCCTGAGTGTGGCAGAGCTCCCAGGTATCAGAGCAGGGAAGCCAGCTGCAGAGACAGAGCAGAGCAGTGGGCTCTCAGCTCGGGGTTGCCATAAACCATGATCTATGGCACAGTCGTGTCACTACTCTTCCAGCAAGGACCCAACAAGTGGCAGATCCAGGGAGACTCCCCTTCCTCCCCCGGGAGGAGCAGCGTAGAAGCACAATGCAGGGATCTGCTGGGTTTGGAGACTCCACATGGGGTTGGGTGCCAGAGATAGAAATGCTCGGTCATAGGCCGGGGGAGCACGGAGTGTGGCCGGAGACTAGGGGAGATGGGAGTGACTGACTGCTTTTCTCTGGGGCTCACTGAGGAGTGGGGCCCCAAGTTCTCTGCTCCTCTGGGGCAGAGAATAGGAGGCCGCCATTTTCATTTTCGTCCTCCAAAGCTGTACAGAAAGCTTGCAGGGAACAAAAGTTCCGAGAGCAAACCCCAAGGGGGGGGGGGGGGCGGCAATTCCATCTCTGGCAAAGACACTTGGTAAACACGGCAACAGGCCCCTCCCCCAGAAGTTCAGCAAGAACAGCCAGCCAAGACAAGTTTACCAATCAATGAGAATGGCAGAACTCCAGCGCTAGGGAAATACTGCACATAGAATTCATGGCCTTTTTACCATGATTCTTTAGTCTTTCAAAGTTAATTTTTTTAACTGTCTTTTTTTTTCTCTTTTTTGAATTTTTCTTTTTCCCTTTTTCAACCAACATCTTATCAATCCCTTTTTTAAAAAACATTTTTTATTTTTCATTTTTAGATCATATTCTATCCCTTCATAGTAGTTACCCTTATTTTTGGCATATATATATATATATATATATAAGTTGTTCTCTCTTTAAAATTTTGAGATACACGGGCGCCTGGGTGGCTCAGTTGGTTGAGCGACTGCCTTCAGCTCAGGTCATGATCCTGGAGTCCCTGGATCGAGTCCCGCATCGGGCTCCCTGCTCCGCGGGGAGTCTGCTTCTCCCTCTGACCCTCCCCCCTCTCATGTGCTCTCTCTCATTCTCTCTCTCAAATAAATAAATAAAATCTTTAAAAAATAAAATAAAATTTTGAGATACAGTTTCTTCTAACAGATCAAAATAAACCCTAAATCTCTACTGTATGGCTTTGTTCTAGTCTCCTGCCTGATCACATTCTCTCCCTTTTTTCCCCCCTTTTTTTTTTAAATCCTCTTCTTTCTTTTTTCAACCAACTTCTTATCTTATCAATTCCTTTTATAAAATCTTTTATAATTTTCATCTTTACATTCATATTCCATCCCTTCATCATATTAACCCTTATTTTTTACATATATAAGTTTTTCTTTCTTTAAAATTTTGGAAGCCACTTTCTTCTAACAGACCAAAATACTCCCAAAATCTAGTGTGTGGCACTGATCTATGCACCACCTGATCATATTTGATCATATTCTGTTTTTTTTTGTTTTGTTCTGTTTTTGTTTGTTTTTATCTTTTTCCTTTCTTTGTCTTTTTCTTTTTCTTTTTTTTCTTTTTTCTTTCTTTCCCTTTCTTTTCCTCCAGTTTCAGGTCTTTTCTGATTTGTTTAGAGTATATTTTCTGGGGACGTTGTTACCCTGTTAGCATTTTGTTCTCTCATTCATCTGTTCTCCTCTGGACAAAATGACAAGATGGAAAAAATCACCTCAAAAAAAAAGAACAAGAGGCAGCACTGACTGCCAGGGACCTACTCAATACGGACATTAGTATGATGTCAGACCTAGAGTTCAGAATGATGATTTGAAAGATACTAGCTAGGCTTGAAAAAAGCATGGAAGTTATTAGAGAAACCCTTTCTGGAGAAATAAAAGAACTAAAATCTAACCAAGTCAAAACCTAAAAGGCTTTGAGGTGCAAATAAAAATGGAGACTCTAACTGCTAGGATAAATGAGGCAGAAGAGAGAACTAGTGATATAGAACACCAAATGATGGAAAATAAAGAAGCTGAGAAAAAAAAGAGAGATAAACAACTACTGGATCACATGGGCAGAATACACGAGATAAGCAATACCATAAGATAAAACAACATTAGAATAATTGAGATCCCAGAAGAAGAAAGAGAGAGGGGCAGAAGGTGTATTGGAGCAAATTATAGCAGAGAACTTCCCTAATTTGGGAAAGGAAACAGACATCAAAATCCAGGAGGCACAGAGAACTCCCCTCAAAATCAATAAAAATAGGTCAACACCCCGACATTTAATAGTAAAACTTACAAGTCTCAGAGACAAAGAGAAAATCCTGAAAGCAGCTTGGGACAAGAAATCTGTAACCTACAATGGTAGAAACATTAGATTAGCAACAGACCTATGCACAGAGACATGACAGGCCAGAAAGGACTGGCATGATATAGTCAGAACATTAAATGAGAAAAATATGCAGCCAAGAATACTATATCCAGCTAGGCTGTCATTGAAAATAGAAGGAGAGATAAAAAGCTTCCAGGACAAACAAAAACTAAAGGAATTTGCAAACACAAAACCAGCCCTACAAGAAATCTTGAAAGGGGTCCTCTAAGCAAAGAGAGAGCCTAAAAGCAACATAGACCAGAAAGGAACACAGAGAATATACAGTAACAGTCACCTTACAGGCAATACAATGGCACTAAATTCCTATCTTTCAATAGTTACCCTGAATGTAAATGGGCTAAATGCCCCATTCAAAAGAATGGGTATCAAAATGGATAAAAAAACAAGACCCATCGATATGCTATCTTCAAGACACTCATTTTAGACCCAAGGACACCCCCAGATTGAAAGTGAGGGGGTAAAAAACCATTTACCATGCTAATGGACACCAAAAGAAAGCTGGGGTGGCAATCCTTATATCAGACAAATTAGATTTTTTTTAAAAAGATTTTATTTATTTATTTGACAGAAAGAGACACAGCGAGAAAGGGAACACAAACAGGGGGAGTGGGAGAGGGAGAAGCAGGCTTCCCACCAAGCAGGGAGCCTGATGTGGGGCTCGATCCCAGGACCCTGAGATCATGACCTGAGCTGAAGCAGTTGCTTAACCAACTGAGCCACACAGGCACCCCAAGAACTTAGATTTTAAAACAAAGACTTTAATAAGAGATGAGGAAGGACACTATATCCTACTAAAAAGGGTCTATCCAACAAGAAGATCTAACAATTGTAAATATCTATGCCCCTAATATGGGAGCAGCCCATTATATAAGCCAATTAATTAAAAAAAGCAGAGAAACACATCGACAAAAATACAACAATAGTGGGGAACTTTAACACCTCCCTCACTGAAATGGACAGATCATCTAAGCAAAAGGTCAACAAGGAAATAAAGACTTTAAATGACACACTGGACCAAATGGACTTCACAGACCTATTCAGAACATTCCATCCCAAAGCAACGGAATACACATTCTTCTCTAGTCCCCATGGAACATTCTCCAGAATAGATCACATCCTAGGTCATAAATCAGGTCTCAACTGGTACCAAAAGATTGGGATCATTCCCTGCCTATTTTCAGACCACAATGCTTTGAAACTAGAACTCAATCACAAGAGGAAAGTCGGAAAGAACTCAAATACATGGAGGCTAAAGAGCATCCTACTGAAGAACGAATGGGTCAACCAGGAAATTAAAGAAGAATTTAAAAAATTCATGGAAACCAATGAAAATGAAAACACAACTGTTCAAAATCTTTGGGATGCAGCAAAGGCAGTCCAAACAGGAAAGTATATAGCAATAAAAGCCTTTCTCAAGAAACAAGAAAGGTCTCAAGTACACAACCTAACCCTCCACCTAAAGGAGCTGGAGAAAGAACAGCAAATAAAGCCTAAACTCAGCAAGAGAAGAGAAATAATAAAGATCAGAGCAGAAATCAATGAAATAGAAACCAAAAGAAGAGTAGAACAGATCAATGAAACTAGGAGCTGGTTCTTTGAAAGAATTAACAAGATTGATAAACCACTGGCCAGACCTTATCAAAAAGAAAAGAGAAAGGACCCAAATGAACAAAATCATGAATGAAAGAGGAGAGATCACAACCAACACCAAAGAAATACAAACAATTGTAAGAACATATTATGAGCAACTCTATGCCAGCAAATTAGATAACCTGGAAGAAATGGATGCATTCCTAGAGATGTATCAACTACCAAAACTGAACCAGGAAGAAATAGAAAACCTGAACAGACCTATAACCACTAAGGAAATTGAAGCAGTCATCAAAAATCTCCCAACAAACCAAAGCCCAGGGCCAGATGGCTTCCCAGGGGAATTCTGCCAAACATTTAAAGAATAATGAATACCTATTCTTCTGAAACTGTTCCAAAAAATAGAAAGAGGGAAAACTTCCAATCTCATTTTATGCAGCCGCCATTACCTTGATCCCCAAACCAGACAAAGACCCCATCAAAAAGGAGAATTATAGACCAATATCCTTGATGAACATGCATGCAAAAATTCTCCCCAAAATACTTGCCAATAGGATCCAACAGTACATTAAAAGGATTATTCACCACGACCAAGTGGGATTTATCCCTGGGCTGCAAGGTTGCTTCAACATCCGCAAATCAATCAACGTGATAAACTACGTTAATGAAAGAACAAGAATCATATGATCCTCTCAATAGATGCCGAAAAAGCATTTGACAAAGTACAGCATCCTTTCTTGATCAAAACTCTTGAGTACAGGGATAGAGGGTACATAACTCAATATCATAAAAGCCATCTATGAAAAACCTACAGTGAATATCATTCTCAATGGGGAAAGACTGAGAGCTTTCTCCCTAAGGTCAGGAACACCACAAGGATGTCCACTATCACCACTACTATTCAACATAGTATTAGAAGTCCTAGCCACCAGCAATCAGACAACAAAAAGAAATCAAAGGCATCCAAATTGGCAAAGAAGAAGTCAAACTCTCACTCTTTGCAGATGATATGATACTTTATGTGGAAAACCCAAAAGACTCCACCTCAAAACTGCTAGAACTCATACAGGAATTCAGTCAAGTGGCAGGATATAAAATCAATGCACAGAAAACAGTGGCATTCCTATACACCAACAACAAGACAGAAGAAAGAGAAATTAAGGAGTCGATCCCATTTATAATTGCACCCAAAACCATAAGATACCTAGGAATCAATCTAACCAAAGAGACAATAATCTGTACTCAGAAAACTATAAAATACTCATGAAAGAATTTGAGGAAGACACAAAGAAATGGAAAAGCCTTCCATGCTCATGGATTGGAAGAACAAATATTGTGAAGATGTCAATGCTACCTAGAGCAATCTACACATTCAATGCAATCCCTATTAAATACCATCCACTTTTTTCAATGAAATGGAACAAATAATCCTAAAATTCGTATGGAACTAGAAAAGACCCCAAACAGCCAGAGGAATGTTGAAAAAGAAAAGCAAAGCTGGCGGCATCACAATTCCGGACTTCAAGCTGTATTACAAAGCTGTCATCATCAAGACAGTATGTTACTGGCACAAAAACAGACACTTAGATCAATGGAACAGAATAGAGAGCCCAGAAATGGACCCTCAACTCTATGGTCAACTCATCTTTGACAAAGCAGGAAAGAATGTCCAATGGAATAAAGACAGTCTCTTCAACAAATGGTGTTGGGAAAACTGGACAGCCATATGCAGAAGAATGAAATTGGACCGTTTCCTTACACCACACACAAAAATAGACTCCAAATGGTTGAAAGACCTAAATGTGAGACAGGAGTCCATCAAAATCTTAAAGGAGAACACAGGCAGCAATCTCTTCGACCTCAGCCGCAGCAACGTCTTCCTAGAAACATCACCAAAGGCAAGGGAAACAAGGGCAAAAATGAACTATTGGGACTTGATCGAGATAAAAATCTTTTGCACAGCAAAAGAAACAGCTAACAAAACCAAAAGACAACCTACACAATGGGAGAAGATATTTGCAAATGACATATCAGATAAAGGGCTAGTATCCAAAATCTATAAAGAACTCATCAAACTCCACACCCAAAGAACAAATGATCCAATCAAGAAATGGGCAGAAGACATGAACAGACATTTTTCCAAAGAAGATATCCAAATGGCCAACAGACACATGAAAAAGTGCTCAGCATTTCTCGGCATCAGGAAAATCCAAATCAAAACCTCAATGAGATACCACCTCACACCAGTCAGAATGGCTAAAATTAACAAGTCAGGAAATGACAGATGTTGGCGGGGATGCAGAGAAAGGGGAACCCTCCTACACTGTTGTTGGGAATGCAAGCTGGTACAGCCACTCTGGAGAACAGTATGGAGGTTCTTCAAAAAGTTGAAAATAGAGCTACCATAGGATCCAGCAATTGTACTACTGGGTATTTACCCCAAAGATACTAATGTAGGGATCTGAAGGGGTACGTGCACCCTGATGTTTATAGCAGCAATGTCCACAATAGCCAAACTGGAAAGAGCCAAGATGTCCATCGACAGTTGAATGGATAAAGAAGTGGTATATATATACAATGGAATATTATGCAGCCATCAAAAGGAATGAGATCTTGCCATTTGCAATGACATGGATGGAACTGGAAGGTGTTACGCTGAGCGAAATAAGTCGATCAGAGAAAGACATGTATCATATGACCTCACTGATATGAGGAATTCTTAATTGTAGGAAACAAACTGAGGGTTGCTGAATTGGTGGGGGGTGGGAGGGATGGGGTGGCTGGGTGACAGACACTGGGGAGGGTATGTGCTATGGTGAGCGCTGTGAATTGTGCAAGACTGTTGAATCACAGACCTGTACCTCTGAAACAAATAATACAAAAAGAAGAAGAAGAAGAAGATAGCAGGCGGGGAAAAATGAAGGGGGGGAAATCGGGGGGGGAAGACGAGTCATGAGAGACGATGGACTCTGAAAAACAAACTGAGGTTTCTAGAGTGGAGGTGGGTTGGAGAATGGTTTTGCCTGGTGATGGGTATTAAAGAGGGCACGTTCTGCATGGAGCACTGGGTGTTATACACAAACAATGAATCATGGAACACTACATCATACACTAATGATGTAATGTATGGTGATTAACATAACAATAAAAAATAAATAAAAATAAAAAAAGACAGTAACATAGAAATAGGTTTGAGTTTGCAGTTTGCTGCCTGCTCTACAACTTTCAGACTCAAGATTGCAATTTCTACTCCTTGAGTTTCTAACCTGCCGCTTACCCTACAGATTTCAAAATAAAGACTACAATACCAAAACTTGCCTGAGTTTCCAGCCTGCTGGTCAGACTTCAGAATTGCAAATCCCTGCAATTTGGTGAGCCAATTCCTTAAATCTTATTCATATTTATCTCTTCTTGCTTTTGTTTCACTGAAGAAGCTTACTGATATGAAAACCAACTAGCGTGAAGGATAGCAGAAGCTGAGGTATGGAGTCAAAATGGGGATAAGGATCCAGAAAGGTAAGGAACGGGAATAACAGAAAAAGTGATTGGCTGAAACCTATATAATTTCCAGAGGTAAAATACAAGCACTTGTGGAGGCTTTTTATGTGTCCAAGGTTTGTGTGAGTCAGCCAGGTTTATATTAAAGAGTCAACTTAGCAAGTCTTGAGACATGGTAGACATCCAGTACTCATTGCTGAATGAACAAAGGAATGCATTTATGAAAGAATTGATCCATCCTGCCTTTTCTTCCCTTCACAACAACTTGATAGCTAGAACTACCAGGAATCGGGACACACTGGGATAATTTTGACTCCTAGGCAAAGTAATAAACTGGGCAAACTGTTCTTTACTTCCCTCTCAGCCATATTTGAACAGTGAAATGACAAAATCATACCAAAGGAAGGTGATAGTGTTTTACCTTTAGAAGTCTATCATGTTAAGTAAGGTAGCTTTCTTAGCATGAGAATGATGTAGGTAATACATAATGGTGCCAGCTTCTTTAGCTTCCTGTTGAAACCACCGTGAAAGGTATGAAAGGCCTGGGGCACTCCTTTGTTACACACATTATCCTTCTAATAACATCTGCTCACTGGGCTAGGGATCATCTCCACAGAAGAGATATTGCTGCCAGTACTCAAGAAAAACCCTGTATACTAGGCCAGCCTTGGACAAGATCCAAGAAGCTTGATTTTAACCTCTGGACATTATTTCATCTCAATGGGTTTTGCTCTTTTTCCCTAGATATATAGGGAATGCACATCTCAGAGGAGGTAGCAGACAGAATTGTAGCTTTTAAAGGGGCTTGGCACAATCATGAATGACATGGCTCTCCTAACTACAATGGACCTACTTTTAAGGTAGATATAGGGGTCATACCTCTCTTCCATCCAGCACTGTATTCTGTTGTCAACTGTAGTTCCCATGTTATCCTTTGTTCTTTTATTCGACAAACATTTCTTGAGCCCCTTCTGTTTTCTTTTTTTTGTTTTTAGATTTTATTTATTTATTTGACAGAGAGAGACACAGTGAGAGAGGGAACACAAGCAGGGGGAGTGGGAGAGGGAGAAGCAGGCTCCCCACAGAGCAGGGAGCCCGATGTGGGACTCGATCCCAGGACCCTGGGATCATGACCTGAGCCGAAGGCAGTCGCTCAACCGACTGAGCCACCCAGGCGCCCGAGCCCCTTCTGTTTTCAATGTGTTCTCAAGGGAGAGGAATTATAGGAATGAATCATATGTAAAACCTTTTCTGCTGCAAACAGAAACACAAGTTATTATGTTGCAAAGATAAGGTGATAAGATAAAAAGATATAGATCAATAAGTATTTAGGTGGACAAAAAGTCAAATAATATCTAACAAGGACAATTTTCCCTAAACCTATTTAAGCATGGAATCTTTTTGCAGATGAATACTATACATGAATAAAATTCCAAAAGAGACATTATTTGGGAAATGCTGCAATCAAGCCTTTGGATTTTTTTTACCCTTGGGAGTTAGATATTTATCAATGCTTTGCAAATGATATGACTTGGAGCACTAGACTTCTGCAAGAGGAATTCTAAGGAATTTGTATTCTCCTGTTCAATAAATTTGGTATTAAGAAAACTGCATATTTACTCTCCTCCTCTGACCCCCATTCCATTTTCCAATTCATTTTAGGCATCTCAGATTTAGAATATTAAGGGGTAACCTATTAACATGTTAAATGTTCTAAGATGTCTAACAGAAAAAATCTGATTAGGAAATATTTAAATAGGAGACTTGGGATGACTTCATGGTAACAACTCAGATGAGCTTTAAGAAGACAGAAAGGATTGCTATTGATAACAAGGATTTCTTTGGGCAGAGTCTCTACTCCTGGCCTGTCATACTCTTTGGCCCCTTATATCTCTTGGAACTGACATGCCTCTGTATATCTCCTTGTCATTTCTTTGGGTGAAGGACTTGAGGAGAGGTAGTCCCTTTCCTCCTCAATTGAAGCACTATTATGCAATTCCATTGCTGAGGTCTCTTGGAGATGATTTCTAAGTTTTGAGTGTTACTACCTGAGAATTATCAATGCTTCTTTTGGCACTGCCAATTATGTCCCCAAGCAGCGACATCTCAGGATTGCATAGTAAGACCTCAACCTGAGCTGAGCAATGGTGTGTTTTCTTCTGATGGAGTTCCTAAATGTGGGGGGGGAGGGATGGTGTTCATTCAAGTGGAGTTTTTGGCTCCAGAAAATGAGTGAAATCATGAGTAGTATTCTTGAGCATGAAACCAAAAAGAAGATTGCAAGGAATCTGACAGGTGGAAAGTCATCTAGTAGAGCAGATGATAGAGAAAAGAGGTTATATATGCCCAACTACTGGTATGGTTTTAAGTTGCCTTTCATCTTGAGAAATAAAAAGGGAGGAGGAGAGAAAAATAAAAAATGAAAGAAAGGAAAGAAGATTAAAAATTTGACTTCCTCAGGCGCCTGGGTGGCTCAGTCATTAAGAGTCTGCCTTTGGCTCAAGTCATGGTCCCAGGGTCCTAGGACCGAGTCCCACATCAGGCTCCCTGCTTGGTGGGAAGCCTGCTTCTCCCTCTCCCACTCCCCCACTTGTGTTCCCTCTCTCACTGTGTCTCTCTCTGTCAAATAAATAAAATCTTTAAAAATAAATAAATAAAAATTTGACTTCCTCATTTGTTCACCCATTCCAGGATTGGGCAATTTTGAATGCCTGGGTTTGAGATATCTATCTTCTCTCCATTGCTTACTTTTGCATACCTTCACTCTGATCCCTATGTGCATGCCCACACATACACACCTCACTTATAATCTGACTTTAACCTAAGATGCTACAAAATTCCCTCTCCGCAGATAACTTTATAAATATATCCCCCATTTGTTATCTAACTCAGCTCTTTGCCTTTAAGCAGGATATTTGGCCCTTGCATCACAAAGCCAGCATTCCAAAAGAAGTAGCCAATCCCCATTTCTGTTAATAGTAGAAAGTATTAAATCACTTTTAGCTTTTTTAAAAGCTGATTCAGTAATAAGTCAGTTATTTTTAGTTCATGATTTAGTCTAATCAGTTTCCTCCCACTTTCTTTCTCCCCCAGAATCTCCTTTAACCTTACCCAGATTTTTAAACAGCTTTGCCAACAGCCCAGGGATGATGCTGGAGAGGGACAGTTTATTTCTTGGTTTTATCTCTTCTCAGTCATTGATGATGCCCTGGCTCAGCATGTGTTTTACCCCTGGGGATGCCCAAATGTATCCTTCAGAAGTTAGTGACTGAGCAGGTTGCAGATGTTCATTCAATACTCACTCAATTCTCTGATGTTGGCAATCTTTTGTAAATTGCAGCTGTGTCCTCCTTCAGTCTCCAGCTTGGGTAGTGTACTCATACATTCTGATGTGGAGTCTTCCCTGGCACAGTCAAAGGAATCCCCAGACACTATCACAGGCTGTCTCTCAACAAAGTTCTATGCTCCTGGGTACAATGAACCTCTCTGTGTCTCTTATTAACCTAAGGAAAATAAAAGATGCTAATCTTAGGCCTCTCTGATGCCAAAATTTGCCTGCCACCATCTCTATTGATCTCTATCATGACTAGGGCAGTGTTGTGGGAAATATTTGCCAACTTCAGCTCTTAAAAAATAAGAAAACAATCAAAAAACAAAACTCAAAACATTCCATAAGGGAAGCAGGATACCAGTCTCCCTACTCCAGCAGTACCCAAACTTCTGGAATGTCTTTTATTCTCAGTATCTTCTATTTGTACAGAAAAGTGGTATTAGGCAAGAAACATTCCTTGGTGGCTTCCTTTCTTCTTATACTGTTTGCACTTTCACCTCTGCAGCTCAGAGGATTTATTAGTAGAGGTAGGGACAAAATAATGTTACCCTGCTGGTATCTCTGAGCAAATCACTTCTGATTCACATCATGATGTCTTTTAAACTTAGAAGCTTGGACTGTAGCTTCTCTGTGGGGGCTGTCTCTACTGTGAAGATGCTCCTTTATCTGCCAAGTGGGCAGGAGTTTGAATATGGTGAGTCAGGCTAAAGTAGCATGGCAGTGTATCACTTGAAATATTATTTTGCCCGTGTATACAACTATATAACTCAGAGATCCTAATTTCTCCAGGCTTCAGGGACCCTCCCTTTAATACACAAATCACAGGGAACTAAGTCATGTAGCTGCAGCTTTTATCATGTTTCTATCCCTCTGTATTTATGAGCATTTCCCAGGAAATTCATCCATTTGTCACAAGAATTTTCCATCTTTGCAGACAATTCTTACTCTGAACTACTACCATTTTCCGGCAGGTTTCTTCTGCCATCTTCCCCAAATGCTGAAATATAATGGAAAGAGTTCCTTCCCTTATTTTCCAAAGACATATCTAAAACCAGGTAATAATACTTTACAACTCAGAATTACAAAGCAGAAAGACCATGTTCCTCTGAATACTACACATCAGTGTACCTACGCTCCCCAGGCCATGCTCCTCCATGTAGTTATTCCATTAACTATGTCTCTCCCCAGTCTACACCATACAATCTCTACATTGCAGACATCAGTCTACTCTACAAGCTGAGCCAGAAATGTGTAATGACAGATGATATTTCTTTCCCACACACATAAATTCAAAGTGGCTCTTCTTTAGGTAGTAATTCAGGGATCCAAACTCTTCTACCTTGAGACTCTGCCATCTTCATCATATGCCTTCCAAGGATATTGTGCTCATCTGCATTGAGCCAAAGAAAGGGGTAAAAGCACAGAGGATCCGATCTGTGAGTTCTTTACACATCAAGCCTGAAACATAACTTTCTTTCATCTTCCTTTGGCTAGAACTCAGTCACACAGCCACACCTACCTACAAGGAAATCTGGGAGACTTAACCTAAGTATATGCTCAGGAAGAAAAGGAAGTAGACTTGGTGAGCAAGGAATCAGTTTCAAAGAAAAAAAAATTAGCCCATCTTGTCTCCAGTAGGCAGTGACTATCAAGCAACACAGTTTAGAGACAACAGCTCTCCTCACAGCTAAGAAAAGGTTTTACCTGATTATACTCATCATGTATTCCAGAATAAGAGCTTGGCTTTACATTTGAAACCTGAAAGCCCAATAGAGTAAACAAATAAACAAAAAAAATAAACAAACAAATAAAAATAATCTTCTCCCCCAGGGGGAATTTTTTTCTTCTCTCTAGAATACTAGAAATATACATGTTTTCAGCAATATTGGTATCCAGTTTCAAATAATATCATTACAATTATGTCTATGCATAGATATGTTTACCTTTTCACTATTTATAGTTAGAGGGCAATGACTTCTATTTTCTTCTGTGGCTGAAAGTAGCTTCTCCTTTCCTTTATAAATACGTCTTTTAGAACTACAAGCTTAGTTTTCTGAAACTGGGATGCAGGAATAAAAGTAAGACAAGGGTCATAATGCTCTTTGACTAGGGAGTAACTTTAAGACATTTATATGTGCTTAGAACATAAAGTTAGCACAATCATTTATAATGAGAAAATCATCCCTGAAAGGATATATACATTACAACTTAGATGACTACATTCAATTTTCTACAACAAACATATTCTAACAAATACATTTTCCTCTAACAACTTAAAGAGAGTAAATACAATATCCAATAACAAATATAAAAAGCATTTTTGCAGTAATTGTAGCCTCAAGGTTAAGGATTATATTCTATAAGAAATAATAAAACATTTACTTAAAGAGCAGAATGTTACAGGAGAGTGTCTGGTCATACTTGGCAAACAAACTGGCTATAAACTCAATCTCATATTGTCAAGATATAGGTGATGTTTATATGTGCCTCCATCAGGATATTCATACACCCAGTTCTTTGCATTCTCAAAGGTATGTGCATCATCCATCTTCTTATCTCCTAAAAATTTATTTCTAATTACAATTGACTTGTGGTTAATAGTTTCAATACAAAATATTTTTTTAAATTGCTGAATGCAAAATTGAGAGCCTATAATTTTCTGCTAGTATACTTCCTTTTTAGAAAAGATCTCTAAGATATAGTCACTGCAATTATTGAACAATATGCTACAGACCTGCTGAAAACCCAAAGTTAAGCTATTTCCTTGATCTATCTTTATGTTTACTCTATATGTGTATTATTTTTGCTCAAAGTATGTGTATGTACAGATACATGTGAGTGCATGTGTTTATGTGTGTGAGATTCATCAACTAGTCAGGATTCTTCACTGCAAACAAAGAAATTGACTTTGGGTAGCATAAGCAAAAAGAATTTGTGGGGAGATTTTATCTGGCTCATAAACAGATGAAAAGTCTGGAGAACCAAACTTACAAATAGGAAAAAATCAAGGGAAGAAGATTGCCAGTCCTCATAATATGCAAAAACATACTATAAGAAAAGTTTGATTAGGACAGCACACCCACTACTGCCAGTTGCCACTACTGGTATTTCTTCTCTTGCCAGCATGGAGCATTAGCCATAATCTCTGAATGAACCTTGTTTCCTGCTTGACTTAGTTTGGATTACCTACCTACACTCAAACTTCTAAGTTTCAGAGAAACCCACTGTCTAAGCTTTTTGGTTCCTGGGTGCTGAAAGGCAAATTCCTACTACTGTATAAGACTCACCTGATGGTGGATTCTCCAAACCTAGGAAAAAGTTTAAATGTGAGTTGTCAAAGCAAAGGCAGTTTGTGTCCACTATAATGAATTGTAATGAGGAGTGGACTCCATTTTTTTTTTTTAATTTGGATATACTTGATGCTATTACATTAGTTTCAGGTGTACAACACAGTGATTCACCTTCTCTGTCTTATCCTATGCTCACCACAAATGTAGCCACCATTTGTCACAATACAACACTATTACGATACCATTGACTATATTCCATATGCTGTGTCTTTTATTCCCATGACTTATTTGTTCTAGAACTGGAAGCCTCTATCCCCCACTCCTCTTCACCCATTTTGCCCCTCTCCCTACCTTTTTCCTCTGACAACCATCAGTTTGTTCTCTATATTCATAGGTCTAATTCTGCTTTTTATTTTTTTGTGTATTTTTTGGTTATGCTTTTTAGATTCCACATATAAATAAAAACTATATGATATTTGTCTCTGTCTTATTTCACTTAGCATAATACTCTCTAGGTCCATTCATGTTGTTGCAAATGGCAAGATCTCATCCATTTTAAGGCTGAGTAATATTCCATCACATAAAAATTTATATTATATTATATTGTATTATATTATATTATATTTTATATTTTATACACACATACACATACCAGTTTTTTATCCATTCATCTATCAATGGACACTTGGGCTGATTCCATATCTTAGCTATTGTAAATAATGCTGCAATAAATATAGGGATGCATACATCTTTTCAAATCAGTGTTTTCATTTTCTTTGGGTAATACCCAGTAGTGGAATTACTGGATCATATGGTATTTCTATTTTTAACTTTTTGATGAACCTCCATATTGTTTTCCATAGCAGCTGCACCAATTTCCATTCTCACCAACAGAGTGCAAGAGTTCCTTTTTCTACATTTAAAATATATACTGTCACATTTTGCATATTTTTATTAATAATTTTCTTTGTTTTGTTTTAAGGTGATTTTATTTTGTTTATTTTTTTGTAGATGTTAGAAGCTCTTTTTTTTAATTTTAATTGCAGTATAGTTAACATACAGGGTCATATTAGTTTCAGGTGTACAATATAGTTATTCAACAATTCCATACATCACCCAGTGCTTATCACAAGTGCACTCCGTAATCCCCATCACCAATTTCCCCCATCCCCCCACCCACCTTCCCTTTGGTAACCATCAATTTGTTCTCAGTAGTTAAGAGTCTATTTCTTATCTTGTCTCTCTCTATCTCTTTTTCCTCACTTATTTGTTTTGTTTCTTAAATTCCACATATGAGTGAAATCATAGAATATTTGTCTTTCTCTGACTGACTTATTTCTACTTAGTATTATAATCTACCTCCATCAATGTCATTGCAAATGGCAAGGTTTCATCCTTGCTATGGCAGAATAATATTCCATCGTACCACTTCTTCTTTATCCATTAATCTATCAATGGGCACTTGGACTGCTTCCATAATTTGGCTATTGAAAATACTGTTGCTGTAAAGATAGGGGTGCATGTACCCCTATGAATTAGTGTTTTTGTATTTTCTGGGTAAATAAGCAGTAGCACAATTACTGGACCTACTGGTTCTATTTTTAATTTTTTGAGGAAACTCCATACTGTTTTCCATAGTGGATGCAACAGTTTACATTCCCACCAATAGTGCAAGAGGGTTCCTTTTTCTCCACATCCTTACCAACACTTGTTCATTCATAATTTTCTTATGTGTAGTTATGGCCTTTTTTTCCCACTCAAAGATATCCCTTTATCAATTCTAATTAGGCCAGCTTAGTGATGATAAATTCCTTTAACTTCTGTTTGTGTGGGAAATTCTTCATCTCTCCTTCAATTCCAAGTGATAATCTTACTCGGTAGAATATTCTTGGTTGTAGGTTTTTTCCTTTCAACAATATGAATGTATCATGCCACTTTCTTCTGACCTGCAAAGTTTCTCCTGAAAAATCAGCTGAGAACCTGATGGGGTTTCTCTTGTACTGCTTTTAAATTCTCTCCTTATCTTTAATCTTTGACATTTTAATTATTATGTTTCATGTCATGGACATTTTTTGGGGGTCCATTGTACTTGGAACTCTGTTTCCTGAAACTAGATGTCTATTTCTTTTCCTAGGTTATGGAAGTTCTCAGCTATTATTTCTTCAAATAAGTTTTCTGCCCCTTTCTCTCTCTCTTCTCCATGTGGAAACCCTATAGTGTGTGAATGTTTGTTTGTTTGATGTTATCCAAGAGATCCCTTTCTATTACCCTGTCTTCTGGATAACTAATCCATTTTCTTCGTTCACTAATCTGTTGATTCCCACTAGTGTATTTTTCATTTCAGTTATTGTATTCTTCAAACTGTATTGGATTTTTTATATTTTCGATCTCTTAGTTAAAGGTCTCACTGAGTACATCCACTGTTCTTTCCAGCATGTGAGCACTTTTACCATCATTACTTTAAACTCTTTATCAGGCATATTGCTTATCTCTATCTCAGTTCTTTTTCTGGGGTTTTGTCTTGTTCTTTCTTTTGGAGCATATTCCTCTGTCTCCCCATTTTTCTTAATGTGTTTGTTTCTATGAAACAAGTGAAACAACTACTTCTCCTAGACTTAAAGGAATGATCTTGTGTAGTTGTCATTTGTGCAGCCTAAGTATCCTTGGTGCCTTTTACTGGCAGACTGGAACTGTGGCTGGCATGGGCTGGGGGTCAGGCTGGTGGGATGGCTGGAGCTTGGATAGGCATGAGCCTTTGTGGTCTTAAGGTTCTCTCTGCAGAAAGTGCCCTGCTAGGACTACTAAATCTGAAGTGGGTGCAAGCTGGGGAGTTCCAGACTCTCTGCCAGAGGGTGTCTGGTATAGCAGCTGAGGCAGACAGGGTGTGGGCAGTGGCATCCTAGGGAGCTGTGTTCAGGGAGCACCCTGACAGGACAGCTGCAGCTAAAGTGGGCATGGGCAGGAGTGTTTCCTGGGTTCTCCATATAGAGGGTACCCTGGAAGGACAGCTAAAGCTGTAGTGGGCATAGGCTGGTGCAATTCTTGGGCTCTCTGTGCAAAGGGTGCCCTGGTAAGACAGCTGAAGGTGGTGTGGGTGCAAGCTGAGGTGTCCCAGAGCTCTTCATACTAAGGGTGCTCTGACAGGGAAACTGAAGCAGAAGTAAGTACAAGCCAGGGCACTCCAGGATGCTCAGCGCAGGGGGTGCCCTGGCAGGACTGCTTGAGCTAAAGTGGGTGTCACCCAGGAGGTCCCAGAGCACTCCTCACTGGGGGCCCCCTTGCAAGCTGTCTGAAGCTGAAGTGGTATGGGCCTGCAGTGTTCTGGGGTGCTTTGTGCCTGTACTGCCTTGGCACAGACACTGTAACTGTAGTGTGCACTGGCGGGGGTGCCCTGGTGTATACTGCCCTGGGGCCTCCTTGGTGATACAGCTTGGGTAGTGTGGGTTATAGGCCCTGGGCTCACGGAAGCAGCAGGCTGGTTAGGGTTCCAGGACCCTACTCCTGTCATATTATCAAGGTGGAGGGGGAGCATAAACTGAGGTTTTCACCAGCCCCTCTGACCCAGAGAGAGTTCCAGCAAGACCCATCCCACACCCCCCTGCCCCACAACCTACCAACCCCTGCACCTCCCGCCACCAACCCAGTCATTCAGCAGAGTTACAGGGCCGGCTTTTTTTTTTTTTTAATAAGGTTAGTTGCTTTTATAAATCACAGCTTTTTTTCCTATGTCCCAGTGTTTCTGGGGCTGGTATGGGCTAGGGACCTGGTGCTTGCTGAGGTGACAGCTGGCTATGGTGTCTGGACCTGATTCTATCTTCCCTCTCCAAGGCAGAAGGGGAGTATAAACTGTGGTATTAGCTAGTCCCTTGGATCCAGGGAGAGTTCCAGCAGTTCCTCCACCATTTGGTAGAGTTCTAGGGCTGGATTTTTTATAAACTAGTTGCTCTTTTAAATTGTGACTTTCCTTGTGCCCTAGCATAGAGGAATCAGTTCATGGTCTTTCAGTACTATCCCTTCCCACTGCAGTTAATAGTTTTGGGGTTTGGGGTTCCCTTAATTACCGTGTCTCTGCTTCTCTTGCCACTCTTTCTGTCTTTTGTTGTGCAGAAACTATTCAGTCAGTCCTCAGTTCTTCAGGAGGAACTGGTCTATGAATAGCTATAAAATTGGTGTGTCCATGGAAGTGAGTTCAGGGCCATCCTAGATCAGAACCTTGACTCCATTTCTGGATGTCTGATTTCTGACAGCTTTTAAGCCTCTTTTCACCTTCTCCCTTTTGTGCCTCATATCTGGACAAACAGATTAGAAATCTTGGATACTTTTTCCTTTGGTGCCAGCAGGAGATTAGAACCACACAGCCCCTGCCATGTGGGAACTCTCACTCCAGACCATCTCCTAAACACAGTAAAAATCCAGGCCTTTCTCCTTTCCTTGCCCTTTCAAGTCATTTCAGACCTGCTTGAGAGGAATGCCCTCCTCTTCCAGTGACTTCAGTTATGTTAGTAATAAACCTTGTCATAACTCCTTGGTGTATGGTTGTATCAGTCATGACATCTCAACCCAACCTAGGTGAGGGTCCATCTGCCTCTACAGGTGACCATAATACGGACTCAGAAAATGGTAAATAAAAAAAAATGAATCCTTAAAATACTGGTTAATATTTTTACAAGATTTCTTTATGTAATAAGCATCCCAAGTGCATTGGAAGAGCAACTATAATTCAAACAGATTTCTCAAAATTTAGCTCTTTTTATAATGCAAGGAGAGACAGCCCTAATATTACTTTAAAGATGAAAATATTCCAATATTCCTTTGCCTGGTGGCTAGATCTGAACTTTTTTGGGACTATGGACAAAATAGACATGTTTTCCTGAATGAATAGGAATGAGCTCTTCCATGTGGATGGTGACTTAATATGTATTCTTAGAGAAGTTGATTTAACAGACCATGTGAAGATGAAAGGAACCATGAGTGAACATCCAGGCTACCCATTCTTAACTTGGCTCCCCTTCCAGCATCCATGACTAATCTAACATCTTTGACCAAGTGGAGAATCACCTTCTGCTAGAATATTTCCAGTAAAGATTAGTTCTTCTTCGGAGAACTCTGATTTATAGAAAATCCTTTCATCTATTACACCACCTTGACCCCCTAGCTCTATTCATTGTGACTGCCTAGAGCCATCTGATACATCAGAAGCCCCACTTTGATTTACCCAGTTTCTGATCTGTTCACCTATGCCCTCTCTTTCACCTAGACATATCAGCTGAACACTCACATCGACAGCCATACTACCCATTAACCAAAGACATCACAAGAAAATACAGAAGACCAAATGATGAATTTCTTTTTTGCAATGATGAGCTGTCCATGTGTGCTCTTTTATTTTAGTAATTGTGATGAAGGAAAGCCCTTTATGTGCTGCTCAGAAATGATGGTTGATTTATGCTCCAGCACCAGTAGGCATATTGAGTATATTACATCCTGCTTTTACTGGCAAGGAAAACCCGTTTACTTGCTCATGCTATAATAATACAGCCTTCTTTCTTAGTTTATGCTGACAGAAGCAGGCTGAATGCACCTTGGGTCCTAAAGCACCCTATTTATAGCTCCACTGCCAAATAAGCTTACAATGCTGGATTCGCAGGTTATCATTCTGTGTCTGAGAAGACAGGTACAGATGTATGTAAGGGGCTTTCCTGGCTGAGGCAAGAGAGGGAAATCTTGGGCTGTCTAGTCCTTGGCTACCTTCCAAGGGTAGGTTGGAAAATATTTTTGGAGGTTAAACAAAAGCCCTATGTACTACAGAAATAATCTGACACTGAATTGAAGCACCGAGACTAGGTAGGCTGTGGGTCCACCCAAAGGAGTTTTCACAGGTCAAGGGCTCCTAGTTTTATTACAGACCCTATGTTAACATAAAAACTTGATTTTTATTACAGGTGCACTTCTGAATAAAATGTTTTGTTTTTTGTTTGTTTGTTTGTTTTAAGAACAACCATGATTTGCTATTTCCTTGAATTTATTTGATTTCTCTAAGGAGACATCATTTTGAAAGCTTACAGAAAATTCATCTTGCAGAAACCTTTTATTTTTGTATATCTTCCAGTGATTTGGTTAGAGAGAGGGAGAGCTTGAATGAAAAGTCCTAAGAAATATTTACTGGGTTTCTAAAAACCCAAGAGAGGTTCAAAAAGAAAGAAAACAATTTAAAAAGTATCATCCAGATGCAAACTGGAAAAAAGCCTGTGTATATACTAGTCTGTTAGAGACATAGAGGAGAATTGGCAGAGAGATTGAGAACCCTGTGCCATGGGAGGCAGCAGGGAGAAGAAATACCCTTTATCTGGGCTCAGTGAAGTCCCATGACTCGTCTGGCTATAAGAACTAATCCAACATTCTGGCCTTCAAAACTTTGTCTTCACTTACTTCCTCTATTAAAATTCCCTCTTCCTAGATTTTATCTATTAAAATACTGTCCATTTTTCAAGTATCACAGCAATACTGGGAAAAAGAGTATTTGCACAAGATGGACATGTTCAATTAAGAGATTCAAATCTGAGTTGGATGTTCAGTATGACAAGGCAAACCTTTCTTTTTTATTATTATTTTTATTTGAGTAAAAATATATTTATTTTTTTATTTAAGCATATGACACTCAATGTTAAATTAGTTTTAGGTACACATAGTGATTCAACAACTCTATACATTATGCTATCTTCACAAGTGTAGCTATCATCTGTCACCATACAATGCTATTACAATACCATTGACTATATTCTCTCTTTTGTACCTTTTATTTCCCTGACTTACCTAACTTATTTATTCTGTAACTGGAAGCCTGTATCTCCCGCTACTCTTCACCCATTTTGCCCAACCCCTCAGGCTCCTCCCCTTTGGCAGCCATCAGTTTGTTTTTCGTATTTATAGGTCTAATTTTGCTATTTATTTAGTCATTTATTTTGTTTTAATGGGATCCACATATAAGTGAAATCATATGGTACTTGTCTTTCTCTGATTTATTTCATTTAGCATAAGACTATCTGGGTTTATCCATGTTGCTGCAAATGGCAAGATCTCATCCTTTTTTATGACTGCATAAAATTCCATTGTACTTATATATCACATTTTCTTTATCCATTTATCTATCCAGGGAAACTTGGGTTGTTTCCATATCTTAGCTACTATAAATAATGCTACAAAAATATAGGGGTCCATATACTTTTCTGAATTAGAGTTTCCATTTTCTTTGTGTTAATACCCAGTATTGGAATTGTTGGGTCATATGGTATTCTTATTTTTAATTTTTTGACAAAACTCCATACCATTTTTCCACAGTGGTAGTATAAATTTGTATCCCACCAACAGTGCATGAGGGTTCCTTTTAGTCCATAGCCTCACCAACACTTGTTATTGCTTGTCTTTTTGATACTGACCATTCTGACTGGTGTAAGGTGATATTTCATTATGGTTTTTATTTGCATTTCTTTGATGATCAGTGATGTTGAGCATCTTTTCACATGACAGTTGACCATCTGTCTTCTCTAGAAAAATCTGTTCAGATCTTCTGCCCATTGTTTAATTTGATTGTGTATGTGTGTTTGTGTGTTTTGGTGTTGAGTAATAGACATTCCTTATATATTTACCAAATATATTATTTGCAAATGTCTGCTCCCATTTAGAAGGTTGCCTTTTTGCTTTGTTCATGGTTTCCTTTGCTGTGCAAAAGCTTTGTATTTTGATGTGGTCCCAAAAGTTTATTTTTGCTTTTGTTTCCCTTGCTTCAGGAGACTATCTAGAAAAATGTTCTAAAGCTGATGCCAAAAGAAATTGCTTCCTGTATTCTCTTTTAGAAATTTTAAGGGCTTACGTCTCACATTTAGGTTTTTAGCCCATTTTGAGTTTATTTTTGTGTATGGTGTAAGAAAGTGGTCCAGTTTTATTCTTTTGTATGTAGCTATTCAGTTTTCCCAGCACCATTTATTGAAGAACCTGTCTTTTCCTCGTTGTATGTTCTTGCCTCCTTTATTGTAGACTAATTGACTGTATAAATGTGGGTTTATTTCAGGGATACCTATCCTGTTCTACTAATCTGTCTATTTTTGTGCCAGCACCATACTGTTTTGATTACTATATCTTTGTAGTATATCTTGAAATTCAGAATTGTGATATCTTCAGTTTTGTTCTTTCTCAAGATTGCTTTGGCTTTTGGGGTTTTTGTGGTTCCATACAAATTTTAGTGTTATTTGTTCTAGTTCTGAGAAACACTGTTGGTATTTTGATGGGTATTGCATTAAATCTGTAGATTGCTTTGGGTAGTATGAAAATTTTAACAATATTAATTTCTCCAATTCATGAGCATGGAATGTTTCCATCTGTTTGCATCACCTTCAATTTCTTTCATCAATGTTTGATAGTTTTCAAAGTACAGGTCTTTAACTCCTTGGTTGAATTTATTCTTAAATATTTTATTCTTTTTGGTGCAATTATAAATGGAATTATTTTAATTTCTCTTTCTGCTACTTTGTTATTACTATATAGAAACATGACCGATTTCTGGGTATTAATTTTGTATCCTGCAACTTTATTGAATTCATTTATTACTTCTAATAGGTTTTTGGTCGAGTCCTCAGGGTTTTCTATGTATAGTATCATGTCATGTGTAAATAGTGACAGTTTAACTTCTTCCTTTAAAGTCCCCTGATATTATTATATTAGCATTGATTTCTCTCTTACGTCCATTAATATTTGCTTTATGTATTTAGGTGCTCCCATATTGGCTGCATAGATATTTAAAATGGTTATAGCCTTTTGTTAGATTGTTTTCTTTATCATTATGTAATTCCCTTCTTTTTCTCTTATTACAGTCCTCGTTTTAATGTATATTTTGTCTGATATAAATATAGCTACCCTGTTTTATTTTTCACTTGCATTTGCATGATAGATGTTTTTCCCTCTCTTCATTTTTAGTCTCTGGGTGTCTTTAAGTCTGAAGTGAGTCTCTTATAGGCAGTATATAGAGATGGGTTTTTATTTTTTTTATTAAGTTCAATTAGCCAACATATAGTACATCATTAGTTTTTGATGTAGTGTCCAATGATTCATTAGTTGCATATAACACCCAGTGCTCATCACATCACATGGCCTCCTTAATACTCATCACCCAGTTACCCCATTCCCTCACTCCCCTCCCTTCTGCAACCCTCAGTCCAGAGTCTCTCATGGTTTGTCTCCCTCTCTGATTTCTTCCCGTTCAGTTTTCCCTCCCTTCCCCTATGGTCCTCTGCGTTCTTCCTTATATTCCACATATGAGTGAAACCATATGGTAATTGTCTTTCTCTGCTTATTTCACTTAGCATAATACCCCCCAGTTCCAACCATGTCAGTGCAAATGGTAGGTATTTATCAGGTTTTTGTTTTTTTATGCATTTTGCCATCCTATGTCTTTTGATCGTAACACTAAACCATTTACATTTAAAGTAATTATTTTTTAAAAGATTTTATTTATTTACTTGACAGGGAGAGAAAGAGAGAGATAGCATAAGCAAGGGGAGCAGCAGACAGGGGGAGAGGGAGAAGCAGGCTCCCCACTGAGCAGAGAACCCAACATGGGGCTAGATCCCAGGACTCTGGGCCAAAGGCAGATGCTTAACTGACTGAGACCCCCAGGCGCCCCTAAATTAATTATTGATAGGTATGTACTTATTGTAATTTTGTTAAATGTTTTCTGGTTGTTTTCGTAGTTCTCCTCTCTTCCCTTCTGTGCTTTCTCTCTTTCTTTGTGTTTGAGGAGTTTCTGTAGTGTTATGTTTGACTTTCTTTCTCTTTACCTTTTGTGTATCTCTTGTAGGGTTTGTTACTACAATGAAATTCATATATACCATCCTAAGTATACAGCAATCTATATTAAGGTGACAGTTATTAAGTTTGAACACATTCTAAAAAAGTACTTTTTTTACTTCCTCTTCTATGTTTTATGTGTATGTTGTCATATTTTACAACTCTTTATTCATAATATTCTTTTTTTAAAAAATTTTATTTATTTATTCATGAGATAGAGTGAGAGAGAGAGAGAGAGGCAGAGGCAGAGGGAGAAGCAGGCTCCTTCCTGAGCAGGGAGCCCAACACGGGACTCAATCTCAGGACTCCGAGATCATGACCTGAGCTGAAGGCAGACACTTAATCATCTGAGCCACCCAGGAGCCCATATTCATAATATTCTTATGTGTAATTTTCCACTTAATGAAGTCCCATTAACATTTCTTATTAGGCTGATTTAGTGGTGATAAACTCCTTTAATTCTTGTTTGTGTGGGAAATTCTACATCTCTACTTTAATTCTAAATGATAATCTTGCTGGGTAGAATATTCTTTGTTGTAGGTTTTTAACCTTTCAGCACTTTAAACATATTATGCAACTTTCTTCTGGCTTGCAAAGTTTCTTTTTTTTTTTTTTTTTTTTTTTTAAAGATTTTATTTATTTATTTGAGACAGAGAGAATGAGAGAGAGAGAGCACATGAGAGGGGGGAGGGTCAGAGGGAGAAGCAGGCTCCCCGCCGAGCAGGGAGCCCGATGCGGGACTTGATCCCGGGACTCCAGGATCATGACCTGAGCCGAAGGCAGTCGCTTAACCAACTGAGCCACCCAGGCGCCCTGGCTTGCAAAGTTTCTGCTGAAAAATCAGGTGAAAACCTTATAGAGTTTTCCTTGTACATAACTTTTTGCTCTTCTCTTGCTGCTTTTAAATTCTCTCATCTTTAACCTTTGGCATTTTAATTATTATGTTTCATGGTGTGGACTTTTTTTGGGGTCCATTGTGTTTGGAACTCTCTGCTCTTCCTGAAACTGGATGTTTATTTCCTTCTCTAGGTTAGGGAAGTTCTCAGCTATTATTTTTTCAAATAAGTTTTCTCCCCTTTCTCTCTCTCTTTTTGTGAGACCCCTATAATGTGAATGTTTGTTTGCTTGGTGTTGTCCAAGAGATCCCTTAATGTATCATTATTTTTAAAATTCTGTTTAGAAAAAAAATCTGTTTCTTGTTAAGCTTGGGTTGTTGAGCTTTCCATTAATCCTATCTTCTGGATTGCTCATCTGTTCTGCATTTACTAATCTATTGATTCCCTGTAATGTATTTTTCATTTCAATTATTATATTCTTGAGCTCTGGTTCTTTTTAAATTTTCTATCTCTTTGTTGAAGTTCTCAGTGAGTTCTCCCACTCTTCTATCAAGCCCATTGAACATCTTTATAATTATTACTTTAAATTCTTTATCAGGCATATTGCTTATCTCCTTTTCATTTAGTTCTATATCTGAGGTTTTATCTTAATTTTCTTTGGACCTTATTCCTCTGTCCCTCCATTTTGCTTGCCTTTCTGTTTTTGTTTCTATGGATTAGGCTGGACAGCTATTTCTCTAAACTTAAAGAAGTAGTGTTGTGTATGGTCATCCCCTTTGTAAATTGGATGTGCTTTGTGACTTTTGTTGGCTGGCTGGAACTTTGACTGTTATGAGTTGTGAGTCATGGGGCACCCCATGGTGGAGTTGCCCTGGTGGGATGGCCAGAGTTTAAGTGGGAATGCGCTGGTACAGTCCTAAGACTCTCTATGCAGAGGCTGTCCTGGCAGGACAGCTGCAGCTAAAGTGGAACAGGTTGAGTGGCCTCATGACTCTCCACATAGTAGGTGCCCTGGCAGGACATTAAAGGTGACATTGATGCAGACTGTTGTACTCCCTGGGCTCTCCACATTGTGGGTACCTGGCAGGATGCCCTAAAGCTAAAGTGGGTGGGTGCAGGCTTGGGTTGTTCCCTTTGTTCTACATGCAGAGAACACTGCAGGAGAGCGGAAACTGAAGTGGGTGTAAGCTGGGATGTTCCAGGCCTCTCCATGCAGGGGATGCCCTGGCAGGGCAGCTGTAGCTGAAGTGGGTGCAAGCCAGTGTAGTCTCTGGGTTTTCTATGCAGAGGTTTCCCTGGCAGAACAGCTGAAGCTGAAGTCAGTGTAAGTGGAGGTGGGGGGAGTCCCAGGGGTAGATATACAGAGGACACCTTGGCAGGATTCCTAAGGCTGAAGTGGGTTTAAAAGAAGGTGTTCCAAAACTTTCCCCATAAAGGGTACCCTGACAGGGTGGATAGAGTCAAAGTTGCATTTGAACTGGAGGGTCCTGGGGAGATTCATGCAGGAAGTGCTCTAGTGGGACAGCTAAAGCTAAAGTAGGCTTGGGCTGGTGTGGTCCCTCTGCTCTCAGTACAAATGGTGTCTGGGCAAGACAATGGATGCAAGCTAGGGTGTCTTGGGACTCTTTACACTCAGAGTGCCCTATGGGGCCACTGAAGCTGGAGTGGGTGCAAGCCAGGGTGTCCCGGGGTGCCCCATGCTGGGGATGACCTGGTGGCTAGAACCAATGCAGACACAAGCCAGGGGTTCCTGGACAAGATAAACATTTCTGACTTCACGTTGTGCATTCCCGGTTCCATACCATAACTTATTTAAGCCTCTCTGAAAGTTCTTCTCACCTTCAGCCCTATATTAGTTATCTTAGTTCTCTTATTACATAAAAAGTACCTTTAAGGGAAACACTGCATTTAACTCATCATTGCAGCCTTAGCTGAGCTAAAAGTCTGATAAATAGGACTTGCTCAATTGATATCTACTGTCAAATACAATGCAATTTTTTTTTATTCTTATGTTAATCCCCATACATTACATCATTAGTTTTAGATGAAGTGTTCCATGATTCATTGTTTGTGCATAACACCCAGTGCTCCATGCAGAATGTGCCCTCCTCAATACCCACCACCAGGCTAACCCATCCTCCCACCCCCCTCCCCTCTAGAACCCTGTTTGTTTTTCAGAGTCCATCGTCTCTCATGGTTCATCTACCCCTCCGATTTCCCCCGCTTCATTCTTCCCCTCCTGCTACCTTCTTCTTCTTCTTTTTTTTTTCTTAACATATATTGCATTATTTGTTTCAGAGGTACAGATCTGAGATTCAACAGTCTTGCACAATTCACAGCGCTTACCAGAAAACATACCCTCCCCAGTGTCTATCACCCAGTCACCCCATCCATCCCACCCCACCCCCCACTCCAGCAACACTCAGTTTGTTTCCTACAATTAAGAATTCCTCATATCAGTGAGATCATATGATACATGTCTTTCTCTGTTTGACTTATTTCACTCAACATAATACCATCCAGTTCCATCTATGTCGTTGCAAATGGCAAGATCTCATTCCTTTTGATGGCTGCATAATATTCCATTGTATATATATATACACCACTTCTTCTTTATCCATTCATCTGTCGTTGGACATCTTGGCTCTTTCCACAGTTTGGCTATTGTGGACATTGCTGCTATAAACATCGGGGTGCACGTACCCTTTCGGATCCCTACTTTTGTATCTTTGGGGTAAATACCCAGTAGTGCAATTGCTGGATCATATGGTAGCTCTATTTTCAACTTTTTGAGGAACCTCCATACAGTTTTCCAGAGTGGCTGCACCAGCTTGCATTCCCACCAACAGTGTAGGAGGGTTCCCCTTTCTCCACATCCCCGCTAAAATCTGTCATTTCCTGACTTGTTAATTTTAGCCATTCTGACTGGTGTGAGGTGGTATCTCATTGAGGTTTTGATTTGGATTTCCCTGATGCCGAGCGATATTGAGCACTTTTTCATGTGTTGTCTGTTGGCCATTTGGATGTCTTCTTTGGAAAAATGTCTGTTCATGTCTTCTGCCCATTTCTTGATTGGATTCTTTGTTCTTTGGGTGTTGAGTTTGATGAGTTCTTTATAGATTTTGGATACTAGCCCTTTATCTGATATGTCATTTGCAAATATCTTCTCCCATTCTGTCGGTTGGCTTTTGGTTTTGTTGACTGTTTCCTTTGCTTTGCAAAAGCTTTTTATCTTGATAAGTCCCAAGAGTTCATTTTTGCCCTTGCTTCCCTTGCCTTTGGTGATGTTTCTAGGAAGAAGTTGCTGTGGCTGAGGTCAAAGAGGTTGCTGCCTGTGTTCTCCTTTAGGATTTTGATGGACTCCTGTCTCACATTGAGGTCTTTCAACCATTTGGAGTCTATTTTTGTGTGTGGTGTAAGGAAATGGTCCAGTTTCATTCTTCTGCATGTGGCTGTCCAATTTTCCCAACACCATTTGTAAAGAGACTGTCTTTTTTCCATTGGACATTCTTTCCTGCTTTGTGAAAGATGAGTTGACCATAGAGTTGAGGGTCCATTTCTGGGCTCTCTATTCTGTTCCATTGATCTATGTGTCTGTTTTTGTGCCAGTACCATGCTGTCTTGATGATGACAGCTTTGTAATAGAGCTGGAACTCAGGAATTGTGATGCCGCCGGCTTTGCTTTTCTTTTTCAACATTCCTCTGCCTATGCGGGGTCTTTTCTGGTTTCATACAAATTTTAGGATTATTTGTTCCATTTCTTTGAAAAAAGTGGATGGTATTTTGAGGGGATTGCATTGAATGTGTAGATTGCTCTAGGTAGCATTGACATCTTCACAATATTTGTTCTTCCAATCCATGAGCATGGAACGTTTTTCCATTTCTTTGTGTCTTCCTCAATTTCTTTCATGAGAATTTTATAGTTTTCTGAGTACAGATCCTTTGTCTCTTTGGTTAGATTTATTCCTAGGTATCTTATGGTTTTGGGTGCAATTGTAAATGGGATCGACTCTTTAATTTCTCTTTCTTCTCTCTTGTTGTTGGTGTATAGGAATGCCACTGACTTCTGAGCATTGATTTTATATCCTGCCACTTTACTGAATTCCTGTATGAGTTCTAGCAGTCTTGGGGTGCAGTCTTTTGGGTTTTCCACATAAAGTATCATAATATCTGCAAAGAGTGAGAGTTTGACTTCTTCTTTGCCAATTTGGATGCCTTTGATTTCTTTTTGTTGTCTGATTGCTGTAGCTAGGACTTCCAATACTATGTTGAATAGCAGTGGTGATAGTGGACATCTCTGCCACGTTCCTGACCTCAGGGGGAAAGGTCTCAGTTATCTTAGTTCTCTTATTACATAAAAAGTACCTTTAAGGGAAATACTGCATTTAACTCATCATTGCAGCCTTAGCTGAGCTAAAAGTCAGTTTTGTGTGTTGGGAGATTTTTGATGACTGCTTCAATTTCCTTAGTGGTTATAGGTCTGTTCAGGTTTTCTATTTCTTCCTGGTTCAGTTTTGGTAGTTGATACATCTCTAGGAATGCCTCCATTTCTTCCAGGTTATCTAATTTGCTGGCATAGAGTTGCTCATAATATGTTCTTAGAATTGTTTGTATTTCTTTGGTGTTGGTTGTGATCTCTCCTCTTTCATTCATGATTTTGTTGATTTGGGTCATTTCTCTTTTCTTTTTGATAAGTCTGGCCAGGGGTTTATCAATCTTGTTAATTCTTTCAAAGAACCAGCTCCTAGTTTCGTTGATCAGTTCTACTGTTCTTTTAGTTTCTATTTCATTGATTTCTGCTCTGATCTTTATTATTTCTCTTCTCCTGCTGGGTGAAGGCTTTATTTGCTGTTCTTTCTCCAGCTCCTTTAGGTGGAGGGTTAGGTTGTGTACTTGAGACCTTTCTTGTTTCTTGAGAAAGGCTTGTATTGCTATATACTTTCCTCTTAGGACTGCCTTTGCTGCATCCCAAAGATTTTGAATAGTTGTGTTTTCATTTTCATTGGTTTCCATGTATTTTTTTAATTCTTCTTTAATTTCCTGGTTGACCCATTCATTCTTCAGTAGGATGCTCTTTAGCCTCCATGTATTTGAGTTCTTTCTGACTTTCCTCTTGTGATTGAGTTCTAGTTTCAAAGCATTGTGGTCTGAAAATAGGCAGGGAATGATCCCAATCTTTTGGTACCGGTTGAGACCTGATTTATGACTGAGGATGTGATCTATTCTGGAGAATGTTCCATGGGCACTAGAGAAGAATGTGTATTCCGTTGCTTTGGGGTGGAATGTTCTGAATAGGTCTGTGAAGTCCATTTGGTCCAGTGTGTCATTTAAAGTCTTTATTTCCTTGTTGATCTTTTGCTTAGATGATCTGTCCATTTCAGTGAGGGGGGTGTTAAAGTCCCCCACTATTATTGTATTGTTGTCGATGTGTTTCTTTGCTTTGTTATTAATTGCCTTATATAATTGGCTGCTCCCATGTTAGGGGCATAGATACTTAAAACTGTTAGATCTTCTTGTTGGATAGATCCTTTAAGTAGGATATAATGTCCTTCCTCTTCTCTTATTACAGTCTTTGGTTTAAAATCTAATTTGTCTGATATAAGGATTGCCACCCCAGCTTTCTTTTGGTGTCCATTAGCATGGTAAGTGGTTTTCCATCGCCTCACTTTCAATCTGAAGGTGTCCTTGGGTCTAAAATGAGTCTCTAGCAGACAGCATATCGATGGGTCTTGTTTTTTTTATCCAATCTGATACCCTGTGTCTTTTGATTGGGGCATTTAGCCCATTTACATTCAGGGTAACTATTAAAAGATACGAATTTAGTGCCATTGTATTGCCTGTAAGGTGACTGTTACTGTATATTGTCTGTGTTCCTTTCTGGTCTATGTTACTTTTAGGCTCTCTCTTGGCTTAAAGGACCCCTTTCAAGATTTCTTGCAGGGCTGGTTTTGTATTTGCAAATTCCTTTAGTTTTAGTTTGTCCTGGAAGCTTTTTATCTCTCCTTCAATTTTCAATGACAGCCTAACTGGATATAGTATACTTGGCTGCATATTTTTCTCCCTTAGTGCTCTGAATGTATCCTGCCAGTCCTTTCTGGCCTGCCAGGTCTCTGTGGATAGGTCTGTTGCCAATCTAATGTTTCTACCATTGTAGGTTGCAGATCTCTTCTCCCAAGCTGCTTTCAGGATTTTCTTTTTGTCTCTGAGACTTGTAAGTTTTACTATTAAATGTCAACGTGTTGACTTATTTTTATTGATTTTGAGAGGGGTTCTCTGTGCCTCCTGGATTTTGATGCCTGTTTCCTTCCCAAATTAGGGAAGTTCTCTGCTATAATTTGCTCCAATATACCTTCTGCCCTTCTCTCTCTTTCTTCTTTTTCTGGGATTCCAATTATTCTAATATTGTTCCATCTTATGGTATCACTTATCTTTCGTACTCTGCCCTCGTGATCCAGTAGTTGTTTATGTCTCTTTTTTTCTCTGCTTCTTTATTTTCCACCATTTGGTGTTCTATATCACTAATTCTCTCTTCTGCCTCATTTATCCTAGCAGTTAGAGACTCCATTTTTAATTGCACCTCATTAATAGCCATTTTGATTTTGACTTGTCAGATTTTAGTTCTTTTATTTCTTCAGAAAGGGTTTCTCTAATATTTTCCATGCTCTTTTCAAGCCCAGCTAGTATCTTTATAATCGTCATTCTGAACTTTAGTTCCAACATCATACTAATGTCCGTATTGAGTAGGTGCCTGGCAGCCGGTACTGCCTCCTGCTCTTTTTGTTGAGGTGATTTTTTTCCATCTTGTCATTTTGTCCAGAGGAGAATAGATGAATGAGAGAACAAAATGCTAATAGGATAACAATGACCCCAGAAACATATAAACTAAACAACTCAGAAGAGCCCTGAAACCAGGAGAAAAGAAAGAGAAAGAAAGAAAAAAGAAAAAGAAAAAGAACAAGATAAAAAAAAAGAATATGATCAAATATGATCAGGCTGGTGCATAGATCAGTGCTACACACTAGATTTTGGGCATATTTTGGTCTGTTAGAAGAAAGTGCCTCCCAAAATTTTAAAGAAAGAAAAACTTATATATGTACAAAAATAATGGTAAATACTATGAAGGGATGGAATATGACTGTACAGATGAATATTATAAAAGATTTCATAAAAGGAATTGATAAGAATTTGGTCAAAAAAAGAAAGAAGAGGAATTAAAAAGAAAAAAAAAGGGAGAGAATGTGATCAGGCAGGAGACTAGAACAAAGCCATACAGTAGAGATTTAGGGTATATTTTGGTCTGTTAGATGAAACTGTATCCCAAAATTTTAAAAAGAGAACAACATATACCAAAAATAAGGTTAACTACTATGAAGGGATAGAACATGACTCAAAAAATTAGAAATAAAAAAGATTTTTATAAAAGGGATTGATAAGATGTTGGTTGAAAAAGGAAAAAAGAAAAATTCAAGAAAAAAAAGAAGAAAATTTAAAAATTAACTTTGAAAGACTAAAGAATCAGGGGGAAAAAAAGCCATGAATTCTATGTGTTGTATTCCCCTAGTGCTGGAGTTTTGCCATTGTCATTGATCAGTAAACTTGGTCTTGGCTGGCTGTTCTTGCTGATCTTCTGGGGGAGTGGCCTGTTGCAGTGGTTCTCAAATGTCTTTGCCAGAGGTGGAATTGCCCGGCCCTTGCCAGGGGCCAGGCTAAGTAATCTGCTGGGGCTTGCTCTCAGGAGCTTTTGTTCTCTGCAAGCTTTCTGTACAGCTTTGGAGGACTAGTGTGAAAATGGCGGCCTCCCAATCTCTGCCCTGGAGGAGCTGAGAAGTTGGGGCCCACTCCTGAGTGAGCCCCCAGAGAAAAGCAATCACTCCTGTCTCCCCAGTCTCCAGCCACAGTCCGTGCTCACCCGGCCTGTGACTGAGCATTTCTATCTCTGGCACCCGACCCCGGGTGGAGTCTCCAAACCCAGCCGATCCCTGCAGTGCACTCCTGCACTGCTCCTCCCAGGGGAGGAAGGGGAGTCTCCCCAGATCTGCTGCTTGTTGGGTCCCTGCTGGAAGAGCAGTGTCCCGACTGTGCCATGGATCCCGGTTTATGGCAACCCTGAGCTGAGAGCCCACTCCTCAGCTCAGTCTGTGTAGCCAGCATCCCAGCTCCTATACCTGGGAGCTCTGCTGCACTCAGGCACCCCGGTCTTTCTGTGACCCCAAGGGTCCGGAGACCACACTGTCCCAGCGAGGGTCCACCCCCTGCTTAGCCACTGGAGCAATGTCCCACAGCGGAGCCCACTTCTAAAAGTTCCAATTTTGTGCTCCACTGATCTATCACTTGCCAGTAGCGGCTGACGGAGGCTCCCTCCCCCCACAGTCTGTCTTCCCAAATAACGCCTTGGATTCACTTATCTGCACGTCCTACCTTCCAGAAAGTGTTCGCTTTTCTGTTTAAAGAGTTCCTGCTATTTTTTTCTTCGATCTCCTGTTGAGCTCATAGGTGTTCAGAATGGTTTGATCCTTATATATCTGAATTCCTGGGACCAGACGAAATTTAGGTCTCCTACTCTACCACCATCTTGTTCCTCCCTCCCTAATTTTTGAGTAATTTTAGGTTGATAGCAAAATTGAACAAAGTACAGAAAAGTCCCTGCTCCCCAAAAGCATAATTTCACTTACTATCAACATTTCACATCAGAGTGTTACATACATAGTTTAAAATCAATGAGCCCACATTAACACCAAAGTTACCTGATGTCAGTACTTTACAGTAGGGGTCACTCTGCATTGTACATTCTGTGTGTTTTGACAAAAGTATAATGACATATATCCACCAGTATAGCATGATACAGAATAATTTCAATGCCCTAAAAATCCCATGAAATTTATTTATTCATTCCCCTGCCTCACAAAACCATTGATGTTTTTACTTAGAACTTTATAGTTTTGGATTTTCCAGAATGTCATATAATTAAAGTCATGCAGTATGTACTATCTGCAGATTTGATTCCATCACTTAGTAGTATGTATTTAAGGTTCCTTCTTGACTTTCCATGGCTTCACAGATCCCCCCCCCCCTTTTTTTTTTTTGGCACTGTGTAATAATTCACTGTCTGGTTGTATCAAAGTTTATTTGTACTTTCATCTGTTGAAATGTTTCTTGATTACCTGTAAGATGTGGCAAATATGAATAAAGCTGCTGCAAACATCTCTGTACAGGTTTTGTGTGGACATAATCTTTAAGCTCCTTTGCGTAATTACCAAGGAGCATGATTGCTGGATTGTATGGTAAGAGTGGATTTAGCTCTGTAAGAAACTGCGAAAATGTCCTCCAGTGCAGCTGTATCTCTTTGCATTCTCAGGAGCAATGAGTGACTGTTCATGTTTCTCTACTTACTCTCTAGCGTTCAGTGTTTTCAGTGTTTTGAGTTTTTGCCATTCTAAGAGGTGTGTGCTGGTATTTACAATTCATAATGACAAATGATATTGAGCATATTTTCATAGGCTTGTCTGCCATCTCTCTTGGATGAGATCCTTTGGCCATTTTTTAATAGATTCTTTCTTTTTTTTTTTTTACTGTTTATTGTTTACTGTTTAGTTTTTAGGTTTTTTAAAAAACTTGAAGATTAACATACAGTGTTATATTAGTTTCAAGTATATAACATAATGATTCAACAATTCTATACATTACTCAGTGCACATCACAATAAGTGTAGTCACCATTTGTCACCAAAATATATTATTACAGCCACATTTACTATATTTCCTAAACTGTACTTTTCATCTCCATGACTTATTTACTTTGTAACTGGAGCTTTGTACCTCGAAATCCACTTTAACTGCATCACCCATTCTCCTTACCTACCTCCCCTCTGGCAACCACCAGTTTCATTTCTGTATTTAAGAGTCTGTGTTTTGGTCTTTTTTTGTATTTGTTCATTTTTTTTCTTAAATGCCACATATGAATGAAATAATATGATATTTGTTTTTGATTGACTTATCTCACTTAGTATTATACCTTCTAGGCCCATCCATGTTGTTGCAAATGGCAAGATCTCATTCTTTTCTATGGCTGGGTAGTATTCCATCACAAACATACACACACACACACACACACACACACACACACACCCCACACACACCATCTTTATCCATTCATCTATCAATGGATAGATTGGATTGAATTGGATTGCTTCTGTATCTTGGCTATTGTAAATAACCAATATTGTAAACTGTAAATAGTGTTGCAATAAACATAGTGGTGCATATAGTTTTTTGAATTAGTGTTTTTGTTTTCTTTGGGTAAATACCCAGTAGTGGAATTATTGGATCATTTCGTATTTCTATTTTTAATTTTTTGAGGAAACTCCATAGTGTTTTCCACAGTGGTTGTACCTGTTTGCATTCCCCTCTACAGTGCACAAGGGTTCCTTTTTCTTCACATCCTCACCAATACTTGTTATTTCTTGTGTTTTTGATTCTAGTTATTCTGACAGGTGTAAGGTGATATCTCATTGTGGTTTCGATTTGCATTTCCCTGATGATTAGTGATGTTGAGCATGTTTTCATATGGTCTGTTGACCATCTACATTTTCTTTGGGAAAATATCTTAAAAAAAAGGAAAATGTCTATTCAGGTCCTCTGTCCATTTTTATTTTTTTATTTTATTTTTTTGGTTGTTTGCCTGTTTGTTTTTATTATGTTAATCACCATTCAGTACATCATTAGTTTTTGATGTAGTGTTCCATGATTCATTGTTTGTGTGTAACACCCAGTGCTCCATGCAATACATGCCCTCCTTAATACCCATCACTGGGCTCACCCATCCCCCCACCCCTTTCCCCTCTAAAACCCTCAGTTTGTTTCTCAGAGTACATAGTCTCTCATGGTTTACCTCCCCCTTTGATTCTCCCCCTTCATTTTTCCCTTCTTTCTCCTAATGTCCTCCGTGCTATTCCTTATGTTCCACAAATAAGTGAAACCATATGATAATTGACTTTCTCTGCTTGACTTATTTCACTGAGCATAATCTCCTCCAGTCCCATCCATGTTGATGCAAAAGTTGGGTATTCATCCTTTCTGATCCTTTGCCCATTTTTAATCAGATTATTTGCTTTTTTTGGCTTTGAATTGTAGAAGTTCTTTATATATTTTGGATATTACACTTTTATCAGATATGTAACTTGCAAATATCTTCTCCCATTCAATAGGTGGCCTTTTCGTTTTGTCAGTGGTTTTATTTATTGGGCAAAAGTGTTTTATTTTGGTGTAAGTAGTTACTTACTTACACCTAAAGTAGTTTGGTAATTAAGTTTCAGTAGTTACTTTTGCTTTTGTTTCCCTTGCCTGAGGAGATACATATAGAAAATGTTTCTATAGGTAATATCAAAGAAATTATTGCCTATGTGCTCTTCTAGGAGTTTTATGGTGTCAGGTCTCACATTTAGGTTTTTAATCCATTTTGAGCTTATTTTTGTGTATGGTATAAGAAACTGGCCCAGTTTCATTCTTTTGCATGTAGCTGTCCAATTTTCCCAGAACCATTTATTAAAGATATTGTCTTTTCCTCACTGTATATTCATTGAATCTGAAATTGCTTTGGGTGGTATGGACATATTAACAATATTGGTTCTTCCAATCCATGAGCATGGAATATCTTTACATTTGTTTGTGTCATCTTCAATTTCACAGTGTTTTATAGTTTTCAGAGTATAGGTCTTTCAATTCTTTGGTTAATTATATTTCTAGGTATTTTATTCTTTTTGGTGTAATTGTAAATGGGGTTGTTTTCTTAATTTCTCTTTATACTATTTCATTATTAGTGTATAGAAATGCAACAGCTTTCTGTATATTAATTTTGTATATTGCAACTTTACTGATCATTGATCAGTTCTAGTGTTTTGGGGAGTTTTTGGGGTTTTGTATACATAGTATCATGTCACCTACAGGTAGTTAACAGGTATACTTCTTCCTTACCAATACAGATGCATTTTATTTTTTTTCTTGTCTGATTGCTGCATCTAGGACTTCCAGTACTATGTTAAGTCAAAGTGGTGAAAGTGGACATCTTTGTCTTGTTCCTGATCTAATGGAAAAGCTTTCACTTTTTCATCACTGAGTATGATATTAGCTGTGGGTTTTCATGTATAGCATTTGTTATGTTGAGGTATGTTCCCTCTAAATCTACTTTGTAGTACACTTTTTTTTTATCAAATGAATACTGTACTTTGTCCAATGCTTTTTTCTCCATCTCTGAGATAATATGTTTTTCATCCTTTCTCTTAAGGTAATGTATCACAGTGATTAATTTACAAATATTGAAGCATTCTTGCATCTATGGAATAAATCCCATTCAATATGGTGTATGAATTCAGTTTGCCAGTATCTTGTTGAGGATTTTTGCTTCAATGTTCATCAGAGATATTGGCCTGTAGTTTTGTTGTTATCGTTGTTGTTGTTGTTGTTGTTTGTAGTGTACTTGCCTGGTTTTGGCATCAGGATAATGCTGGCCTCATAGAATCTTGGAAGCTTTCCTTATTCTTTTATCTTTTGGATAGTTTGAGGAGAGTAAGTATTAAGTCTTTAAATGTTTGGTAGAGTTTACCTGTGAAGCCATCTGGTCCTGGACTTTTGTTTGTTAGGATTTTTGTTTGTTTATTATTATTACTGATTCAATTTCATTGCTAGTAATTGTTCTGTTCAAATTTTTTATTTCTTCCTGATTCAGTTTTGGTAGGCTACATGCTTTTTAGGAATTTATTCATTTCTTCTAGTTTGTCCAATTTGTTATCATACAATTTTTCATAATATTGTCTTATAATCCTCTGTATTTCTGTGCTGTTGTTATTTCTCCTCCTTCATTTCTGATTTTATTTGAGTCCTCTCTCTTTTTTTATTGATGAGTCTGGCTAAATGTTTATCAATGCTGTTTATTTTTTTGAAGAACGAGCTCCTGGTTCCATTGATCTGTTTCTCTCTCTCTCTCTCTGTCTTTATTTCTGCTCCTATCTTTATTTCCTTCCTTCCACTGCCTTTGGGCTTTGTTTGTTCTTCTTTTTCTAGGTCCTTTGGGTATAAGTTTAAGTTGTTTGAGATTTTTCTTACTTCTTGAGGTAGGCCTGTATTGCTATAAACTTCCCTCTTAGAACCGTTTTTGCTGCATCCCAAAGATTTTGGATCATTGTGTTTTCATTTTCATTTGTCTCCATGTATTTTTTTTTAGTAAGTTATTATTAACTAATAATATCTGCATGTGTGTTTATGTGTGAAATTAGCTGTTTTGTCATCTTTGGCAATCAGACATCTGATTAAAATAAGGCATCACAGTGATTAAAATTACAAACATGATTTGCCTTGAACTTTTTGTCCTGTTTTCTGGTTAAGGATTGTGTGCTTACACAATCAAATAATAGGGTGATGAAATCTGCAAATTAAAGGTCAATTAGGTGGAGGAAAAATGAGGGAGAAAAAAAGTCTAGTTGTCTATTCAATATCAGGATATCCAAAATAATGTATGGATAATAGATTGTTTCATTCCCTATTTCCATGGCAACAAGTAGTTTTATTTTTTTTTATTATTATTTTTTTTAAAGATTTTATTTATTTATTTGAGACAGAGAGAATGAGAGAAACAGAGAGCACATGAGAGGGGGAAGGGTCAGAGGGAGAAGCAGGCTCCCTGCCGAGCAGGGAGCCCGATGCGGGACTCGATCCCGGGACTCCAGGATCATGACCTGAGCCGAAGGCAGTCGCTTAACCAACTGAGCCACCCAGGCGCCCGCAACAAGTAGTTTTAATACTACCAAACATACCTGTGCTTTGCCTTACCTTAACTCATCAGGTTGACTTGCAGTCAGTTGTTGTTCCCGCCATATTCATTTGTATTTGGCAAGGTGGCAGCCACCTTAAACCCTCCATGTTTTGACAACCCTCCTATGATTTCCTATTCATAACTGTGATCCTAGGATGATCACTTAACCCAAGTCATATCACTCAGGGTCAAAAAGCCTCTATTCCATTCAAAAACGTCTATTTGTGCTGTTGGGAAAGTAAACTCTTCTACGTGTTTACCTTGTGGTGAAGCTTCCAGGGACCATAAAGGTTGCTTAAAACTGACACTAAGAAAGTCGAACCAGGCTGGAAGATATCACTTGAGCCCCAAACGTCACTGTGCTTAATAATTAGGAATGTATTCCTACTTTTTAAGTATGAGCCCACTCCTAATCTTTTAGTATGTGAGCCAATAAACACTTTCCTTTCATTGTAAGCCAGATTGAATCAGACTTCCTTCCCTCACAATTCAAAGTCCTAACTTCATGAATCCTTTACTTTCCTTCATAGCACTTTCCCGAGTGCAATTTTATTATTTCTTTAATTCTAGTCTCTCTCCCTAGACTGTAGTCTCCTTGTGAGCAGCAGCATCTCATGTACCAATAGCTGCATTCCCAAAGCCTAGAGCAGTTCTGACCCTTAATATCGAATAACTGAATAAACAACTCAAGCCAAGTATTTTCTTAGTTTCCAAAAAGCTTATGAAGTTAACATGATGGAGCTATTTTTATGTGCATGAGAGATAGCTGTTGTTTCAAGATGATAATACTTATAGGCTGAAATCCACTCAAATTTACAAAGTATATGTAATCATTTTCTATAGAGTTAGAAATTGCCCATGAACTCTAGTTTGAATGATACCAAGGCCTTCTTTTTCCTGTGTGAATTGGGCAAACTAGTTTTCTAAGCCTTACTTTGCTTACCAGTGAAAAGTGCTCACCTCAAGGCAGGCAATCATAAATGACAGCCCCTTGGTAAGTTTAATTACTATTAGTACAAAGGAACTAACCAGATAACCAGAGAGAAAAGGGAACATAGATAGTCAGTTCAAAACCAAAATGCTTGAGTGGACAAAAGTAAAGGCCAGGGCTGCATAACACTGACATTTTTATTAGAATTCATTTGTAACAAATGGAACTTGTGTCAGCAAAGAACTGATTTTCATACAGACTTCTTTCGCCACCAATGTAACGAAGTAAGAAAATAAAAAGCACGCCTTTCATTCTGTAAAACATTTACGCGTACTACTAATTAGAGGTAATTGTATTTTTTTAACAAGCCATTTTACAAGTTATTTTTTTAAATTTTTCAGTCTATGCATCCAAAACGAGAGCAAAGAACACAACTGTTATTATCTTTGTAAAGACACTCCAAGCTTGAATGGCAAAGCCACATAGCAGATGGATAGGATGGATCTGTAGCCTTCTGATCTCTGCTGGAGTATCAGGGCACCCATAAACCCAAAGGAAACCACCCCCCCCCAAAATAAAAGGGAATTAAAAATAAAAAGGAGGGACTGAAACAAAGCAAACCCAAAAATAAACAGGAAAGAAAAAAATCTCTGTTACTGAAGAATTTTTTCTCTTCCTGTGTCTATGTTGTGTTATTTACATACACACAAATGAATTTCTGAAGCAGTTTCTTACAGATGGGTTCAAGTAATAACATTATTGGGTGTAGAATCAATAGGGCAGTGCATAGTACAAAGGTATAGAAAGTGCAAAGTTCCCTAGAGGCCCTTCCCTCCCCTGGCTATCCTTGCTGTTGTCTAACCATGCAAATCATTTTTAAAAAAGAGCTAAAATAAAGTTCTGTACAAATCACTTTTTATATATTTTGATTTTTTTTTACCATTGTAACTAATTACAAAATTATACATAACTACACGTACATAGGTAAATAATAGCACCGTACTGGTTATGATGATGAAAATAATTAGAAACTTGAAAGTTTATGGTAATAGTAGATAAAGATGTTTACCTGGGAAAATCAAACTAGACTGGTTGTACAGAAAAGCACAGAGTGGAATGCACATCAATGACAGGAAGGGAGTTAGTTCTCGGAACAGCGCCTAAACAATAAGATCTCTGAATAGTCTCTGCCTCGTTTGTATGGTATACATCCCATTAATTTTCTTCTTGTGATTATTCTCCTCTTTCCCTTTGCCAAATGGGCAGTTTTCATTTCAGGGAGAGAAACTGCTCATTGGTCAGTCATTCTGGTGTGTAATATACACCATCAGATTCTACATGTCTAACGTGGCATGTCTGCAAGTCTGTCTGACCCCCTTTGTTTCACTAAATGAAAATCACAGCACTCAGTAATCTGGCACTTGGATAAATCTCCAAAAGATACAAACTAAAAGATAATAACAACAGATCCACATAGTACACATTCTTCTCTGGTTCTGATGTAGGTTAGAGAGTCTCATTCTGAGGTAGCCTTCTAGATACTTTTTTTTTTTAACATTATTTCTTTTTTCTTTTTTTCTTACTTTTTTTTTTTTTTTTTTTTTTTTTTACAAAAGTGCTCAAATATGATGCTTGCAAGTGTTTGGTCTCTTGGATTTCATTCTGCTAGTGATGGTAAAATGTGGAAAACAAAATCCTTTTATGCTGAACATCAAAGAAGCTAAAATTAAACCAAAATGTTATATCTATACCAAAACTCTTTAAGAGTTCCTTGGATATTTTGAGGGTTCTTTAAAATCATATAAGATATGGCAAACTCATGCCATTTTCCATGGCTTCCTATAGCAATTATGTTGGAAAATTTGGGATTATGTTGGAAAATAGATAATTGTTTAATTTCCCCTTTTAGACAAATCCTAATGGATTAGTAAATATATTCCAAAGTTGACAATGATATTTGTCACTAAACAAGTTTGGTGCAGTTACTGAATGTTCCAGAACAGATTTGGCAGGGATTCTAAATAAAACAAGTAGCTTTTCCTGATGTTGGCAACCATGAAAAGAAGGGCCCTGATTATCCAAGTGCTTTGGGCTGGTACAATCACTAACATCCCCGACTTAGTTGAAAACTAGGAATGCATATCATTCAAAGAGTTTTTGTACATGTGGTAAACAGATAATGCTTTAATTGGAAAAGTAACATATAAGAACAACTAATGAAAATATGAACCGAAAGCTAAAAAGAAATGCTATTAAAATAGGCATCAATTATAAGGCACTCTAAATGCATAACTAAAACCAAAAGAAAACAAAGTACAGCACTTCCCAGTTGTGCTGTATGCCACAAAATGTTTCTGACTGAACAGAGCAACATGAGTTTGGCTTTGCCCCTGTTACATATCATAAATGCAAATTTCATAGCACATACTATAGACAATATACGATTGAATACATTGTTTTTTTAAACAACTTGATAGCTGATATATTACAACATTCTCCCCTCCTAAAGGGATATGCACTGACCTTTCCCACATGCACACCTCTTAGATATTTAGTAATTTTTTTTTATTGCACTAGAGTGTTAGAAATATTGAATTTTGTTGGAAGCCTGGCTAACAAAAGGATATTTGTGAATATGAGTAGGTGGGTGGGAGGAGACTGGATAGGAAATTAGGGGGTGAGGCTTGACAATCACTGATGTGCATTCCTCATTTCCCTTAAAATTAAAATTTTATGATATTAAGAAATACCCATATGTCATAAAATCAATAACAAATTGTAAAAGATGTTTATAATAGCTTCTCTACCTAAAAGCAACCACAAAAAGACAACTAAAAAACCCCAAAACTAATTCATGGAAGAACTGAATGATAGCTCTATCTTTTTGCGTGGACACACTGTCTATATGTACATAGACACCCTGTAAAATATGGATATATATGTATGTATGTTAGCAGCAACTTTATACTTTGCGCCTCCCTGTTGATTCCAGAAACAAAACAGAACAAAACAACGTTCTCTTTGACTATTTGAAGAGAATGGGTACTTTCTCACCAACCAAAACTGAACAGAAGTGTGAAAGTAATATCTGACAAGACGGATACTGTAGATTAAGAATATTGCACAAAAATGTGCAAATTTTCAAATTATTGGATATTTCTACAGCAAGATATTACAGATAACAGTTCTACAGCTTAAAAAAAACCTACAATTTGGAAATAAAATATGAAGAGTTATGTAACTTTTTTAAAATTCACTTTATCGAATGATACATTTGTTAAAAAAAAGTTTACACAGTTAAAAATGAAGCACAGGTCAGCAGTATCTTTACAATACTAAAAAACTAAATCAAAGACTTTCTTTTTAAACATTTCCCCCCGATCCCCCCCTAAAATGTTATTATGAGCAGTATGGTGGGAAGGGACGATGTTGCAGCAGAGTCCATTTGTCACAAGAAGCCACACCAGCAAACATCTTGCACTGAACTGCAGGACTCTGGCAATTTCTCCTTACACCTAACAAGCAATCCTGAACAAGATGGTGGTTCTTTGCTGTGATTTCTTCTTCCCTTTATTTCGAATCCTTGCGGTATCTGTAAAAATCCTTCAGATGCCTCACCAGTCAGGATTCTCTTTATTATTTTTTCAGGTTAGATTATTAAACTGTGAATTCTTGGTCCACCCAGAAGAGTTTGTTTTTATTTTGTTTTGTGTGTAATAGTCCCACTAAGTGGTAGTTAGCTAGAAGTTAAGAAGGACTTCTCAAGTGCCCTGTATGGCTCAGAAGAGACTCCGTGGATACTGAAGGGCCTGCAGTAAGAACCCAAAGTGGGTTAGGGGTTTCTACGTTGCATAGTGATCAAAGCTGCCCAGGTACTCCAGTGCAGCTCGGTAGCAGAACTGGTACTGGTCCTGCAGGAGACCAAGCATGGGGAGAAAGAGGAAAAAGGGGCCATGAGTCCATTTTAATAGAAAGATGAAAATCAATATTCAAAAGCAGACGTTACATCTGGATGGGGGCAAGATCACTACTCTCACCAATTAAGTCAATCCAATGACCAATCCGTTTCAGTGAGCAAAGAATGATCAGCCACGCGGGCTGTTTGTTAACTTCACCAGTCGATTTGACTAAAATCGTCTCCTAATTCCAAAGTAGTAACAGCTAGAGTGAACACTATCTTCCAGGCAAGTGTGAGTTGTTCTCCAAGTAGTACCAAACAATTACCACCACTGAACATGGGAATGTATCACTGTTGTCTTCTATTTGTGATAACTTAGTCTCAGTTTGGTATCCCAAGACTGGCTGTCTATATCAAAAAATAGCCATGTCGTTTGGCCTAATTCAGTGTGATTGCTAGTTATCTGTTATAGAAAGGCCCACATTAAAATATAATAACTTGAAACATGTCCTTTTTCAGATAGGGAAGAACACTGTCATATTGGAATAAGTTGGGGCATTGTTGGAGAGAGAGAAAGAAATAGAGTTTTTGCCATAAAAGAAACTTATCTTCAGTAGCCAATGGGGCTGAAAGTAGATAGTTTCTATTTTGCTTAAATGTGCATTTTTTTTAGAATAAAAATGGTAATGCAAAATAAATGGAGTTTGATTTCCTATGTTGTCACAGTAAGCTGCTTGGCTAAGTGTTAAGAGTTTTTAAATGTCCAATTTCCCTCTTCCACCCCAACACCCATTAAGTTTGTTAGGCCGACATCACGCTTTGAGTATTGCAAGCCAGATACCTGTGCTCTTTTGAAATCACAGTTTGGAAGATATCGTGAGCAATGAATTTAGGAATACATATAGAATATATTTGGTGGCCTTTTGAGGAACAGAAACACTCACTCATATTATCCTTAGAAATGAACAGTCAATAGGCCAGACTGTCTAAATCACAAAAGATGAGAATTTCATGATCAGTTATTGGAGTAAAAAATGGGGTATTAATTTCTTTAGGGCTTATCCAGGATCCAAATATTTAAAATGACCATAGGAGAATAGAGAAGTAAAATGGGCTGAGAGTCTGTTATGTACCAGGCAGTGTGCTTTATAAAGTGGTCAAATAGTGATAATTTATCATGGTTCAGCCTAATATGTAATCTAGCATAACTTCCAAAACAACTGTAAGATTTTGAAATTGTCACTCCCATATACCGAGGGGAAAAAATGAGTTTCAAAATACTGAACAATTTGATGGCTTTCCTATAGTATTTTCCTGTATTTTGCTCTGGTGTTGAGAGTCTCCGGGCTCTAAGAGGTTCTGGTTAGTAAAATCTATTATTTGGCTCTTGAAACGTGATAAATTCATGGAGATTTTTCTCACCTCTGTCTGTACCATGGCTGGTCGTTGTGTTCTTAACATTTTGACAGTCTGGAAGATATCTACAACTCCTTCATATCTCATTCTTTCCAAAACAATGCTTAATGTTATGAAGACTCCAGTTCTTCCAACGCCCGCACTGCCATATAACAAAGACAGCGTTACAGGATGTGACACTCAGAGTCTTGACCACATTCGCTTGGAAGTAGACATATATGCACCCGCTTCCATATTACACCAGGTTCTTCCACAGCAATGTTCAGGAAAATGTGGTATTGGGTTCACGAAATGACTACTCTTGGGATAATGTGTCATGGTAAAATGTGAGCATGAATGTGGAGTAATTAAGATTAAGTCCAATACAATGGAATGCCTTTTCAACCGGGATTCTACTCCATTTTGGAAAGATGTAGGAAACATAAATATTGCAAAATAAATAGATTCAGGGAAGGATAAATAAGTATAGGTTAATACTCTTCATGTAGATCCTGCAATTGTAGACCTTGCCTTCTTAGTATTTTTAAAGTATACGGAATACCAGATAAGGTGAGATAAACTCGACCTCTTCAAGTTTTCTAGTGTATTATTTACTTCTTGTGGTCACAATCTATGCAGGATATTTCATCACTTAGAAAGGGTATAGACTATTCAGATTGAGAAGTCAGATTTGATATGAGAAAACAGATTCTGTTACGGGTTTTTTGATATGGGATCCTTATTCAGTCATTAGAAGGGTCGGTGAATATTTTATATTTACAGACCGTGTAAATGTATATACATTTGTTCTCTCTCCTGAAACTGAAAACTTTAACAGATTCTCAAAAGGTTCTCTAACCTTTTAAAAAAAATGGATGAGCCTCACTGAGCTTATCTACTACTTTTAGATGTTCAGCAGCTAAAACACCAGGATTCTTTCTACCACATTAGCAAGGTTTTGAGTTTGTTTTCTTTATTGTTTTAAGATAATTCCAGAATGTTCACTGCAGCAAGAAGAGAAAATTAATTCATAGCTTTTGTGCTCTTAAAAAGTAGGAAAGCATCTGGAGGTTTAGCTAATGAGGAGAAGAGTGAATAATCTGAAAAATCCCTACATTTTTGGATCCTAATTAAATGGCATGTGTAACGCTTGGGTACAGGCTGTAGAAAATGGATGGATTCATTTACTTGGGGATGTAGCTGACAGGCATATATAAATAGTGTGTCCCTTTACAAATTGGGTTTTCTAAAGAGCCCAAACAGAAATGTTAAGTGAGGCTTTAAAATCCATGGGCAGTCTTTACAAAGTGCCTGAGGATGTCCAGGGGCAGTGAAGGCTCTCTGTTAAAATGGAGTAGATGACCTTGAAGTTTCCTTTCAACCTTGAAAGTCTCTCTTACTCCTGAGAAGCTATGATTTATGATTTTTTTTCTTTTCTTTTCTTTTTTCTGAATGGCCCAGGTATTCCCAAGTCTATATTTAACTTTGATTTGATTGTTCAAATGTATTGAAATACAGGGTTTCTGGCTTTCTACTAGATGTTTTCAAGAAAATAACAGACACTGGCCTTATAACTTCTGAATTTGTTGACTTTACAATGCTAGTTTAATAAGTTATAAATGAAGTTAGTATTTTAAGGATATTCCCAGATAAGAGAAACTATCTAGAAGTCATGTGTATATATGTGTGTGCTGTGAGATAATAGGACATAATTAAAATCCATATACTAAAGGAGTATTTAAATCATTCTGTGACAGCAAAAGCAATGGGAAGTAACACATATTTATAAACTTATGGGGTAATGTCTAAAGTTAAATGTATATATTAAATATATTCTTTTTTTATAGCTTATGCTAGAAAAGTTTGAATTAGCATTTGGGCAAATTATATCGAAAGTGAAGGGGAATATCCAGGTGATTTCAGTCCAGTCTATATCATCTACTTTGTCCGAATATTTGAGTCCATATGTTGTTCCCTACATGATCTTTGGTTGTCTAGAGTAACCAAACTCAACACAAAGCAAATGTGAATAAAGAAGGTCTGCTACTCACAGAATATATCATCCCTGGGGAACACCATGCGCTCAAAAGGATCTTAGATTCTAAGATTCTGTCATAGAGCTACATGATGACAGAAGTGAGGCTAGAATTCAGCTATCTTAAAGCCCAAGTTGAATATTTCTCCTATTTTGAGAGCTTGTCTCCCCTTTCACTAAGAATCATAGTTTGGAATCTTTCTTTCTCTTTTTCTTTTTCTTTCCTCCCTTCTTTCCTTCCTTTTTTCTTTTTCTTTTTTTTTTTTTGAAGCAAAGTAAAATTTTAAACTCTCTCAAGATTTTGACCACAAAGAGATTAGACACTGAGACTTAAAATTGCTAGAATCTGAAAATATATTAGTGTAAATAAAATTATTTACAAAAGGAATAAAAAAATCCTTTTGCTGGAAGGTTTCTGCATAACAACTTCCCAAAGCACTAAATTTATGGTGAGTGTCCTTTCTGAACCTTTTATTTGCTATTTCTATTAACTTCAGTGACTTGAATTATAAAATGCTGTGGAAACTATTGAAAATAATTAACTTGAAGGTGCTTCATTTTCTGATATAGCAACAATTTTCAGGCAAATTGCAATTTTAACCGAGGTACCATTCTAATCACTTACTGACTGGCAAGAATTAGTATTGTCATTAAGGCTGGATAACTATTTATAGTTTTCCTAAAAAGACAAACACAGGAGATAGATACAGAAAGACAGTTATCATTGTAACGCCATGGAAGTAAAACAAGTAAGAGATGATTAATTGAACAAATTTTCACTAGCAGATGTACCAACAATTCCTGTTAAGGTAAACTAGGCAAGAGGGATGCCTGGGTGGCTCAGTCGGTTAAGCATCTGCCTTCGGCTCAGGTCATGATCCCAGGGTCCTGAGATCGAGTCCCACATCTGGCAGACTGCTCAGGGAGGAGTCTGCTTCTCCCTCTCCATCCACCTCTCCCCCCCCCGCTCATGCTTTCTCTCTCTCTCTCTCTTGCTCTCGCTCAAATAAATAAATAAAGTCTTTAAAAAAAAAAAGGTAAACTAGGCAAGGAAAAACACAGTTTTGTCTTTGTTACAAGGGGTAAAATTTGGGGATAAAAATTTTACCTCTGGTATTTTCATTTTATGGAAAGAAAGAGAAATGAGTCCTTGCTTAAGATTTTACAATATATTTCTGAGAATATAAAATATTAATTACGCAGATTCACTCCAATAAGCCTGTACTGACAATGAATAGACAACAATGCACATTTTCAAAGTTATTAGGACATTAATCACAAATGGAAACTCATCATTCTTGATTCTTCGCTCACCTGCAATGGACTGAAATGGGCCCATCTTGGCCAAACTGCTCTTTTGTTTTATGGACTTGGCCAATGAAGTCAATAAATCCTTCTCCAGACTTTGGCACTCCTTGCTCTGGCCAGTCGGTGAACTGGAACTGCCTCACTGTTCGGGACTGACCGTCCTTTAGAGAGAAAGCCACATACCCAGCCACAAAGAAGGATGCCAGGAGGATTCAGCCAGTGCACAGACCACAGCAGCAAGAATGATTTTTTTTTTTTCCAGAGAGGAAAAAGGTGGGGGGTAAGAAGAAATTAAAAACATGGTTAACTAGAAACTCAGTTACATGTATGTCTTGTCTGTTATTAACACTGTCTACAGCCACATATATTTAAATTGCAAATTTATTCTGGAATGCCCAAGTAAAAACCTGGGTTCTTGTAAAGAATCATCTAGTTCCCATATTAGTAAATGCTTCCGAGACCCAAAATTTGCCTTCAAAACCAAAGTGGAACATATATACTCTATTTCAAGAATTTCAGAAGCCAATAACTTAATATTGAAAGGAGCAACCAGGCATGTCATCCAGACCAGAGATTTTGCTATTGTCATGATAACTTCACATCTGCCGTGCTTGCTTATTTCTAGCACTGTCAAGTGACAAATAGTGACGCTGAAAGGATCTGACACAAACTGGGTAGCTTGTTAACCAGGATGCCCCACATGTCTCAGAGGCATACAATTTCTAGCCATGGCAGCCTACACAGCATGTGCTATGCAACTATGCTGTTGAGTGGGAAGTGAGGTGTCCCTCAAGGAGAGGAAAGAGATTATTAGCAAATAAACACTCTATTCTGAAAAGGACTCTTCTGGCTGACCACAGGAATTAAGGCACTGATCGGGGGGCTTAACCGACAGACCAAACAGTGGAAAGAAAACAACCTGGATAGAAGAGGAGTCTTTTCTAAAGTGATTAGGCAAAACTGCTCTGACTCATGAAGTATAAATGGTTTGAGAAGGAGCTACTAATGTGCTTCTGATTCCTTCTAGAACAGTGTTCTCAGAAGCACAACAAAAGCAGAGGGGACCCTCTGTTTACAGAAATAGGAGTAACAATTATGCCCACCCACCAACTTTCTTTTCTGAATCCACTGAGAGGGAAAAAATCCAAATTCCAAGCTTAGAGAGACTGATCTTATTTGAAGAGGCCCTGCTCCTAGTTAAGGTTTCAACTTGTTCCTCCTTTCCATTTTTGTAACAGCTCTTTCCCCTTTAAAGGCCTTTAGGATATGGGTGTGTATGTTCCCAAGATTCTGGTCAAGTAGACAGAGACACAATCTTTTTCATTCAGTCATATTGAGAGGAAGGGATGGCTTAGCTCAACTAGTCTTATTTCCACAGGAACAGGGCATATTCCTGACTGTCATCTTTTGATAAAGCAGGGAGATCACATTAACTTTGTGAGAACACTCAGGAATATGAAAATAACTGCTTGACCCCATTACTAACTTATGGATGGTTACCACGGAAGCATGATTTACTTCCCTCTGCTTCTGGAAAAGGCTTGGAAAGCACAGGAAGGAAGCCAAAGGCTAGGTAATGCAGATTTGTCCTCCTCTAAATATCCCAAGGATTTCACTTCTGACCACAGTTGCTTTTAGCAGCAAGAAGAGGTCATGTGCACAAACCCTCACTATTTGGAGGAGAGACCAGCTGACTCCATTTAAAGGTTACCTGTTTAACAAAACTGCATTCCAAGTGCCAACTTGCTTTCTAAACTGGAAAGTTAAGATTAGAAACACACTAGGAACACAAAGAGCAAATGCTATGGCAGCTAAGAAAATTCTAAAATCACAGGGAGCCTTTTTTAATAAAAAGAATGTGAACAAGTTCTTCAATATTTCTTCTGCTTTTTGCGATCAGATTTAATTTGGGCAAGCGAGGAGTAGTAAAGAAGGTGTCTCTGCTATTTGCAGAGACTGGCCCCGAGTCTTTATCATCAGAAATCGTTGGTGAGTTTGCTTGGAATGTACTTAAGGTTTTTCACTCACATATCTATCTTCAAATTCTGAAAGGGCACTTTTTTTTTTTTTTTAAACAATGGGATGTTCACCAAGGCATGCTTACTTGGGCAACTCAAAAATGAGCCCGATAGACTTAACTGCTACTTTGAGTACGGTCACCTTCAGAGTAGTTAAGATTTCAGACTTTCTGGGATTAACAGGTCCGTCACCTGGGTCAACCAGCCTGCTAACCAGTTTCTCCTTCATTTTAGGTCAACAGCCAGGGCACAGCTTTGGGGATTAGCGGACAATCTCTAAACATGAGTATTGGTTGGAAAAGCTCCTTTCCAGAAAAAACAATGGATCAAGTAAATAGCTCTGTCCTGGAGTTTTATTCAACCCACCTACTGTGACAGTTCCAAAAACAAAGCAGGGCTTTGGACTGACCCCACTCTCTCCTAAGATGTGTTTGTAATCATGGTTTGAAAGTGGCCAAAGGCAAGGATATTAAAGTTTATGCATAGAACATCTTACATCAGGACTGAACCTTGGACTCAGCAATCTAGATAAGAAATGTGGAATGAAAATTAGCCAACAAGGGTCATGGGTGCACAGCTCTCATGGACAGACACATTAGCACACCGAGGAATAAACCATGCCAGGAATCAAATTAGAATGTGCAAAGCTTGTCAGAGTCTTCTAAAGAATGCCATTTGCTCTGCAGTTTTAAAATCATACCAAATTAACCTCCAAGCCCACATGACCTAAAGGGCTTTGCAAAACAACAACATATTTACAGCCTCAAGTAATGAAGAAGTCAAAAAGCTCCAAAGAGAATGAGCTGAGAAAATGAATGTAAGCACAGCCAACCAATCAGTAAATGCTTTCCAGGACACACACTTACCAAGTATATCCCCAAAGTTGGGCTGCCAGATGTTATGTTTGAATGGAAGCCAACCCTGGGTTTGTGAGTACACTTGCCAGACAGAGGAAAAGTTACTCTTATTTTAAAAAACAAAACAGTCCTCCAAGATCAGTTATTTCTTTTCACTTTGGGAATATGGTCACTCGGCAAATGTTTCTCCCAGAGATGCATTTTAGACTGCTTTTCAGCTAATGTTTAAGAACATAAGATTGGTCATCTTACCCTAGCATCTGTGACCTTGAATTCTCTTAGGATATATTGTGGCATGTTGTACTCAGCCATGGGATCTACAACAAAGTACTGGTATCTTGCAGATCGTTCTGCTGGCCAGTATTGGTGACATTTCTCCTAAAAGGAGAGAAGATTAATGGCAAACTATACAATGTACAAATTAAATTTTATCTATCATCTATCAATCTATATATTTAATTTCTTTCTCTCATTAATAGAATTTCAAAATTCAAGGCCATTCCAATTGCATGTGACCCATTTTCTTTTTGAAACCATAAGTTCCTTGAGAATAGGAAAATCAAATGGTTTAATATTTGCTCATGATATCAAACACACTACTGGCATACAGTAGCTTATCAATACACATCAATTGAATTGAATATTTTGAAAGCGTGTCTTCATACTACAAGTTCTCCAAATAATAACATCAGTCCTTAGATGTAATGCTGGCCCTGTCAGTCATGCATTGCACCACCAATGCATGGTGGTGTGTTATGGATCACTGTGTTATGGAATGAATAGAGCCATCAAGTGTGAATGCAGAAAGAAAATTCTATATTGATCTGGTCCAGTCTCCCTTGTTAGCTGAGGAAACTGGAGCCTAAGCAGTTTTAATGATTTGGCTAAATCTTGCAGAGATTCAACTATGAATAGTCAGAATAGTCAAGTCACTTTCCTAGTTTGGCATTTTTTGCTCTCCATCTCTACATTTATACAAGGAAGAGAGAAAGAAAATATCTTAAGCAAACATAGCAAAATGCTTACATCTATCAAATCTAAGTGGTAGGTTCTTAAGTATCTCTAATACTATTTTATGTATTTTTCAGAAAAATCATTTTCAAAAAGTAGATCTAAGATGACCAGATTATATATATCCTTGGAAAAACTGTAACTTTCTAACACCCTATTCAACATGGGGTGGAGGGTGGGCAAGTAAGAATTTGCCTCACAGATAAAAGAAAGTCAAGTTTCTTCACACAGAGAAATGATGGCACATTTGCTCATGAAACTCCAGCTTGTCCAGCATGAAAGGAAAAAAGACTATGCCGAGAGCCGGGACCTAAGTCAAACAGGAACATCTACTTCTTTGCTCCTATGATCATGCTGCAATGGAAACAAAATACTAGATCTTTCTTCAAAGCACACAAATTAAAGAACTTGATGTGGCTTTGCAAGCTAAAAACCAACACAAGAGTAATGAATGGCCCAGAATGTGTCTGGAGAACTCCACATCTCCAAGAAATGATGCTGGCCCTTGGGTTATTAAAATGAAATCGTCATTTCTTCATGGAGTGAATATCTTATGAAAAGACACTCACTCTGCCCATCTCACGCAGCTTGGTGAGCATCACGACAATGGTGGAATTGTGTTCCCAGAGCATTCGCCAGAAGTCTTCAGTGGTCTCTGCCAAGGGCCCCTGGGTAGCGATGTAGGCTTTCTGTTGTCTGAATTACAGAGAATAAAAGTAGCATGTTAAAGTTCACATTTGATATGTAAACATCAAACCCACTAATGAAAACTGAAAACATATCATCAGGGCAATTGCAGTAAGTGTCCATTAAGACTGTGTAATCAAATGAGAATATTTAATACATTTGGGGGCTTTGCAAAAGAAATTGTTTTGTTAATATTATGATGTATGTCTTTATCATTATTTAAATTTTAGTGCAACACCAATAACTCAGTTTCATGTATCATACAAATCACTTAAACAGTGGTGTCTCTTCATTTTGTAGATAGGATTCTTACACAATCTATTAAATTTATGAAATATGGTGTAAAACAGCTTCTTCATTAACTCCTTCCACAACCAAATGGCTTCTGAGGAAGAGTGCAGAAGGACAGATTAAAGATTCCGTGACTGCTTCTTCTTACTCCTACCAAAAATAATAAAAAACAAATACCAAGGGACTGAATGCTGACCTATGCAGAAAGAAGATGCTTTGAATTGAGATGAAATTCATTCTGGCTGTGAAACTAGGGCACATGTAAATATCAAGGCTTTGGACTGTCAGGGGAGCAAGAGTATATACCTGTATCCATCAATAAAACTGGCATTGATGTAATCAGATCCTTCTACTCCTCGGATAGGTTGCAGGCAGACCCTTGTGGATTCATATGGCATAATATTAACAAGGCGATTTTTGAATTTATTACATGGAAGATTGGCACTGATGAATCTTGAGGTGTGAGCTTTAGAGCTGGCTAGACGCTGGTAAATAGAAGAAAAGAAAAAAATCTGACAAAGATAATTTTAGCCTACAGTTAGATGCAATGTACTCAAGATTTCCTCTTTAGATATAAAGCTTGTGTTTACTTTAAAGCAAAGGACTCTTCAAATTGCACTGCTTTTCACTTCTACCTAATGATTCCATATAGCATACTGAATTTTTAAATATGTTTTGAGAGTATGATCTCTCAATTTAAATTAGGGTACAAAAGAGCTTGAGGTATTGTTAGGAAGCAAAGAACAGAAAAGGGAAAGAGGAGGAAAGTGTTTTATAGTTAGACACCTGAGAAGGTCAAGTGAATCTTGTAACTTCAGAATTTGAAAGGTTAAGAAAGTGAAGCCGCTACTCAAAGACAATCCCAGAATGACTTGCTCCTGAATTACCACATCACATCCCATATTGTACCTTAAATTCGAGCTCCATTCCTGTGACATTCTCTCCTGTTTCTATTTGTGTCAGCTTCTGAATATAGGCATACAAGTTTCTAGCTGGCACTTCGGTATTTCCACAAGTCACTGCTTCTAACAGTGCATCATGGATAAAGATGTATTGGTCTTCTGTTTGAACCATGTAATTCCTCTGGGCTCTCATTAAAGTTACATGGCCATAAATATCTACAGTTTTTTCATGCTTTATTCTTTCTAACATGGCATCTATTACGATGAAACAACCAGTCCGGCCAACTCCCGCACTATAAGAAAAACAGAGAAAAGAAAAGTCCAAATAAATCTATCAGGAAACCAAAACATAAAAATTTATTTTAACTCTTACTAAGTAGGTTTTAAACCCATTAATTCTTTTCAACTAGCTATTGGGATTATTTCGGAGCACTCTAAAATAAAAAAGTATTATCAAGTCACTACAACCAGAGGATAAGGAATCAAATACCAAGTAAAATTAATTTGGTTTCAAAATGTAAAAACATTAAATCCATAATTACTGTGGTCATTGATCATGTAACAGAAAGTAGACATTATTTTGAAACTGTTATAAAAAAACACAAACATTTAGGTTGTTTATATTAGAAGATATTTTAAAAAATTGTTTAAGATCTAATTAGGCTATATCTTTTTGTAAAACTTCTCCATCTATTTCAGTTCAATTTGTGAAATAAAAACGAGAAAATCACTCAGTCTGAAACATTTCATATTCTAAAACCCAGCAAGGAAGTTTTAATATCAACTTAGTGAGAAATAGATAATTAAAATATTAAAATGTTTCACACTAAAAAAGGTACAGGATATGTTCAATGAAAATAATTTCCTACAAAAAAATAATCACTAGAGAGTAGGTGGGTTTTTTGTTTTTACTCCCTTCTCCTCCAAAGTTGAATATATTTTGAAATTCTAGGTGAAATTCAAGTATTCTGTGTGGAAAAATAAAAGCCTTAATCTTTGTTATTGAAGAAGCTCTGAGCTTTTTTTTTAAGCTCCATTACTTTGGGACTTACGGGTCATTTTCCAGTTGGTGGAAACTGATTCAAACAAGAGAAGGTGAGAGAGTGAGCAAAACCCAAAGACAAGATCCGCTGTTCCAAGGAGACAATCTAATTTACTGAACTGGATTACAGTCACGTGGTTGAAACATTGGAATTTCCTCAAGTGTAGAAAAGAATACTAACAAAATAACACATCTGTGCTCTTAAATCTCTAGGTAAGCCTTGTTTGTCTCTTATCAAACTCTTAAGAGTGAGTCTGTTTATGTGTCAAATATGGTTGAATCCAAAATATTTTTCTCCTCCTGATTATTGATATTTACCTGGCTGGGAAACATGTAATCAACAGGAATAGGTATCCATCACCACCACAGAAACTAAGCAACAGACAGTCTCCTTCATTAGCTACATGCCACTGTTTCCTGTCATTTGTGTATCTATGTGTTCATTTATTTATCCATCTGTCCATTGACATATCCTTCTCTTCATTCAATGAACAGCACTTTGTTAAGTAATATAGGGGGTACAACATTAAAGATGACTTACATCATACCTTTAAAGAGCTCAGCATCTATCAATGAGGTAAAAGTTTACTTAACTATTTATACTAAAAGACAAGAAGAAGAAGAAGAAGAAGAAGAAGAAGAAGAAGAAGAAGAAGAA